>NC_035434.2:87956458-88263958 GCF_002127325.2 Helianthus annuus
CCAGTTGGGAAGCTTTGACGTGGTAGTAGGAATGGATTGGTTATCAGGCAACAAGGCAGAGATAGTTTGTCATGAAAAGGTCGTTCGTATCCCGACCGATGATGGTGAGACCATTGTTGTTCATGGAGAGAAGCGTGAGACGCCGTTAAGGATTATTAGCTGCCTGAAAGCAAGAAAGTGTTTGCAGAAAGGATGTGTTGCTTCTCTGGCACACATTGTGGATAAAAAGGCTGCTGAGCCGAAGATCGAAGACATCCCTGTCGTAAGGGAATATCCAGAAGTCTTCCCAGAAGATTTGCCTGGCTTGCCGCCTCAGAGGCAAGTGGAGTTCCGCATTGACTTAGTTCCAGGCGCCGCGCCTGTGGCTAAGGCACCTTACAGACTTGCTCCGTCTGAGATGCAGGAACTGTCGACACAACTTCAAGAGTTGTTAGACAAGGGATTTATCCGACTAAGCTTCTCGCCTTGGGGAGCTCCAGTTTTGTTTGTCAAGAAGAAGGACGGTAGTTTCCGTATGTGTATCGACTACCGAGAATTGAATAAGCTGACGATCAAGAATAGGTATCCTCTGCCAAGGATCGATGATCTATTCGACCAACTTCAAGGTTCAAGCTTTTACTCCAAGATCGATCTTCGATCTGGATACCATCAGTTAAGGATACAGGAGGAGAGTATCCCAAAGACAGCCTTCAGAACTCGTTATGGGCACTACGAGTTCCTCGTTATGCCATTTGGTTTGACAAACGCACCTGCGGTATTCATGGATCTAATGAATAGAGTTTGCAAGCCGTACTTGGATAAGTTCGTGATTGTATTCATTGATGACATTTTGATTTATTCAAAGACGAAGGCTGAGCACGAGCAGCATTTAAGAGCCATTCTAGAGCTGCTAAAGAAGGAACAACTATACGCCAAATTCTCTAAGTGCGAGTTTTGGCTAAGAGAAGTGCAATTCCTTGGGCACGTGGTAAATGGAGATGGAATCCACGTGGATCCAACCAAGATCGAGGCGATCAAGGGTTAGGAAACGCCAAAGACGCCAACCGAGATTCGGCAATTCTTGGGTTTGGCTGGCTATTACCGAAGATTCATTGAGAATTTTTCAAAGATCGCTCAACCATTAACGCTCCTCACGCAGAAGGATAAGAAGTTTGATTGGGGAATCAAACAGGATGAAGCATTTCGGATATTGAAGGATAAGCTTTGTAACGCGCCAATCTTAGCTCTACCAGAAGGTACAGATGATTTTGTGGTATACTGCGACGCTTCGCGTCAAGGATTGGGTTGTGTGTTGATGCAACGTCAAAAGGTTATTGCCTACGCGTCACGCCAGCTGAAGGTACATGAAAAGAACTATACCACACCTGATTTGGAGCTTGGCGCAGTGGTTTTTGCTTTAAAGATCTGGAGACACTACCTTTATGGTACGAAGTGTACAATCTTCACAGATCACAAGAGCCTCCAGCATATATTCAACCAGAAGGAGTTGAATATGAGGCAAAGACGATGGGTCGAGTTGTTGAACGACTACGACTGCGAGATAAAGTATCATCCAGGGAAGGCGAACGTGGTCGCCGACGCCCTAAGTCGAAAAGAGAGAATCAAGCCCATAAGGGTTAGGGCTTTGGAAATGATTATTCAAACCGATCTTTCCTCGCGCATTCGTACAGCGCAGAAAGAAGCTCTCAAGGAAAGAAACCTTGCAGAAGAGTATCTTCGTGGGATGGAGAAGTTATTGGTGCCAAACAAGGAAGGAACGTTATGTTTTGAGAAAAGGATTTGGGTTCCTCTGTTTGGTGATCTAAGGAAGGTTATTTTCGATGAAGCTCACAAGTCGCGGTACTCTATCCACCCTGGAGCGGATAAGATGTACCAAGATCTTAAAGATTATTATTGGTGGCCTAGGATGAAAGGCGATGTTGCTGTTTATGTGAGCAAGTGTTTAACATGCGCCAAGGTTAAGGCGGAATACCAGAAGCCTTCAGGACTTCTGCAACAACCAGAGATTCCCAAGTGGAAGTGGGAACAAATCTCCATGGATTTTGTTACAAAATTGCCCAGAACGCCAAGAGGCCATGACACTATTTGGGTGATAGTGGACCGATTAACGAAGTCAACACACTTCTTGCCTATCCGAGAGAAGGATAATACGAGCAAGCTGGCTGAAATTTACATGAGAGAGATTGTTTCACGCCATGGAGTACCTCCCTCGATCATCTCTGATAGAGACGGAAGGTTCGTATCAAGGATTTGGCAATCCTTCCAGGAAGCTTTTGGCTCGAAGTTGAATATGAGCACCGCGTTTCATCCACAGACCGACGGTCAAAGCGAGCGGACGATTCAGACGTTGGAGGACATGCTGAGAGCATGTGTTATGGATTTGGGCGGTAGCTGGGATAAGCATTTACCCCTGGTTGAGTTTTCATACAACAACAGCTACCACACCAGTATTGGTGCCGCGCCATTCGAGGCTTTATATGGGCGCAAGTGCAGATCACCGCTCTGTTGGTCTGACACCGGTGATAGACAATTGGTTGGTCCTTGTGACAACTCGAACTTTAGACTTATCTTGTGTAACGTTATATACTTACGTGAACTATATTATTATATGAATGCATGATATAAATGTTATGTGATTTATTGAATGTCGTTATGTGCTTAGTGTATTATGTGTTCGTATGCTAATCGGGCCAAACCGCACAACCATTCCTTGAACGCACAAGCCTTTGGGCCGTGTCACTCGTATCCGATTAGATGGCAGCCCAAGTGGGGGTTGCGGCCCACTCCCCTATTACGCATATACGTATATATGCATGCACACCTCATTAGGGTTTGGTTTTACACAACTTGACAACCTAGAGCACACACAAACTCTCTCTCTCTCTCTCTCTCTTGGAACCGAAGGCAACCCTCTCTCTCGAAGCCCCTTATTCCTTCGAAGCCCTCTATTATCTCGGTTAGTGTTATGTTATCAATTACATGTTAATATGTGTAACTATGTGATATTGTTAATAATTGGACTCCATGATCGGCTAGGGTTTATGCTAGTAACTCGTTTGATGTGTTGTAAATCGGATTGCATGATGTAGAATCAAACCGAATAGATGGTTAATCGGTTGCATGGTTATGAAAATCGGTATTGTATGTTGATGATAATCCACTGATTATGTTATGGCTCGGATTTGTTAACTTATTGATGATTTATTAATCGGCCCCATGGTTGTTAAAATCGGATATGTTTAGTGTTCATGAGGATTTAGGTTAGGGTTCATGCAAAATCATGTTGCTATTGCCTTGTTTGATCTATAGTTGGTTAACCGAATTGTAGGAATGGTGTTAATTGATTAACTGTTAATTGAATTGATAAACAAGGAAACCGATTAATTGGGATTGATTGTGTAAAACTTGGAAATTGTTAGCTGTTGTAACTGATAGCATGAATCACGGGATTTGTTTACTGATCGCACAAGCAGCACAACACGAGACCGAGGTTGCGAGTCCGGATAGCGACTCGAGACCACAACAGCACAAGCCGAAACCATGGTTGCGAGTCCCGTTGCGACTCGTAACCAGACCATGACGAGCCGAGACCATCCCTTGCGACTCGAAACCTCTCGTTGCGACTCGTAAACCCTGTTGCGACTCGAGATCGCCGGTTGCGACTCGAGACCAGTTGTGCACGTACACTGTGTTGGGCCTACACTGTCACGGGCCCAATCGATTGGGCCAAATAATTGGACTTATGCAATTGACTGTTTAATGTATTGGGCCATAAGTATGTTCGGTTGGACTGCTTATGTTAATTGGGCCGAGACCTTTATGTTGGACCTCTTATAAGTTGGGCCGGGTATAGTTCGGGCTTAAGCATTTGAATCGTACAAGTGGTGTACTTAACGTGCTGACTGTTTATGTGCATACGTGTTTGTTTTGATGTATACGTGCATTACTTGAACCGAACCTGACTTATGTGGTAACCCTGTTAGGACGTGGTTGACCACTGTTAGTTCAAGAGTCTTTTATTCGTGTATCTGCCGAGCAAACCAAGGTGAGTTCACACAGCCAAGGCATGGGATTCCCGGGTGGGAATTGGGTTGGAATGATTTGATATGGAATGATTACTCGTACTTACGCAATCACTAGACTATAGACCATCGTCCTCAGGATAGTCAGGACACGTTACGTAAATCCTGCGTAACCCAGTAATTGCCAATTGTCTCCCGGGTCGGGAGGACACGTTACGTAAATCCTGCGTAACCCAATACCTTCTACTGTCTTCCGGGTCGGAAGGACACGCTGTGTAAATCCTGCGCAGCCCCCACGCGTACCACTGTCCTCGGGGAAGGGCACGTCACGTAAATCCTGCGTGACCCTGTACGTATTCCTGTTCTCGGTTTAAGAAGAACACATTGTTGGAAATAGTCTAGTAAGTACCATAATGGGAAGCCCCGTTATAAAGGATAAACGTGAGAATTCCTCACCAATAGAATATTCTTGCTTGGGAAGCCTTATTAGATGAACTTACGCATGATTATTATGAACTTACTTCCTGTGAACTCGCTCAACTAGTTGTTGACTATTTGCTGCATGCCTTGCAGGACCTTAGGTACATTATGGAGCTTGCACAGGGAGGAGCAGGTCGTTGTGGGATATGGATCATGAACGATATTTGAACTTATAACTATTTTGGAGTTTACACTACTATGCTTCCGCTACTTAAACAATGTTTGGTTTTGAAACATCAATCATGTCATGATGAACTACTTTAATTACTTTTATTATTATTAAATGCTATGTTTGATATGATTGATGGCTTGATCCTGGTCATGTCACGCCTCCAAGCGGTGGTACTTCGCGTGTGGGATTTTGGGGGTGTGATAGATTGGTATCAGAGCCATTGGTTATAGAGAACTTGGTTTTAATATGGGAAAACGTTTTTATTAAAACCAGACTATAACCAGAACAGTGCTCTCAACGATCCACAACGACGCTTCGCTCCACGTGCAAGACTCGACATCCTAGGTAATAAGGTTTATGTTTATTGCCTGTATGCTAGAACTGCTTAGAACTTTGCTCGCATTACTCTTAGATACACATGATCCTATTACATGAGAATACCTATGTGCTTACGCTTTTCTGTCATCGCCCTACTCGCGAACCACTCTCACTTACGTTACTTTTGCAATGAAGATCATGTCTGGACAAATTAACATGACTCAAGCCCAGCTAGAGGCTCTCGTTCAAGCTCAAGTTGCTGCGGCACTTGCAGCCGCACAAGCAGGAGGTATATCCTGTAGTTATAGCACACATTAGGATCCTTAGATCCTACACTCCTAAACTAGCCCTTGTAATTAAACCTTGTCCTATTCGTGCGCAATAGGTCAACCCGCACAGCAACCAGTCTGCACTTTCAAGAATTTCATGGACTGTCATCCTAGTACCTTCAGCGGCACGGAGGGAGCGGTTGGACTCCTCCATTGGTTCGAAAGGCTCGAAACTGACTTCGAGGTGCATGATTGCCCTGAGTCTCGTAGAGTGAAGTTTGCTACTAGAACACTCGAAGGTGTTGCATTAACCTGGTGGGAAGCACAGGTTCAGATGTTAGGGCTGGCAGCTGCTAACGCCACTCCCTGGAACGAGTTCAAGGACCTAATTAAGGAAGAGTTTTGCAGTCAAGAGGACATCCACAAATTAGAGGTAGAGTTCCTCAACCTACAGATGGTGGGGTCTGAAATTGAAGTCTACACGAGGAGATCAAACGAGTTAGCCACATTTTGTCCTACTATGGTAGACCCTCCCATCAAACGCATCGAACTGTATCTCAAGGGTCTAGTGCCCGAAATTCAGAGTCTTATGACCACAGCTAACCTTGGCACTATCCAGCAAGTCACTCGACTGGCTCATCGTCTCACAGACCAGGCTGTAGAACAGAACAAACTACCGAAGCGTGCTGAGACTGATACTGCATGTGCTTCTAGAGATAACAAACGCAAGTGGGATGAAAACCTGAGCACGGGATTGATTTTGGTCCAGCCTCTGACGCAGAAGCAAGAGACAGATGACTACCATTGGCCCGGACAGCAGTTTTCTAGTAATCATGGGCAGAAAAGATATCGAGGAATTCACCCATGGTGCAACCATTGTAACAGACACCACAGTGGACGGTGTCGCAAGGAACGATGTCAGAGATGTCTTAAGATTGGTCATGAAGCTAAGGATTGTCGAAACTCACGTCCTGTAGGTCAGGAACAACAGCCTCAAGCCCCACAGGCTCAGTGGCAGCAGCAAAGTTTCAGAAAATGTTTTCAGTATAGTACAAAGGATCACTATGAGAGACACTATCCCCAATTGAACTGGAACCAGAACCAGAACCACGACCATGGAAGCAGGAACGGCAATGGGGTTAGCAACGGGGGAAACAATGGAAACAATGACGCCCACGACCGTGTGTCTGGGATGGGTCAGGGTGATGCAAGGGACGATCTTAACGTAATGGTGGGTAAGTTACTTCTTGTCGACTCTTATGTTACTATATTGTTTGATTCGGGTGTGAATACTAATTATTTGTCCTTGAAGTTAGCCGAATGATAAAACATACACCAACTCCCTTGAACACCCAACGTGTCGTAGTATTAGTTAATGGTAAGGTCTAGAAGCTATACTTAGTTCAGAGTTGTAATCTTATCCTCGCTGGTCAGACGTTCCCTACCGACCTCATTCCTATAGTTCTGGACAGCACCTATAGTTCACACACCGTATCGCTTAGCTTCAACTGAATTGGAAGAACTGTCAAAACAGCTGCAAGAGCTCTTGGAAAAGGGGCTTTATTCGTCCAAGCTCTTCGCCTTGGGGAGCTCCAGTACTTGTCGTGAGAAAGAAAGACGGTACGTTCAGAATGTGCATCGACTACCGTGAACTCAACAAGGTGACGGTGAAGAACCGTTATCCTCTTCCGCGCATCGACGACTTATTCGACCAGTTGCAAGGGTCGAGTTACTATTCCAAGATAGACTTGAGGTCAGGATACCATCAGCTGAGAGTCCGGGATGAGGACGTCTCCAAGACTGCATTCAGAACTCGCTACGGCCACTACGAGTTTCTTGTCATGCCGTTCGGGTTAACGAACACGCCTGCTGTATTTATGGATCTTATGAACAGGGTGTGCAAACCCTATCTTGACAAGTTCGTCATAGTATTCATCGACGACATTCTGATCTACTCCAAGAGTCAAGAGGAACACGAGCAGCACCTATGCCTAATTTTGGAACTCCTTCGGAAGGAGCAACTATACGCTAAGTTTTCGAAATGCGACTTCTGGCTTCGTGAAGTCCACTTCTTAGGCCACGTAGTGAATAGGGATGGGATCCATGCCGATCCATCCAAGGTAGATTCGATCAGAAACTGGCCTGCACCGCGTACACCGACAGAAATACGCCAATTCTTGGGTTTGGCAGGTTACTACAGACGGTTTATCAAAGACTTCTCCAAGATCGCGCAACCACTTACACTACTGACACAGAAGGGTGTCACCTACCGTTGGGGCAACACGCAGGAAACTGCTTTCCAGTACCTAAAGGATAGGCTTTGCAGTGCACCTATCCTCTCTCTGCCAAAGGGCACAGATGACTTCGTGGTTTATTGTGATGCATCCATTCGGGGACTTGGATGTGTGTTAATGCAGCGCGACAAGGTTATTGCTTACGCTTCACGTCAACTCAAGATTCACGAACGGAACTACACGACGCACGATTTAGAGCTGGGAGCTGTTGTTTTCGCGCTTAAGATATGGCGACACTACCTGTACGGTACCAGGTGCACGATTTACACCGATCACAGGAGTCTCGAGCATATTCTTAAGCAAAAGGATTTGAACATGCGTCAACGGCGATGGGTCGAGTTGCTGAACGATTACGAATGCGCTATCAAGTACCATCCAGGCAAAGCCAATGTTGTGGCTGACGCCCTCAGTCGGAAAGACACTTTACCTCGGCGCGTGCGGGCGCTACAGCTTACGATTCAGTCCAGCCTTCCTACACAGATACGAAATGCTCAGATACGAGCATTGAAGCCCGAAAACGTCAAGGCTGAAGCCTTACGCGGCTCACGACATCAAATGGAACAGAAGGCAGACGGCGCCTACTATGTAACGGGGCGTATTTGGGTCCCACTTTATGGCGGTCTACGCGAACTTGTGATGGACGAAGCTCACAAATCTCGTTACTCGGTACACCCAGGGTCAGATAAGATGTACCACGACATCGGAACTACTTATTGGTGGCCTAGCATGAAGGCCCATATCGCTACATACGTTGGAAAATGCTTGACCTGTGCGAGAGTCAAGGTAGAATACCAGAAACCAGCTGGCCTACTTCAGCAGCCTAAGATACCTCAATGGAAATGGGAAGAAATTTCCATGGATTTCGTTACAGGCCTACCCAGATCCCAGCGTGGGAATGATACTATATGGGTGATCGTGGATCGACTCACCATGTCTGCACACTTCCTAGCTATAAAAGAAACGGATAAGTTCTCCACTCTCGCAGACGTATATCTTAAAGAAGTTGTTTCGAGGCACGGAGTGCCCACATCCATCATTTCGGATCGCGATGCACGATTCACGTCAGAGCTATGGCAAGCGATGCACAAATCTTTCGGCTCACGATTAGACATGAGCACAGTATATCATCCTCAGACGGATGGGCAGTCTGAGCGAACGATCCAAACACTTGAAGACATGCTTAGGGCATGCGTTATAGACTTCGGCAACGGCTGGGAAAAACACCTCCCTTTGGTGGAGTTCTCGTATAATAACAGTTATCACACCAGCATTCAAGCCGCTCCATTCGTGTGACAACCCGTAACTTCGAGATATAAATCGTTCGTGTCGCTCTTGCGAATAAACAGTTTTGCTTATCTATTTTCGACAAATTTAATTTATACTCGTTACTCGTTAGTTGTTGTGTGCAAACTTGTAATCGAAACCAAATCCATATCGTATTAAACTAACTTAAACCGTTTGAACCGAAGTATGTGACTCGTCCGTTGAACCAAATCTATTCCATATAATTTGTACGATTTTAAATCGCATATACATACATTTACGTTAAAACCATTTGCTAAAACATGAAACATATGAACTACAATTTATAGATTATTTTATTAAATAGTCTAATTCTATTTGTTAGTTGTGTTACCCTAACAAACCACACCCCAACCGTCAACTGCATGTTTCTTTCTCTTGGTGATGTGCACTCCCAAGTAAACAGCCCAACCCATTAGCCTTTTTATCAATTGTCATCGGCCCTACCCCTAAAATCCAGTAACCGCCCCCACCCCACATAAATACATATGCATGTATGTATTATGGTAAAAAAAAAAAAAAAGAAACAAACCCTACGGCAATCGGCAGCAATCAGTAGCAGCTTCCTCCACCATCAAGCACACTACCTCTCGTCCTTCTCTCTCCCTTGGCAACCAGAGCACATCACCACTCCTCCGTCACCGATCGCCGGTAAGCCCCGCGTATTCCGTTACTTCGTTTTTTGAACGGGTCGTCTCGGTTTCGGTCCGACGTTATCTTCGTTTTAAGCCTACGTTTTTTGTGTATACATGAAATCATATGCGCTGATGGTTGTGTTCATTTAAATAAAACTGGATCGAGTATTGACTTGTAGTACCGTATGATAGATAGTATTATTACTGTATGAGTAATGTTCATATATGGGCCGATTTGCTATATGGTTAAGTGGTATAGTTGATGCTTGTTAGTTGATAAGAATAATTCATGTTGTTCGATTATAAGTGATGATGACGACTTCCGTTAAACGTTAAACGAATCTGTTCCGGCATACGGCACTTATAGGTTTAAATGGTTGAAGCTCTTAGTGATATTTTTGTGTGACAAGATGATGAGGAAAATCTGAATATGTATGTCTACCATGGATAGTAGAAGCTCTGGTAATGGCCGATTAAAAAAAAAGATGATGTGCTGGGTTCTTAGAAACGTACAACCATAGGTGCCCAAAGTACAACCTGGGCATGCATATTTAAAAGTTTTGTCTATTACTTGTTGAATGCTCATGCCTGTTGATAAGGAATGATATATAGGCTGATGATTTAGTGATTTTATATATGCTGATGATTCCGTTTCTTTTTCAACATAACACCAGGTTGACTAATATTACATGAACATGTATTGCTTGTTACTACCAGGGATTATTAATGTTAAGGAATGATAGTGATTTGTGTTGGGTCAATTAAATGGAATAAATTACATAAAAATTGATTGGGCTTCACACACTAGTTTGGGCCGAATGTATTGACAGATCGTATGCATGTTAGTTGGGCCACGAAAAGTCTGGTTATGATTGCACACGATGCAAACTCTAGAAATTGAAATATTTAGGAATTATAACATGATGATCGCACACTATTGGAACCCCATCCTTTGGCCCAGTTGTACATGTAAAAAGATCCTACTCACACACTATTTGGAAATATGTTTTATGTGTGAAACCACTTATTGTTTGTACACTATTGTGAGATATGTGTGATACATGATTACTCAATACATGTGTGCAATACGTGATTCATTTACGAACGGTCCTAACTAGCGGTAACCGTTATAGGACGCGGTTGATCAAGTTTAGGATAACCATACTAACTACCGAGCAATCTAAGGTGAGTTCACACAGCCAAGGCATGGGTTCCCAGGGGTGGGAATGGGTTGGATTATTTATTTGTGATTACCTAGCACATGGAACTTAGTTATATGATCCTCGGGTGAGGAAGGGTTATTGATAAGATACAACTAGACTAATGGTACTACATTAAACTGATCTTCGCACACACGCCAGGGTTGGCCGCGATAATATGACTAATCTTCGCACACATGCCTAGGAAGGCCGCGAACTATACACTAAACTTCGCACACATGCCGGGTGGCCGCGATACAAATATACATAGTCTAGATTACTTGGGAACTTTCCCAATCTTCGCATACATGCCTAGAGGGCTGCGATACGAACTAATACGATATATGACTTAATGAACGAACACAAGGCTTTCTATACTATTACGATTACTGAACTATTACCTGTGAACTCGCTCAACTAGTTGTTGATCCTCTGCTGCATGCCTTGCAGGACCCTAGGTACTCATGGAGCTTGCACGAGGAGGCGTGGACGTTGTGGGACATGGAGTGTTGAGTTCCATGTTAAACTTATGAACTTTTAACTTATGTTTTGGGTTTTAAACTTTATGCTTCCGCTAATAACTTTAACTTGGTTGAATTGTTTTGACACCAATTATATTGATTGGATTGGACTTTTATTTACTTAAATTATATTGTTCAATATGATTGTTGGCTTGATCCTGGTCATGTCACGCCTCCAAGCGGTGGTACTCCGCGTGTGGATTTTGGGGGTGTGACAATTCGAGGCATTGTACGGGCGTAAATGCCGGTCACCTCTCTGTTGGGCAGAGGTGGGGGATAGTCAGATTACGGGTCCAGAAATTGTAGTGGACGCCACAGAAAGGATAGCACAGATACGACAACGCATGGCGGCAGCACGCGACCGTCAGAAAGCCTACGCGGATAAGCGTAGAAAGCCTTTGGAATTTCAGGTCGGGGACCGGGTTTTACTAAAAGTCTCACCCTGGAAGGGTGTGGTTTGTTTTGGCAAACGGGGCAAACTAAATCCGCGGTATGTCGGACCATTCGAAATCATTGAGAAAATCGGCAAAGTAGCCTACAAGTTGAATCTACCAGCTGAACTCGGGGCAGTTCACAATGTCTTTCATGTGTCGAACTTAAAGAAGTGCCTATCAGATGAAACCCTCATCATTCCTTTTAAAGAACTCACTATCGACGAGCGGTTGCAGTTCGTCGAGGAACCAGTTGAAATCACGGACCGGGATGTAAAGGTCCTCAAAAGCAAGAGAATCCCTCTTGTTCGAGTACGTTGGAACTCCAAACGTGGCCCAGAGTACACCTGGGAACGCGAAGACAGGATGACAGAAAAGTACCCCCAGTTATTCGAAACCAATGCAACCACTACTGTGGCTGAAGCTACTACTTCGGAATTTCGGGACGAAATTCCAGATCAACGGGGGGAGGATGTGACACCCCAGGAAAACCGGTGAACGTTTGAACTTACCTAGCTTCCTCAGTGAGTGCATACCAAATTTCGGGACGAAATTTCTATTTAGTTGGGGATAATGTGACAACTCGAACTTTAGACTTATCTTGTGTAACGTTATATACTTACGTGAACTATATTATTATACGAATGCATGATATAAATGTTATGTGATTTATTGAATGTCGTTATGTGCTTAGTGTATTATGTGTTCGTATGCTAATCGGGCCAAACCGCACAACCATTCCTTGAACGCACAAGCCTTTGGGCCGTGTCACTCGTATCCGATTAGATGGCAGCCCAAGTGGGGGTTGCGGCCCACTCCCCTATTACGCATATACGTATATATGCATGCACACCTCATTAGGGTTTGGTTTTACACAACTTGACAACCTAGAGCACACACAAACTCTCTCTCTCTCTCTCTCTCTTGGAACCGAAGGCAACCCTCTCTCTCGAAGCCCCTTATTCCTTCGAAGCCCTCTATTATCTCGGTTAGTGTTATGTTATCAATTACATGTTAATATGTGTAACTATGTGATATTGTTAATAATTGGACTCCATGATCGGCTAGGGTTTATGCTAGTAACTCGTTTGATGTGTTGTAAATCGGATTGCATGATGTAGAATCAAACCGAATAGATGGTTAATCGGTTGCATGGTTATGAAAATCGGTATTGTATGTTGATGATAATCCACTGATTATGTTATGGCTCGGATTTGTTAACTTATTGATGATTTATTAATCGGCCCCATGGTTGTTAAAATCGGATATGTTTAGTGTTCATGAGGATTTAGGTTAGGGTTCATGCAAAATCATGTTGCTATTGCCTTGTTTGATCTATAGTTGGTTAACCGAATTGTAGGAATGGTGTTAATTGATTAACTGTTAATTGAATTGATAAACAAGGAAACCGATTAATTGGGATTGATTGTGTAAAACTTGGAAATTGTTAGCTGTTGTAACTGATAGCATGAATCACGGGATTTGTTTACTGATCGCACAAGCAGCACAACACGAGACCGAGGTTGCGAGTCCGGATAGCGACTCGAGACCACAACAGCACAAGCCGAAACCATGGTTGCGAGTCCCGTTGCGACTCGTAACCAGACCATGACGAGCCGAGACCATCCCTTGCGACTCGAAACCTCTCGTTGCGACTCGTAAACCCTGTTGCGACTCGAGATCGCCGGTTGCGACTCGAGACCAGTTGTGCACGTACACTGTGTTGGGCCTACACTGTCACGGGCCCAATCGATTGGGCCAAATAATTGGACTTATGCAATTGACTGTTTAATGTATTGGGCCATAAGTATGTTCGGTTGGACTGCTTATGTTAATTGGGCCGAGACCTTTATGTTGGACCTCTTATAAGTTGGGCCGGGTATAGTTCGGGCTTAAGCATTTGAATCGTACAAGTGGTGTACTTAACGTGCTGACTGTTTACGTGCATACGTGTTTGTTTTGATGTATACGTGCATTACTTGAACCGAACCTGACTTATGTGGTAACCCTGTTAGGACGTGGTTAACCACTGTTAGTTCAAGAGTCTTTTATTCGTGTATCTGCCGAGCAAACCAAGGTGAGTTCACACAGCCAAGGCATGGGATTCCCGGGTGGGAATTGGGTTGGAATGATTTGATATGGAATGATTACTCGTACTTACGCAATCACTAGACTATAGACCATCGTCCTCAGGATAGTCAGGACACGTTACGTAAATCCTGCGTAACCCGGTAATTGCCAATTGTCTCCCGGGTCGGGAGGACACGTTACGTAAATCCTGCGTAACCCAATACCTTCTACTGTCTTCCGGGTCGGAAGGACACGCTGTGTAAATCCTGCGCAGCCCCCACGCGTACCACTGTCCTCGGGGAAGGGCACGTCACGTAAATCCTGCGTGACCCTGTACGTATTCCTGTTCTCGGTTTAAGAAGAACACATGGTTGGAAATAGTCTAGTAAGTACCATAATGGGAAGCCCCGTTATAAAGGATAAACGTGAGAATTCCTCACCAATAGAATATTCTTGCTTGGGAAGCCTTATTAGATGAACTTTTTTTTTTGGGTAAAGGGTTACCCCGGTGATTCTATATATTCACAAACACATAAAAACAAGTAGTATGGAGAGTCCATACTAGTTCTAACATGGGACAACCCCCCATGAAAGTAAACCAGAAAGAACCAGAAAACAAGCACGCAAACAAAACCACTAGACAAACATCTAGACTAAATAACTTAGACACCTATCAATACAGACTAGCCCGCGTCTTCTAGCATCCCATCCTCATGAATATCCCACAGCTCTAGAAAGCGTCTAACTTTATCCATTCTTTTGTACTTTACTCCCATAAGTTTGTATCGAACAGTCTGAAGAATCAAGGAGGTAATAGTATCCGGAGGTCTTGTTTGATTTTTAAACAGTCTAGCATTACGCTCTTGCCAAATGAAGTATGCTGAAGCTGCAACTGTGAGGCGACTAGAGTAATTGAAAACCGATTTAGACGCTCCTCTCGCTAAGAGCCAATTTATCACATCAGTCCACTTCGGTTCGACAGTGGCCATATTCACCTTATCCCTAACTGAGAGCCAAATCTGAGTCGAGAACTTACATTCGAAAAACAGATGCTCGAGAGAGTCATTATTTTCGAAACACAATAAACAGCACATCATGTTCATATTCTTTCTTCTCGACAAATCCCATTGAAGAATTTTATCCTGAGTCAAGAGTTTCCTACGCATGATAAGCCACATAAGGAACGCATGCCGAGGAATGCATTGAGAAAACCAAACCACTTTCCCCCATTCTACTTCCGTCTCCCTGGCACGGATAGAATCCCACACGCACGCAGACGAATACTCAAACGATTTATCCCCATCCTTCCAAAGAAGACGGTCTCTACGGTTCGGAGTAAGCCGTAAGGTATCAAGCTGAATCAAAACCGGAAATAAATCTCTCCAAGCCTCAGGCCACTTCCACGAGCCATCCGCCCAGACATTACTGACCGAATCCTGAATGGAAAACCCAGCAGCATGAATAATACGAGGAGATATGAATATGGCTAAAGGGCCGCACTCACACCAACGGTCATACCAAGCGGATGTCATCCCCCCGTCACCAAGTTTTGACCAAATAAAATTCCTAATAATTGGTCGTAACTGCAAAATCTTCCTCCAACTCCAGCAACACACTGAAGGAATCCTGCACTCCCAGAAGTTAGAATTCCTTAACCTGTTAGAGTATATCCATTGCACCCAAAGAGAATCCCGCTTGGTAATAATACTCCATATATGAGAAACCATAAGAGCCTTATTGACATCTTGAATCCTTCGCAACCCAAGCCCTCCTTCGTATTTCGGCTTACATATAGAGTTCCACGAAACCTTAGTTTTCCCTCTTTGAAATGAAGTATCTTGCGACCACAGAAAATTTCTCATTTTTGTTTCTAACTCCTTGATAACTCTAGCCGGAAGAATTAACACGGAAGCCCAAAAAATGTGCATAGAAGATAAGACAGAGAGCATCAGCTGTAGCCTACCCGCAAAAGACAAAAGGCGATTCTTCCAATTTAAAATACGCTTCTCCAATCTCTCAATTAAAATACTACAGTCTTTGTATAAGAGCCTAGTTGAAATCAACGGGACCCCCAAATACCTGACCGGTAACTCACCTTCAACAAACGGCATGATTCCTAGAATAGCCTCCTTAACATGTTGCGGAACATTACAAAAAAAGCTGGTACTCTTTTGAACATTTGGAATCAAGCCCGACATATGAGAAAATTGAGAAAGAGCATTCATAATACATGAAACCGACCTCACGTCCCCCCTAGCAAACAGAAACAAATCATCCGCAAAGCACAGGTTGATAATGCGTTGACGTTGGCATTTGTTATGGAACCTGAAAGATGAATCAATAGAAGAGGCATGTTGTAACTGACACGTCAAAACTTCCATCACCAATGTGAATAGGTAAGGAGATATAGGGTCTCCTTGTCGGAGGCCCCGTTTGCCCTTGAAATAACCATGAACACTACCATTCACACAAATAGAATACGATGGAGTAGAGACACAAAGCATGATCCACTTAATCATCAACTGATTGAAGCCGAAACCCAGCAAAACATCTTCAAGAAATTTCCAATCCACAGTGTCGTAAGCCTTTTGGATGTCAACCTTAAATGCACACCTAGGAGGGCCATAATCTTTATGATAATTATGCATTAATTCCTGCGTGAGGAGAATATTGTCCGATATTTTCCTACCAGGAACGAAGGCTGATTGATTAATACTAACAATGTCATTAAGGGCCACCTTCAAACGATCCGACAGAATTTTACTGATGCACTTGTAAATAACATTACAACAAGCAATGGGTCGAAAATCTTTTACCGTAGCAGGGGTAGTCATTTTCGGTAATAGCACAATAAGAGTATGATTTATCTCTTGAAGCAACCGGCCTGCATTAAAAAAATCCATAACGGCATTTGTAACATCCGTTCCAACAATATCCCACGAGCTCTTGAAGAAGGCCGCTGTGTAGCCATCGGGACCCGGAGCTTTATCATTACCAATAGCAAAAATAGCCGATTTTACCTCCTCCACTGTAATAGACCGAACCATGAAATCCGCAACGTTCCGGCTTAGACGGTTATGAAACATCTCCGGCGACAGAACCGAAGACGTATCCCCTTCACTCCCTAAGAACGTCTCATAAAAATTGACAAAAGCTTCCGGAACTGCCTGACCTTCACAAAACATCCCATTTACATCCGTAATGCCTTCAATACGAGTTCGATGGTTTCTAGATTTCAGAGACAAATGAAAAAATTTTGAGTTGGCATCCCCCGCTCGTAACCAAGCCACTTTAGATTTTTGCTTTAGAAATCTTTCCTCATCCAGGCACGCTTCTTGAAATGCACGAGTAGCCGCGACTTCTTCACGTCTAGCATTTTCATTGAACGGATCTTTCTCTACATCCCTCTGAATGGCATCCAATTTCCCACGCAACTCTTCTACCTTTTTATGAAGATTACCCTGCTTAAATAAAAGAGATCTAAGAGGAGACTTAAGAGCACGAAGCTTTTTGACCAAACGGAATTGATGCACTCCCGAAATTGCCAGATCCCAATTATTCTTAACCACATCCAAATAACCCGGCTTATAAACCAAAAAGTTTGCAAACTTGAAAGAACTTGCTTTTCTCCTTACTGTCTTGTTGATTCTAAGAATGCACGGGCAATGGTCCGATACACGATATGGTTGAAACATCGCCACCGCTTCCGGGTAGTCACTAACAAATTGAATGTTGCTCATGGCTCTATCGATCTTCTTTAGTAAACCAACCCCTTTCTTTGGCTTTTGAGTCCACGTGAAGTGGAACCCTATGCTTTTAATATCTGCCACTTGAAGCTGATTAACGCACTCTTGAAAGTCCCGCATACTAGCAGAGATATTAAAGGATCCCATTGATTTATCTTCCAAATTCAACGCAGAGTTGAAATCACCCATTAAAATCCAAGGTTGATTACCCACCAGAATTTTATGTCTAATCAAATGGCTCCACAAATCTCTCCTCGTAATATAGGAATTAGAAGCATAAACAATCGAACAGAAAATAACCTTTTTGTCGCTTTTAATCGTCATTTGAACATGTATCACTTGAGAAGTTTGAGCTAAAACCATTATATCAAAGACATCCGGATCCCATCCAATAATGATACGTGTACCTCTGTCACAATAGCCACCATTAGACGTCCATTCCCAATTCCGGAATACTGAACTGCACACTTTATCAAGTTTATTAATGTCTACATGAGACTCGAGAATCGCACACAAACTAACCCCATTTTCCTTCACCACCTGACGAACCTCATTTTGCTTGAGAGGGCGGTTCAACCCCCTAATATTCCATGTAGCCAGACTAACCATCAGTAACCATCGGAGAAGGAGTGCTTGCCCCTTTAGAGTTACTCGATTTTGACGATTCACCTACCAGGAATTCGTTCGTCTCATTGTAAATTTCTATCACCTCCTCATCATCAGAGTCATCATATCCATCTCCGTTATGTTGTTTGCTACTTTGCCCTTCATCCGCATCAGCTGAATTTAACACCTCAAACGGGTTTGAGGATTGAAAACCCGTTGAAATTGATTTAAGTTTCACATCAGCTTTACGACTATTAGAGATCGGTCTATACTCAAACTTTGGTTTCGGTTTTGGTATGTTAATACCCGTTTTCCTGGCCACTGTGACAACTCGAATTTCTAAGATTTTATTTCGTATTTATTGCACGTTCATGTAATTGCACAATTGATTTCCATGAAATTATATATGTTTTGATTGTTTGATTGTGTATAGTTGTTGGTTATTTGTGAAACTTGTCAAATATGAGATGGTGTGCATTTGTAAAATATAATACTTAGGGATGTAAGTGGTAATTAGTGAAATCCTAGATACTTAACCCTAATCTAAACTTCACTAATCACTTTACACAAGAATTCAAGCACGTACTCTCATTTCTTTGGCTCCCTAGCAATCATCACCATCATCATTGGCACTAGATAATCATCACACTTGATTTCTCTTCCTCTAGAATCATTCAAGGTAATTGTTTAATCATTGTTCATGATTGATTGTTGATTGATTTCTTGATTTTGTGTTCATGGAAAACCCTAATTGCTCATGTGATATTCTGTGATTTAAATCCTGGATAGTTGAAATTACAATGATGATTAGATGCATGCTTGATAGATATCATTGTGATAATTGTTGTGGTTTATCAATTGATCAAATAAACTTGTCTGCCGTCAATACAATTGGAATTAGGGTTTGTTTGAATGATAAGTGTAACTGTTCTGATCATATTGATTCTGTGAGAATTGAAATTCACGCATGATTTGATAGTCTGAGTTTAATATGTTGTATAAGGTCCGAATTTAATAAATCCCTCATGGTCCGAGTTTAAATTAATCAATTGGTCCGAACATAATGGACTTGTTTGGTCCGAGTTTAATTGGACCATCATGGTCCGAGTTTATATAATTGATGATGGTCCGAGTATAAATGGACCCTAGTGGACCGAGTTTAATTGCATGCTAGTCCGAGTTTAATTGGTGAAGTATAGTCCGACTTTAAATGATTGGTTTAGTCCGAGTTTAATTGAATGGACCTTGGTCCGAGTATAATAAACTTGATTCGGTCCGAGTATAATGAATATTGATTCGGTCCGAGTATAACAAACATCAATTGGTCCGAGTATAATTATTTGATATGGTCCGAATATAATTACAACATGGTCCGAGTTTAATGATTTGTGGTGGTCCGAGTTTAAGTGATTTGACATTGGGCCGAGTATAATGAATGCATGTTGGACCGAGTTTAAAGCATGATCAACCAAGTCCGAATTTAGATGTGATGATATGTTTGAGGATGTATGATGATTACATGTACTATACAAGTTCTGAACAGGGGAGACCCCCCCCCCATACTTGCCTGAGTTTTTGAGAGATTGCATGATCCTGTATATGTTCATAAGAATTACGTGAATTGCATGAATGGATTAACTGTTACGTGATACATGATTGATACATGATATTGGCTGTCAAGCACTATACGACATTAGATTACATGCGTATCATTGCGAACATGAACTGATTTGTTATACGTGCAAACAATAGGACTTGATTAATTACTTGTGAGTGCATAACCTAGCATACCGAGCAAACCAAGGTGAGTTCACACTCTTACCAAGGCATGGGATTCCCGGGGTGTTGGGAATGGGATTGAAAGGTTGATTAGATACACTATTGACACTATGACTAGACTACCACATTACTATCCTCGGACGTGAAGGATACTTATACTGATCACTATCCTCGGATGTGAAGGATACTTATACTGATCACTATCCTCGGTTGTGAAGGATACCTATAGTTACGAGTAGTCTAGTGGTTATACAACGTGGAACACCACCACCAATAACGTGGAACACCACCACCAATAACGTGGAACACCACCACCAATAACGTGGAACACCACCACCAATAACGTGGAACACCACCACCAATAACGTGGAACACCACCACCAATAGAACATACAAACGGCCCAGTAGAGCCACCTGTTACAAACGAACTTACTATTACGCATTTACTTTCTGTGAACTCGCTCAACTAGTTTGTTGATCATTCTGTTACATGCCTTGCAGATCGTTAGGTACTTGGAGCTTGCACTGGAGAAGCGGGTCGTTGTGGACAAGGATCGTGGCTTTTCTGTTGAGCTATTATGACACTTAAAACTGTTAACTACTACTGGTTTATTTACTATGCTTCCGCTACATTTTGAAACGATGATTTGTTTGATCACCTTTTGTATTGAATGGATGGTTTTCAGTTATTTTACTTAATATTAAATGCATGTTCAATATGATTGGTGGCTTGATCCTGGTCAGTCACGCTCTCAAGCGGTGATACTCCGCAGGTGGATTTTGGGGGTGTGACAGATTGGTATCAGAGCCATTGGTTATAGAGAACTTGGTTTTAATATGGAAAAACGTTTTTATTAAAACCAGACTATAACCAGAACAGTGCTCTCAACGATCCACAACGACGCTTCGCTCCACGTGCAAGACTCAACTTCCTAGGTAATAAGGTTTATGTTTATTGCCTACATGCTAGAATTTGCATAGAACTTTGCTCGTAGTATGCTTACATTACCTTGCTCACAACTTGACATTGCATGAGAATACTTATGTGCTTACACTCTTCTGTCATCGCACTATTCGCGAACCTTTCTCACTTATGTTGCCTTTGATGTGAAGATCAATGGCCGCATGAATTACCATGACTCAAGCCCAGCTAGAGGCTCTCGTTGCTGCGGCAGTTGCAGCTGCACAAGCAGGTAGTGTACCCTGCAGTATAGACACTAGGATCCTTAGATCCTACATTAATTCTTGTACTTAACTTTGCCCTATTCATACACAATAGGTCAACCCGCTCAGCAACAACCTGGGTGCACATTCAAGAATTTCATGGACTGTCGTCCTAGCTCGTTCAGTGGCACGGAGGGGGCAGTTGGACTCCTCCACTGGTTTGAAAAGCTCGAGTCGGTTTTCGAAATGTGTGAATGCCCTGAGGCTCGCAGGGTGAAGTTCGCCACTGGCACACTTGAAGGGATTGCGCTCACTTGGTGGAACGCACAAGTGCAGATCTTAGGGTTGGCAGCTGCTAACGCCACACCCTGGAATGAATTCAAAGAACTGATCAAGAGGGAATACTGCACTAGAGAAGACATTCACAAGTTGGAGGACGAGTTGTATAACTTGAAGATGGTTGGTTCGGAAATCGAAGCTTACACCAAGAGATCAAATGAGTTGGCTGTGTTATGTCCAACTATGGTGGACCCTCCATACAAGCGAATTGAGTTGTATCTTAAAGGTTTGGCACCGGAAATACAGAGCCACGTTACCTCGGCTAACCTCAACAACATCCAGGAAATCCAGCGTCTCGCTCATCGCATCACCGATCAGGCAGTGGATCAGAACAAACTGCCAAAGCGTATCAGTGCTACTGCTACCACTACTGCTTCTACTACACTTGCTACACCCAGTGAAAGTAAGAGAAAATGGGATGGGGATTCTAGCAAGGGGTCAGCTTCAGTACAGTCACAAGCTCAGCAGCGAAAGACAGACAGTTACCAGAGTCCAAGTCAGCACTCCTCAGGCAGCCACAGACAGGGAGGGTATCGAGGAAACCTTCCAAAGTGTAACACCTGCAACAAACATCACAGTGGCCAGTGTAATAAGGTTCGTTGTCAAAGATGCCTCAAGATGGGTCATGAGGCCAAAGATTGTAGAAGCGCTCGACCTGCGAACCAGAACCAGCAGCAGCTACCAGCACAGCAGAATCAGCAACAGGGCAACAAGGGGTGCTATAATTGCGGTGCAGAGGGTCACTTCAAAAGGCATTGCCCTCAGTTGAACAGGAACCAGAACAACAACAATCACAACAACAATCAGGGCAACGGGAACAATAACAACAACAACGGGGGAAACAACAACAACAACGGCAATGAAGCTCGTGGTCGTGCTTTTGTGTTGGGTCGAGGAGATGCAGTGAATGATCCCAATGTGGTTATGGGTAAGTTTCTTCTCGACGATATTTATGTTACTGTCTTATTTGATTCGGGTGCTGATACAAGCTATATGTCATTGAAAATGAGTAAATTATTAAAACGTACACCAACACCCCTAGACACCAAACACGTCGTAGAGCTAGCCAATGGTAAAAGTGTAGAAGCCGCACAGGTAGTCAAGGGTTGTAGTATTGTTCTCGCGGGTCAGACTTTCTCGATTGATCTCATACCCATAGTTTTGGGTAGTTTCGACGTCGTCATCGGTATGGATTGGCTATCCCAACATCATGCGGAGATCTTATGCAAAGAAAAAGTTATTCGTATTCCTCGCTCCAGTCAGGAACCTCTCGAAGTACAAGGTGACAAGAGTGGTGTTGTGGTTGGCATCATCTCTTACTTAAAGGCGCAGAAATGTTTACGAAAGGGACATACTGCCATTCTGGCACTTGTCACTGACTCATCAGCAAAGGAAAAGAAGCTGGAGGATATACCAGTTGTGCGTGATTTTCCTCAAGTGTTTCCTGAAGATTTACCTGGTTTACCTCCTCATCGTCAAGTCGAGTTTCAGATTGAGTTAGCTCCTGGAGCAGCACCAATAGCCCGCGCACCGTATCGTTTAGCTCCAACCGAATTGGAAGAACTGTCGAAGCAGCTACAAGAGCTCTTGGAAAAGGGCTTTATTCGTCCAAGCTCTTCACCTTGGGGAGCTCCAGTGTTATTTGTGAAAAAGAAGGATGGCACTTTCAGAATGTGCATCGATTATCGCGAGCTGAACAAGGTCACAGTGAAGAACCGTTATCCTCTTCCGCGCATAGATGACCTATTCGACCAGTTGCAAGGGTCGTGTTACTATTCCAAGATTGATTTAAGGTCAGGGTATCATCAGCTGAGAGTCCGGGATGAGGACGTCTCCAAAACCGCTTTCAGAACTCGCTACGGTCATTACGAGTTTCTCGTCATGCCATTCGGGCTTACGAACGCGCCTGCAGTCTTTATGGATCTTATGAACAGGGTGTGCAAACCCTATCTCGACAAGTTCGTCATTGTTTTCATCGACGACATTTTGATTTACTCCAAGAGTCAGGAGGAGCACGAGCAGCACTTACGCCTTATCTTGGAACTTCTTCGAAAGGAGCAACTGTACGCAAAGTTTTCAAAATGCGACTTCTGGCTTCGTGAAGTCCACTTCTTAGGCCATGTGGTAAACAGGGATGGGATTCATGTCGATCCATCCAAGGTTGATTCGATCAGAAACTGGCCAGCACCACGTACACCGACAGAGATACGCCAATTCTTGGGTTTGGCGGGTTACTACAGGCGATTTATTAAAGACTTCTCCAAGATCGCGCAACCACTTACTATGCTAACACAGAAAGGTGTCGTTTACAGATGGGGTAATACGCAAGAGACCGCTTTTCAGTACTTAAAGGATAGGCTTTGCAGCGCACCTATTCTCTCGTTGCCGGAGGGCACGGATGACTTCGTGGTTTATTGTGACGCATCGATACAGGGGCTTGGTTGTGTATTGATGCAGCGGGATAAAGTTATAGCCTACGCTTCTCGGCAACTCAAGGTTCATGAACGGAATTATACGACGCATGATCTAGAGCTTGGAGCTGTTGTTTTCGCGCTTAAGATATGGCGACACTACCTGTACGGTACCAAGTGCACGATTTACACCGATCACAGGAGTCTCGAGCATATTCTTAAGCAAAAGGATTTGAATATGCGTCAACGGAGATGGGTTGAACTTCTAAACGACTATGAATGCGCCATCAAGTATCATCCAGGCAAGGCCAATGTTGTGGCTGATGCCCTCAGTCGGAAAGACACCCTACCTAAGCGCGTGCGAGCGCTACAGCTTACTATTCAGTCCAGTCTTCCTGCACAGATACGAGCTGCTCAGTTAGAAGCACTGAAACCCGAAAACGTCAAAGCTGAAGCCTTACGCGGCTCAAGGCAACGCATGGAACAAAAGGAAGACGGCGCCTACTATGTAACGGGGCGTATTTGGGTCCCACTTTATGGCGGTTTACGCGAACTTGTAATGGATGAAGCTCACAAGTCTCGCTATTCGGTACATCCAGGGTCGGATAAAATGTACCACGACATCAGCACTACTTATTGGTGGCCTAGTATGAAGGCTCACATCGCTACGTATGTTGGAAAATGCTTAACCTGTGCGAGAGTCAAGGTTGAATATCAGAAACCAGCTGGTCTACTTCAGCAGCCTAAGATACCACAGTGGAAATGGGAAGAAATTTCCATGGATTTTGTTACAGGCTTACCTAGATCCCAGCGTGGGAATGACACTATTTGGGTAATCGTTGATCGACTCACAAAGTCTGCTCACTTCTTGGCTATCAAAGAAACGGATAAGTTTTCTACCTTAGCAGACATCTACTTGAAAGAAGTTGTTTCGAGGCACGGAGTGCCCACCTCTATTATTTCGGATCGCGATGCACGATTCACGTCAGAGCTTTGGCAAGCGATGCACAAATCTTTCGGCTCACGTTTAGACATGAGCACAGCATATCATCCTCAGACGGATGGGCAGTCTGAGCGAACTATCCAAACTCTAGAAGACATGCTTCGAGCGTGTGTCATCGATTTCGGCAACGGCTGGGAAAAACACCTCCCTTTAGTGGAGTTTTCATACAATAACAGTTACCACACCAGCATTCAAGCCGCTCCATTTGAGGCATTGTACGGACGTAAATGCCGGTCACCTCTCTGTTGGGCAGAGGTGGGGGATAGTCAAATTACGGGTCCAGAGATTGTTGTGGACGCCACAGAAAAGATTGCGCAGATACGACAACGCATGGCGGCAGCACGCGACCGTCAGAAAGCCTACGCGGACAAGCGTAGAAAGCCATTGGAATTTGAGGTCGGGGACCGGGTTTTATTGAAAGTTTCACCCTGGAAGGGTGTGGTTCGATTTGGTAAACGAGGCAAACTGAATCCGCGGTACGTCGGACCATTCGAAATCTTAGAAAAGATTGGCAAAGTAGCCTACAGATTAAACCTACCTCCTGAACTCGGTGCAGTTCACAATGTATTTCACGTGTCGAATCTGAAGAAATGCCTATCAGATGAGACCCTTATAGTTCCTTTTAAGGAACTCACTATCGACGAGCGGTTGCAGTTCGTCGAGGAACCAGTTGAAATCACGGACCGGGATGTTAAGGTCCTCAAGCACAAGAGAATCCCTCTTGTTCGAGTTCGTTGGAACTCCCGACGTGGCCCAGAGTACACCTGGGAACGCGAAGACCAAATGAAGGAAAAGTATCCCCAGTTATTCGAAACCAATGCATCCACTACTGAGGCTGAAGCTACTACTACTGAATTTCGGGACGAAATTCCAAATCAACGGGGGGATGATGTGACACCCCAGGAAAACCAGTAAACGATGTAACTTACCTAGCTTCCTCAGTGAGTGCGTACCAAATTTCGGGACGAAATTTCTTTTAAGTTGGGGATAATGTGACAACTCGAATTTCTAAGATTTTATTTCGTATTTATTGCACGTTCATGTAATTGAACAATTGATTTCCATGAAATTATATATGTTTTGATTGTTTGATTGTGTATAGTTGTTGGTTATTTGTGAAACTTGTCAAATATGAGATGGTGTGCATTTGTAAAATATAATACTTAGGGATGTAAGTGGTAATTAGTGAAATCCTAGATACTTAACCCTAATCTAAACTTCACTAATCACTTTACACAAGAATTCAAGCACGTACTCTCATTTCTTTGGCTCCCTAGCAATCATCACCATCATCATTGGCACTAGATAATCATCACACTTGATTTCTCTTCCTCTAGAATCATTCAAGGTAATTGTTTAATCATTGTTCATGATTGATTGTTGATTGATTTCTTGATTTTGTGTTCATGGAAAACCCTAATTGCTCATGTGATATTCTGTGATTTAAATCCTGGATAGTTGAAATTACAATGATGATTAGATGCATGCTTGATAGATATCATTGTGATAATTGTTGTGGTTTATCAATTGATCAAATAAACTTGTCTGCCGTCAATACAATTGGAATTAGGGTTTGTTTGAATGATAAGTGTAACTGTTCTGATCATATTGATTCTGTGAGAATTGAAATTCACGCATGATTTGATAGTCTGAGTTTAATATGTTGTATAAGGTCCGAATTTAATAAATCCCTCATGGTCCGAGTTTAAATTAATCAATTGGTCCGAACATAATGGACTTGTTTGGTCCGAGTTTAATTGGACCATCATGGTCCGAGTTTATATAATTGATGATGGTCCGAGTATAAATGGACCCTAGTGGACCGAGTTTAATTGCATGCTAGTCCGAGTTTAATTGGTGAAGTATAGTCCGACTTTAAATGATTGGTTTAGTCCGAGTTTAATTGAATGGACCTTGGTCCGAGTATAATAAACTTGATTCGGTCCGAGTATAATGAATATTGATTCGGTCCGAGTATAACAAACATCAATTGGTCCGAGTATAATTATTTGATATGGTCCGAATATAATTACAACATGGTCCGAGTTTAATGATTTGTGGTGGTCCGAGTTTAAGTGATTTGACATTGGGCCGAGTATAATGAATGCATGTTGGACCGAGTTTAAAGCATGATCAACCAAGTCCGAATTTAGATGTGATGATATGTTTGAGGATGTATGATGATTACATGTACTATACAAGTTCTGAACAGGGGAGACCCCCCCCCATACTTGCCTGAGTTTTTGAGAGATTGCATGATCCTGTATATGTTCATAAGAATTACGTGAATTGCATGAATGGATTAACTGTTACGTGATACATGATTGATACATGATATTGGCTGTCAAGCACTATACGACATTAGATTACATGCGTATCATTGCGAACATGAACTGATTTGTTATACGTGCAAACAATAGGACTTGATTAATTACTTGTGAGTGCATAACCTAGCATACCGAGCAAACCAAGGTGAGTTCACACTCTTACCAAGGCATGGGATTCCCGGGGTGTTGGGAATGGGATTGAAAGGTTGATTAGATACACTATTGACACTATGACTAGACTACCACATTACTATCCTCGGACGTGAAGGATACTTATACTGATCACTATCCTCGGATGTGAAGGATACTTATACTGATCACTATCCTCGGTTGTGAAGGATACCTATAGTTACGAGTAGTCTAGTGGTTATACAACGTGGAACACCACCACCAATAACGTGGAACACCACCACCAATAACGTGGAACACCACCACCAATAACGTGGAACACCACCACCAATAACGTGGAACACCACCACCAATAACGTGGAACACCACCACCAATAGAACATACAAACGGCCCAGTAGAGCCACCTGTTACAAACGAACTTACTATTACGCATTTACTTTCTGTGAACTCGCTCAACTAGTTTGTTGATCATTCTGTTACATGCCTTGCAGATCGTTAGGTACTTGGAGCTTGCACTGGAGAAGCGGGTCGTTGTGGACAAGGATCGTGGCTTTTCTGTTGAGCTATTATGACACTTAAAACTGTTAACTACTACTGGTTTATTTACTATGCTTCCGCTACATTTTGAAACGATGATTTGTTTGATCACCTTTTGTATTGAATGGATGGTTTTCAGTTATTTTACTTAATATTAAATGCATGTTCAATATGATTGGTGGCTTGATCCTGGTCAGTCACGCTCTCAAGCGGTGATACTCCGCAGGTGGATTTTGGGGGTGTGACAGCCACTTTCTTGTTATGCACACCCATATATCCATCATCATCAATTTTAGGAGTAGACTTTGTCTTCGATCTACCTTGATTAGCTATCGTAGTACCACCTTTTTGAACAGCAGGTTTCGGCTTCTTAGGACAAGACTCATTAGAGTGACCAAAGACACAACATGACGAGCATCTTAAAGGATTCCATTCGTATTCAACGTACATAGTTTCCTTCGTAAAGCCGTCTCCATTCAGATTGGGAATCGCCATAGTTATTCTTTCTTTAAGCTCTTTTTCCGCTGTCACCTCCACAAGGGCCCGAGCAAAACTACTACGACCCCAATTATCTACACACATAGACGTTGTGTACGAATCAAGCATGTTCGGCTCACCTATGGTAGTTGCAATCATACTAAGGCCATCTTCCGTGTACGCCGCTATCGGGACTTCATGAACTTTCACCCACAGTTGAACTTTCTTAACTTCCTTTTTCTCTAACTTGGTATTAGGAGTCCATTCTTGAAGAAAAAATGGTTGCGATCTTATCAGCCACGGGCCAGCAGCTAGAGCATCCAACATCCCTTTCCGGTCTTCGAACTTAAAAAAGAAAAAACCATTCGCGTTCATCATTGACTTCTGCAATCCAAATTTTTTCCAGTTAACCTTGACAAAGTAATCAACGGCAGGGAACGCAATTCGGTCACCCAAAAAATATCCAAACAAGGTATTCGCTAGCTTGTCTTGAACTACCCGAACAGATTCCACAGGAAGAACAATGTCACAATCTTCATGTTGCACCGAACAAGCAAGAGACCTGAAATTCACTTGTTGCACCTTTTGATTTTTCACCAAATCCGCGTAGGAAGCAGGTTTAGACACATCCGTATTCTTGTTACCCATAAAACCCTGATCAGCCGCCATGACATTCCCTTCATAAGCCGAGCCATATTTTCCTGAATTCCTAGGGTTTGCATGGGGATCGAAATCCGCCTCCATAACACTTCCTCCATAAGCCGAACCAGACTTCATTTCCACAGGTTTTGAGATTTCCAACAAACCATCAATCACCGAATGATTGTTGGTAGAGTAAATACCTCGTCTAGGGAACAGATTATTCCCCTCGATGTTCGTCACCCGTAACCCTATCCCACAGACAGGTGGTGATTTTTCTTCCGACCCTGGAGGGATACCATCCTCCATCGTACCATCACTTCTACCCTCCATGCACACGTAACAGCAACTGAAACAACCACTCTAGCCGACGAAAACGAAAAACAGAAACCCTAAACCTGAAACCCTAGCGCCGATATCAATCCTTAACTCATTAATCCAGTGTATCAATCTAGCTAAATTAATCTCAGTTAACCGCGACCAATAACAACCAGATTAATATGAAAAGAATCTCAAATCAGCAACTATGGCGGCGATTGAGAAAGAAACGAAAATAAACCCTAACTTCAGATTGATTACTATTGCTAACTAGTTCGTTATAGAGATTTGAAGAACAAACTCTAATCACAGACTGTTATACAAACGAATCTCAACGAAGAATTAGGGTTCATGATGAACAAAAAAATCGCCCAGGAGAGAGGGATGTTTAAACCTGCCGAGTATAATTATTAGATGAACTTACGCATGATTATTATGAACTTACTTCCTGTGAACTCGCTCAACTAGTTGTTGACTATTTGTTGCATGCCTTGCAGGACCTTAGGTACATTATGGAGCTTGCACAGGGAGGAGCAGGTCGTTGTGGGATATGGATCATGAACGATATTTGAACTTATAACTATTTTGGAGTTTACACTACTATGCTTCCGCTACTTAAACAATGTTTGGTTTTGAAACATCAATCATGTCATGATGAACTACTTTAATTACTTTTATTATTATTAAATGCTATGTTGATATGATTGATGGCTTGATCCTGGTCATGTCACGCCTCCAAGCGGTGGTACTCCGCGTGTGGGATTTTGGGGGTGTGATAGTCCTGAAGTAGTCCAGGAAACCACCGACAAGATTGCACAGTTCCGAGATCGCATTAGTGCGGCTCGTGACCGGCAGAAAGCCTACGCGGATCGAAGTAGGAAACCTCTAGAGTTTGAGGTTGGAGATATGGTTTTGTTGAAAGTATCACCCTGGAAGGGGGTGGCACGCTTTGGGAAGCGTGGGAAGTTGAATCCGCGATATATTGGACCATTCAGGATCTTGCGGAGAATCGGGTCCGTAACATACAAGTTGGACCTACCTGCCGAACTGAATAATGTTCACGATACATTTCATGTATCCAATCTAAAGAGAAGTCCAACGCAAGATACCGTTGCCATTCCTACCGACGAAATTCATGTTGATGACACGCTCCACTTCGTTGAAGAACCTGTTGAGGTCACAGATTGGAAAGTGAACAAGACCCGCCGGAGCAGTGTCAAGCTCGTCAAGGTTCGTTGGAATGCTAGACATGGTCCTGAATTCACCTGGGAGCGTGAGGACCGAATGAAAGAGAAATACCCCCACTTATTTCCTAAGAACCCTGCTTCTACAAGCAGAACTTAAAATTTCGGGACGAAATTTTTCTAACGGGGGGAGAATGTGACAACCCTCACTAAACCAGGTATCCGTACGATTTAATTAATAATTAATTGCTGCTTAATTACTGTGCTTACTTTGTCACACCCCCAAATTCCACCTGCGGATAACACCCGCTTCGGGGGCGTGACTGACCAGGATCCAGCCACCAATTATACTGAGCATTTAAGAAATATTTAATATCCGTAGTAATTAGCAATATCAGAGTTTAGGTTTGGTAATTAGTTTAACAAAACAGCGGAAGCATAAACCAAAATAGTTTTAAAGACAGTTCGTTGTTCAAAACAGTTATCCCAACACACGGGTTTGACGAACACTACACATCCCCAAGCAGCAGCTCCTGAATCATTGGTTACCTGCAAAGCATGCAGTAAGGGGTCAACAATAATGCTGAGTGAGTTCACTAGTTGTCCAGTTTTAATTACCAAAAACTTGTTTCACCGGTTAATTTACCCGTCTATACATGCCCTGGGGAGCTACCCCAAAAGTTAGCGACTAAACTGTTTTTCCAATACCGAACACTAGGTAACCGTTGCGTATCCGCAGGATGCCCCGATGTCAATGTTCTATCATCATTGACGGATTTCTGAGTCTATTAGTTCACGCCCGTCCCAAACCAGGGCACGGTGTGAGGCTGGTAAACACCTAAATAGCGCTATCAACTAATAACCCGCTCGCCTAACCCGGCGACTAATCGGTATTTGTAGTAGGGACTTGAGTGATAGAGTTTCGTTTAGTGCCGTTAGTTGCAATCCGTATAAACAGTAATTAACCAAAAGGTTTCCCAATACCCGGGAAGGAAAAGTAAGTTGTGTTCCCAATAACCAGGGAAAGTATGTAAATGGTATCCCCTTTTACCAGGGGATAGGATTGTCCAAAAGGTTTCCCAATACCAGGGAAGGAAAAGTAAGTTTTGTTCCCGATAACCAGGGAAAGTATGTAAATGGTATCCCCTTTTACCAGGGGATAGGGTTGTTAGTCTCGTGTCCCAAACCACCGGGACGCATGCTTTTAAGTTGTGAACTCACCTTGGGTTGCTCGGTAGATTTATGTTACTTGTCAAACACGCTGGTCACCACGTCCTAACATGGTTACCGGTATAGGTCAGGTTTGGTGCACAAGCAATCGCGTAAAAACTATACACATAACTGGCACGTAATATGCAAAACAATACAAACAGTCATGGGGTTATTGGGCCGGCCCTAACATTCACACATTCAAACAGAACACAGTGACACATAGTCCATTTAACAGATAGCCCATGATACACACAATGGCCCAATAACCAAAGTGAGCAGCCCACTCGCAACCAGATGGTCTCGAGTCGTAACCAGGAGATCTCGGCTTGTCACGTTATGGTTGCGAGTCGCAACCGTGTGGTCTCGAGTCATCATGCTGTGGTTGCGAGTCGCAACCGTCGTAGTCTCGAGTCGCAATCATGAGGTTTCGAGTTGTCATGCTATGATTGCGAGTCGCAACTACGTGGTCTCGAGTTGTCTTGCCTTGGTTGCGAGTCGAAACGGTGCGGTTGCGAGTCGGAATGCTGTCTTTTTCATGTACACGTGATGATGCAGATCTATCAGTCCAATAAGTACTATGCAATCAGACCCAGATTAGGAAACAGCCAATAAGGTTCCACTAACACTTTTCCTAAACTGACCAACCATGAAAATAGATCAAACTTTGCCATTTTTAAAAAAACCTTCAAACCATATTCAACAAGTTCATCCTATATTCAAAGTTTTCTAGGGTTTTCATGCCAACATAATCACACATTTTTGAACCAAAACTCACATATTTCTAGCAAGATCATCATGTAAGAACAAGAAACACACATGTTTGTAGCCGAAATCTCATATTTAACAACATCATTTTGCAAGGACAATGAAGCATAGATTGGTTAGCCATGAATACTCTTAGACTACCATTTTCTAACCATTTTTAAACATGTTACCACATATTGTCAAGCTTTACAAACCAACCTAAGAATCATGCATCTTGTTTCTAACCAAACATTTTCTAGTTCATATATCACACATAATTTCTACACACAAAATAGAACACTAACCGGTTTGAGAAGAAGAAGCCGTAAACAAGGAAAAGAACCGAGAAGATGGAGTGTCCGAGTTAGTGGTCTTGACCGAGTCCTTGTCCGAGATCCTTGCTTGGTCCGAAAATAGGAAGAGATGGAATGTTGTTTTGGGGTTTTCTAGTTTGAGAGAAAATAGGAGAAGTGTGTTTGTGTGTTGTGTATGAAATGAGGGAAAGTGGGGAAAGGTGGGGTATATATATACCAAGGGATGTTTCGGGTTGGGCTTGGGGTTTCGGCCCAAACCGGTTACGGCCCAAAGGCCCACTCGCAACCGCCCGGTTGCGAGTCATGGTCTCGACTCGCATATAACACATACATATATACATACCAATGCACACATAACAAAGCACATATCACATAAAGATTCACGTTATCATTAAGTTTAGTCAGTCACTAGTCACATAATGTACAAACAAGTTACATCACGACACAACGAAAGGTTCTAGATTTCGGGTTGTCACATCATCCCCAAGTTGAAAGAAATTTCGTCCCGAAATTTGATGGCACTCACTGAGGAAGCTAGTCAAGTTGTAAGTTTTTCCCGGTTATCCTGGGGTGTCACATCCACCCCCCGTTGATCTGGAATTTCGTCCCGAAATTCCGTAGCTTCAGCCTCAGTAGCGTTTGTACTGTTCTCAAACAGTTGGGGATATTTTTGTTTCATCCGATCTTCGCGCTCCCAGGTGAACTCTGGGCCGCGACGTGAGTTCCAACGAACTCGAACAAGGGGTATTCTAGTGCTCTTGAGGACCTTAACATCCTGGTCCGTGATTTCGACAGGTTCTTCGACGAATTTCAACTGTTCGTCGATCGTGAGTTCCTTCAGAGGAACTACGTGCGTCTCATCTGACAGACACTTCTTCAGATTTGACACATGGAAAACGTTGTGAACTGCACCGAGTTCTGCTGTTAAGTTCAGTCTGTAGGCCACCTTGCCTATTTTCTCAAGGATTTCGAAAGGTCCAACGTACCGTGGGTTGAGTTTGCCTCGTTTACCAAAACGAACCACACCCTTCCAGGGTGAAACTTTGAGTGATACCCGCTCCCCAACCTGGAGCTCAAGTGGTTTCCTGCCCTTATCGGCGTAGGCCTTCTGACGGTCACGAGCGGCCGCCATGCGTTGTCGTATTTGAGCAATCCGCTCAGTAGTGTCTACCACATGTTCTGGACCAGTGATTTGACTATCCCCCACCTCTGCCCAACAAAGAGGTGACCGGCATTTACGTCCGTACAATGCCTCAAACGGAGCAGCTTTAATGCTGGTGTGGTAGCTGTTATTATACGAGAATTCCACGAGTGGCAGATGCCTTTCCCGGCTGTTGCCAAAGTCGTTTACACAAGCGCGAAGCATGTCTTCTAATGTTTGAATAGCGCGTTCGGATTGCCTGTCCGTCTGTGGGTGATATGCTGTGCTCATAACTAAACGTGAGCCAAAAGACTTGTGCATTGCTTGTCACAGTTCCGAAGTAAAACGTGCATCTCGATCAGAGATGATAGAGGTGGGCACCCCGTGCCTCGAAACCACTTCCTTGAGGTATATCTTCGCCAGAGTGGAGAATTCATCTGTTGTCTTCGATTGCCAAGAAGTGTGCGGATTTCGTGAGTCGATCCACGATCACCCAGATAGTGTCGTTTCCGCGCTGTGATCTAGGTAGGCCAGTAACGAAATCCATGGAAATTTACTCCCATTTCCATTGTGGTATCTCTGGTTGTTGGAGTAGGCCTGAGGGTTTCTGATATTCCGTCTTGACTCGCGCACAAGTCAAACACTTGCTGACGTAAGTTGCTATGTGGGCCTTCATGCTAGGCCACCAATACGTAGTCTTAATATCGTGGTACATCTTGTCCGAACCAGGGTGTACTGAGTAGCGAGATTTGTGCGCTTCATTCATCGCAAGTTCTCGTAAGTCGCCATAGAGTGGGACCCAAATGCGTCCTGTTACATAATAAGCACCGTCTTCCTTCTGTTCTAAGTGTTGCCTTGACCCGCGTAGGGCTTCAGCTCTAACGTTCTCTGGTTTCAGTGCTTCTATCTGAGCAGCTCGTATTTGCGAAGGTAGACTAGAATGGATCGTGAGTTGTAAAGCTCTTACGCGCTTAGGCGTAGTGTCCTTCCGACTGAGGTCGTCTGCCACTACATTGGCCTTGCCCGGGTGATACCTGGCACTCGTAATCATTCAGCAGTCCGACCCATCGTCGCTGTCGCATATTTAGTTCCTTCTGCTTGAATATGTGTTCTAAACTTCCGTGGTCGGTGTAGATGGCGTACTTGGTTCCGTATAGGTAATGCCGTCATAACTTAAGTGCGAAGATCACTGCTCCCAGTTCCAAATCAAGCGTTGTGTAGTTCCTTTCGTGCGTCCTAAGTTGTCGAGAGGCGTAAGCAATAACCTTCTCGCGTTGCATCCGTGTGTAACTGGGATCCTGATTCGAAGCATCATGGTATACCGCTAGATCACCCGTACCCTAGGGTGAAGATGATGCTCAGTGCATTACAAAGTTGGGATTCGAAAGCTGAAAAGACGTCCTCCTGTTTTGGTCTTTCACGAACACAACACCCTGCTGTGCCAACGAGACTTAAGCTGTGCGACCTTCGAAAATCTTGTGATTAAGCTGCGATAATATCTAGTGGGACCAAGAAACTCCTGTATCCTCGAAGGGATCTTTGATGTTGATCAGTTCCTAACCAAATGGATCTTAGCGAGATCCATGTGTATTCCCACTTCGTTGTTTGATAAAAAGAAAATGTGTACTTCCCGAATCCTGAAGTCATACTTAGGTAGACTTCGCACGTAGACGCTCCTCCCCTAGAAGCTCTACAATGGAATACAAGTGTTGTTCATGGTGCCCCTTTCTCCTAGAAGTGATTCAAAACGTACTAGATAAACACAGTTGCAGTGTGATCCATAAAGCAGCTGGTGGGTTGTTCACCCCAAAAGGTCATGGAATGATTCATCCGGTGTTTCCTGGAAATGGCCTTATTGCGTTCGCTATGCCGTTTTAGGAACATCCTCCATTTGGACTTCCATCTGATGTTAGTTCGTTCGCTACTCAATCTTCACATAGGAGCATGACCCATGTAACTGGTCAACAGGTTGCCAATACGGGATCGAGACAAACGGTTATGGGCTGTCACCTTGATGAGTTCTTAATAGTCAGTATACACACGAAAAGGCCCATCTTCCCTAGGATAAGTGGGGCTCCCCCAAAGCGAAGAACTAGACCCTACAAAACTCCTGTCCAACGGTTCCTATAGTTGCTTTGATAGATCTTGCGACCTTCCTGGCGCAAAATGGTAAAGGTACAAGTAATCAGGGCTGCCTCAGACGTGAGATCAAACTGAGATTCCGCCTAACAAATTTTCAGAAGAAAAACTGAATGTTCCTCGGATAGCACGCCGAGAGAAACAACGAACAACTGGTGGATCCTCGATCCACTTTTCCTTAGCCTTAACATCCGTAGCGGTTGCTAACACAGCGGAGTAATCTCTCTGTAGACACTTCTGGCCTCCACAGCTGAGATGGCGCTAACTATTGAACTACTCTGATGCTTTAGAACAATTGCCGATTCTCCACACAAAGTTTTCTCCTCACCGGGTATATTCGCGCGATTCCTGGGTAACCAATTCACACTAACTACTGCGTTGTAACCATCGAGGGTGGTAGAAGGAAGGTCGACATCGGACACTCGTCCCACAAGGTCGTGTTTACATCCTAACGAACTTTTGAGATTCTATTTGACTTGCCATCAGTCGATTCCACATCTGGTTCGGTTTCAAGAAGTATCAGGGTCAAGCAGAATAGAGATGAAGCAAACAACTACCCATACAAGCTACCATGTTGCTACTACGCCTGGCGTCGCCTGCGCCAATCCTAAATGCCCTTCCACGAGCATCATTTCCAATGTTGTTGTTACGGTTGCGAGGACTCCCATTACTATCATCATTCCCCTGGTTGTTGACCTTGATGTTGTCGCGACTGTTGTTTCTGATGTCGTTGCTTGAAATGGTGCGCTACGATCCTTCACTGACAAGTCCATCTTGTCGCGTTTCCGTGCCGCGTCCCAAGGTGTACTTATTGAGCTGGCCGTTACGCGTTTCCGCACCATTGTCAATTGTCATCGCTTATGGCCCGACTGATTCGTAAGAGCTGGCTCCTATGAGCCGCTGACTAGGGTTAAGGGTTCGATTGGAGTCAATTCGCTGATGCTCGTTGTCGGTGACTAGGGTCGTTCAAATGCTGAAGCCAGTAAGGTACTACGTCTATCCTCTTGACTGATTAATACACGGTATGTTGAGATAGTGTTGCAGGAGTGATCGCACTTCGGGATTTAAGACGTCAACACGTTAAGTTCCAGCAAGCGAAGAAAGGTGAGAAGGATATAGTCCAATCATTGTCGTTTCAACATCCATCCCAGGGATGTTCATACAAGCACCTAATGTTCTACACAGTTCGCTAGGCGTTCATATGGGTGTTCAGGTAATACTCGATAGCATCGAGGTTCGAAAGGGGTGCAGTGAGAAGTGAAAAGATCGTGTTCGAGTAGGAGACAATCACTGCTACGGTTCCTATGGACTGTTGTGTTTCTCATCATACAGATAACGAAACGGAACCCCTTTTTCACTTGTTAAGCCTCACTGGGACTTACATCCACCCCACTATATTATTATGTGTGCACCCACAATAATATTGTGATTTGCATGTTCATCTCAGCTCCTCTTAACTCATGTCAAATGGTTCCCCACACTCGAGTAGATTTCAAAGAGTATTAAGTAGTGTAAGTCACGGAGGTTTAGGGAATTACCACCCTATCAATCACATGATACGAGAAAGTGTTCAGGAATTCATATTGGTGTGCTAACGTGCAATCACATGCAATATCGTATGTGGGCGTTCACTAGTTAGGCATACTAGTACGTATAGCGAAACAGGAAACATAAAGTAAGCAAACAAGTAAACACTGGTCCGAGCTATGAGGTTAAAAGTGTTGAGCCTTGTACTTGGAGTGTAGTGTCGTCACGAGTCACGGGTTATAGTCTGGTTTTCTCCAAAAAGATTTTCCCCTTTTTAAAACCAAGTTCACTATAACCAATGGCTCTGATACCAATCTGTCACACCCCCAAATTCCACCTGCGGATAACACCCGCTTCGGGGGCGTGACTGACCAGGATCCAGCCACCAATTATACTGAGCATTTAAGAAATATTTAATATCCGTAGTAATTAGCAATATCAGAGTTTAGGTTTGGTAATTAGTTTAACAAAACAGCGGAAGCATAAACCAAAATAGTTTTAAAGACAGTTCGTTGTTCAAAACAGTTATCCCAACACACGGGTTTGACGAACACTACACATCCCCAAGCAGCAGCTCCTGAATCATTGGTTACCTGCAAAGCATGCAGTAAGGGGTCAACAATAATGCTGAGTGAGTTCACTAGTTGTCCAGTTTTAATTACCAAAAACTTGTTTCACCGGTTAATTTACCCGTCTATACATGCCCTGGGGAGCTACCCCAAAAGTTAGCGACTAAACTGTTTTTCCAATACCGAACACTAGGTAACCGTTGCGTATCCGCAGGATGCCCCGATGTCAATGTTCTATCATCATTGACGGATTTCTGAGTCTATTAGTTCACGCCCGTCCCAAACCAGGGCACGGTGTGAGGCTGGTAAACACCTAAATAGCGCTATCAACTAATAACCCGCTCGCCTAACCCGGCGACTAATCGGTATTTGTAGTAGGGACTTGAGTGATAGAGTTTCGTTTAGTGCCGTTAGTTGCAATCCGTATAAACAGTAATTAACCAAAAGGTTTCCCAATACCCGGGAAGGAAAAGTAAGTTGTGTTCCCAATAACCAGGGAAAGTATGTAAATGGTATCCCCTTTTACCAGGGGATAGGATTGTCCAAAAGGTTTCCCAATACCAGGGAAGGAAAAGTAAGTTTTGTTCCCGATAACCAGGGAAAGTATGTAAATGGTATCCCCTTTTACCAGGGGATAGGGTTGTTAGTCTCGTGTCCCAAACCACCGGGACGCATGCTTTTAAGTTGTGAACTCACCTTGGGTTGCTCGGTAGATTTATGTTACTTGTCAAACACGCTGGTCACCACGTCCTAACATGGTTACCGGTATAGGTCAGGTTTGGTGCACAAGCAATCGCGTAAAAACTATACACATAACTGGCACGTAATATGCAAAACAATACAAACAGTCATGGGGTTATTGGGCCGGCCCTAACATTCACACATTCAAACAGAACACAGTGACACATAGTCCATTTAACAGATAGCCCATGATACACACAATGGCCCAATAACCAAAGTGAGCAGCCCACTCGCAACCAGATGGTCTCGAGTCGTAACCAGGAGATCTCGGCTTGTCACGTTATGGTTGCGAGTCGCAACCGTGTGGTCTCGAGTCATCATGCTGTGGTTGCGAGTCGCAACCGTCGTAGTCTCGAGTCGCAATCATGAGGTTTCGAGTTGTCATGCTATGATTGCGAGTCGCAACTACGTGGTCTCGAGTTGTCTTGCCTTGGTTGCGAGTCGAAACGGTGCGGTTGCGAGTCGGAATGCTGTCTTTTTCATGTACACGTGATGATGCAGATCTATCAGTCCAATAAGTACTATGCAATCAGACCCAGATTAGGAAACAGCCAATAAGGTTCCACTAACACTTTTCCTAAACTGACCAACCATGAAAATAGATCAAACCTTGCCATTTTTAAAAAAACCTTCAAACCATATTCAACAAGTTCATCCTATATTCAAAGTTTTCTAGGGTTTTCATGCCAACATAATCACACATTTTTGAACCAAAACTCACATATTTCTAGCAAGATCATCATGTAAGAACAAGAAACACACATGTTTGTAGCCGAAATCTCATATTTAACAACATCATTTTGCAAGGACAATGAAGCATAGATTGGTTAGCCATGAATACTCTTAGACTACCATTTTCTAACCATTTTTAAACATGTTACCACATATTGTCAAGCTTTACAAACCAACCTAAGAATCATGCATCTTGTTTCTAACCAAACATTTTCTAGTTCATATATCACACATAATTTCTACACACAAAATAGAACACTAACCGGTTTGAGAAGAAGAAGCCGTAAACAAGGAAAAGAACCGAGAAGATGGAGTGTCCGAGTTAGTGGTCTTGACCGAGTCCTTGTCCGAGATCCTTGCTTGGTCCGAAAATAGGAAGAGATGGAATGTTGTTTTGGGGTTTTCTAGTTTGAGAGAAAATAGGAGAAGTGTGTTTGTGTGTTGTGTATGAAATGAGGGAAAGTGGGGAAAGGTGGGGTATATATATACCAAGGGATGTTTCGGGTTGGGCTTGGGGTTTCGGCCCAAACCGGTTACGGCCCAAAGGCCCACTCGCAACCGCCCGGTTGCGAGTCATGGTCTCGACTCGCATATAACACATACATATATACATACCAATGCACACATAACAAAGCACATATCACATAAAGATTCACGTTATCATTAAGTTTAGTCAGTCACTAGTCACATAATGTACAAACAAGTTACATCACGACACAACGAAAGGTTCTAGATTTCGGGTTGTCACATACTTGAAATTACTGGTGAACTGCTACTTGACTGTTGATACTTGAACATATCTGCATCATACTTTGATTTCTGTCACTACATTATTTACATGCTGAACTTTAGTGACAAACATGATGCACAAAAGCACAGTAGCACTATGAACGGATAACCTATTGAACATGCTGATAAAGCCAGCATCAGGCAGACACTGCCTCTAAGGCCTGTATGAGCCAGAAATATTTTACTACACCCATAGTGAGTGTAGGGATACAAGGGTTGTAGAACTGCGTCTCTAGGAATAAGTTACAGTGACTGGATGTGCCTAAAACGTACACTAAGCACAAAACACAGCACTTTAATTAACATATCAGCTTCTGGCTAACTAATAAAGTGCCAAAACATGAGGAAAATATTCCTGACACTTTGAAGAATAAGTTGTGTCACTAAAAATGTTATTAACGACACTTTAAAGCTTTATTAAGCACCTTAACGAATTACTATCCAACCGAACAACCGGACTATACCCGGAACATGAAAATTTTGACATTTACATTATTTATCTTTTCTGAGCCAGTTAGGGTCCCTGAACACCCTAACACCCGCTATAAAGCACAACACACCACTAACCAAGTTAATCCCTAAACTAACTTGGTTTAACCTAACTAAATACTTAACTAGCTAGTTGGAAATGAACTAGTACCCCCCCCCCATTGTAATCGGCCCAAACTAGGGGGACACACTTGTCCTATTTGTTGAATATTATATTAAGTATGTCTAGTATCAATTAGACACAAAATCCATGGGTTAATCACATTAGAAATTGTCTATAAGTATGAAGGAAGGCACAAGAGAACTTTCACTTCACAAACCACTCAAACTCTCTCTCCCTCTTGCTCCCAAACTCACGGCCGAACACCCCTCCCCCTCTACACCCATTTTCGACTCTTGATCTCCACATTCCAAGGTTGTTCAAGTGTTAAGGGTCACGCATAAGGAGTCTTGGAGCAAACAGAAGACGAAGGACCTCTCTATCTCGCTTTTATCCACCTCTTTTTCGCATAGATTCTTCCCTAGCCTCGAGCTAGAGGTATAATACTTAAAACTCGTACTCGAATTAATCTAAGGTGGTTAATAAGATATATGATGATTAAAACTCGGAATCTTGCATTTTGAAGCATTAAAGTCTACTAAAATTACAAGTATTGTTGGTTAAAAGCATATAAGTTGTGTAAAATTTGTAGTAACTGAAATTTGTGGTTACCTAGACCCGATCTACGTTGTGGTAGCTCGGATCACCATTTAACCCGGTTTGGTTAAGATCATGGATCTTGACATAAGCTTGTTTTGAATAAGACAAGGGTTAAAAGGTGAAACTCTACCACACGAGAAACATGAACTTGTGTAAAAGTATTTTTACTTGTAAAATGGTGTTTGAAACTAGCGGATCTACGTATGTATAAATGGTATTTTCAAAGAACCACATACCAAAGAAATCATGTTTTCTAAAAAGACGGATCTTACACTAACAAGTATAATTTTTATAAACCACAAGTGTGTAAACACTTGTGGAATGAAAGATTTGACAAGATAACAAACTTGGTAAAAGATGACGAGAAGTTGTAAAGATAGATTTACTTTAAAAACGAGGTTTTTACGAGATCGATCTACTTTATATAAAGATCCACAAAATATAATGGGATTTACACTATAGTTTCGGAAAAATTACAAGTTCATGCGATTATGCGATTTGCATACTTGTCGACTAGTTTGATGTGTCGGAAATTGTTTGATTGAATAAAGAAATTGTTGGAATTGATTTTGTAAAAGAAAATGATACGCTTGAAAGCGTGGCCACCTCCAGTTACAGAGGAAACTCTGGCGAAATTTTTCTAAAAACTTAACACTTAGAATTATTTACACTACAAGTGTTAGAATTATTTTTGACATGTTTTCGAAATATAAATTTCGCCATGACTTTATTTACTAAATAATCGGAGGTGGGAATTTTCACAAAACTAAACGTGATAAGTATATAGTTGGTAAATATATTTTCACCACACTGTTTATGATTATTTTGTGAAAATACAAAAATATTATTTTTAGAGTAAAAATAATATTTTCAAACAATAACAGACCCAAAATAATACAAACGCTTACACGACAAACATATAAGTTACACCGGTAATTATTATTACCACCCGATTGTTAAAACGTAACTTACGCATTATACGGAAATATTCATGAACGCGTATTTTGTCAACGTATTATTTTTGGAAGTGTTATGTGAAGTAAAAATATAATATTTTTGAGAAAAATATATATATTTTGGAGTTGGAAATAAAATATATATTAAGTGAGACTTAATGATATAATTCACACGCACATGTATTAAATCGCCCATCCTTGGGAAGGAGATTAACTACCAAGTACATACGAAAAGTAAACCCGAAATAGTTGTCTAACTATTTCCCAAAAACTTAAACTATAAAGCTAAGGCACGGCCGTCCGTCTAATAGAATTAGCACATGTAGGTCATTGCACAGCTGCCTGATTTGGAGTGCTTGGTAGAGACGCACCGACAGTGAGTTCATGTCCCCCTTTTCTCTTAACTGTTTTCAGTTTTCCAAACTGCGGGGGTGAAAAACATGTTACTATGATTACGAGTACTTTTTACATGGTATGGTTAGCGTAAGGAGGGTTACTACTTAGATCATGTGAGTGGGTAGGCGGGAACTGGAGGCCATTAATCCTCATTGTAGGACCGAGGGACGTAAGCGGTAGATCTATCTGGGTGTAGCGAGCCCAACCCTAGGTCCAGCATAACGGACCTCGGGGCGACTTTGTGCCCCGACGCAAAATCGCAAGGGTTGAGTCTTCCTACTTGCACTTCACACGTATCAATGGCCTTGCAAACCATTGGTGATCTCTTTTTCCTTATTTGCTACATACGAGGATTTTGATAACTACAAAGGTTTATTTACTCAATTTCGCATGAACTCGCTCAACATTATTGTTGATTTTTCAACTTACATGTATTTCAGGGAATTAAAAGATCTGGCACGGTATGGCACGTTTTCCCGCTGCACTAGTTTCCGAGGTCATCCGGGGTTTAGGGAATGTGACTCTTTCCTGGACAAGTCACAGTCTTTAAACCATATTTATGTTTTGTTTGTTTGTTGAACAATGTTATGGTTATTAGGGTGTTTTCCCGTCAAGACAATGGTATTGTATTTGGTTTTTAATACTTAATGGATGATCTTGCATGTTTTTACTTCATATAGCTTTGTTATGATTAAGCTATGGTATTAAGAAGTCACACCAAATTAACCACGCTTCCGCAAAGCCAGGGTGTGACACCATAGTGGTGACTATGTCTTCATACCGGAGACAAATTTGCTAGGTTTGATTCTTCCTGCATCATTCACATATACTATTGGATTTGCAACCCAGTGGTGATCATTTTTTTCCTTATTGCTACATACCAGGGACTATTTTACTTAGAGACATATTAAACGGTTTATACACACAGACTTACACATGAACTCGCTCAACTTTTTGTTGACTTTTTAAACTACATGTATTTCAGGTAATTAATTTGGATCTGGCAAGTGATGCATGATTAGCTGCGTACTTAATAAGGATGTCATCCGGAGTCGTAGGTTTGGGAAGTGTAACTCCTTCCTGGACGAGTTGCATGTCTCAAGTCCTTGTGTCGTTGGTAGCTTTTCGTCGAGTCTTATGAACTCATTTTTAAACAAGTCATGTTTTGTAAACGTATCGTGTGGTTGATGTTTTTGTTTCAAGACAATATGTTATGCATTTTTAACTATTTTAATGGATGAACATCAAGTGTTTTTATCATATAGCATGTTGTGATTGTTGCTATGGTATTAAGAAGTCACACCAAATAAACCCATGCTTCCGCAAAAGCCAGGGTGTGACACGAAAACCCTTATGGGCGAAAACACTAGGTAGCCGAAATCCCTTGTTGACGAAAACACATTTGGGTTACAAAATCCCACTGTGTTTTCGTCGGATAGTGTTATCATTGGATGGGGGTGTTTTCGTCAGTTCCATTACTCACCATCATCATCATCACGTAACATCAACAACCTAATCATCACTAACCATCTTCGACAGTTTAAATCAAGCAAATCGTTCAATCATACCAGTTTGGAAACATTGTTTTATTATACTGAATCATGGAACAGTCTACTCAGATGATATATGATCACATATAGATCAAAAGAAATCTCAACATAACATACCGTACCCGAAGATCTAGTTATTTTCAATCATTATTCAGTCTTACAATCATCATTACATCATCAGATTAATCATCGGCAGGCACAACACAATCGATTATAACATCAGATCATAAAGATCCCTATCATACAATTCCATTATATTTCAATATGAACTATCATGCAAATGTATATGTTATGGCCGACAAACATGGTTTTAATCAAAATCTAATTGGACCTCTCATGCAATCTTAATCACTTTATAATGTGTGGCCTGACAAACAATTAATGTGAAGTGATACACTTGACTTTTGATCACCTTATCTCTTGACACAAAATTATATGAAACATCAATACCCTTAGATCTCAATCATGGAATTAAGAAATCATGTGCAAATGTCAGAGATCAATCAGCATAGAAAGCATCATCTATTATCTATGTATGTATTCGATAATCAGGTTTATTCAACGTAATACAATTAGTCAGACATGTTCATGAGAACCCATTAACAATCGCTCATTAAAATCAAACCAGCGACTCTAACATACACTCTAGATCAACAGGTTATCATCGTGTAATCACCATACAGTTCAAATCAAAGCAAAAGTATTCTACCTCGTTATTAAACCAATCACAGCAGCAATTAATTTGTACATGCGGATCACAATCAGTCTATGTACCTACAACCCTAGGTCATTTGCTAATCATCACAAAAGTGCATCCCATTGTTAATCAAGTCCATGTATAACATAAACGAGCAAAACAAGAAACAATATAATTTCAGATCCACTAACCGAGGGACTCTATCGACAGAGATGATGTTGCCTCTAGGGGGTTTGTGTCCACTGCCGTCGCACCCTCAATGAAAAAGTAGGGTTTGATATGATCTACCGTCCTTCCTAATCATTCACATAATATGAAAATATAGGGACAAGGGATTTGGGCCGGTTTCCATATTAATCGAAACAAGGGTTTGGGCCTAACAGATCTCATTTTGTTTTAAAATATACAACCATGATATTAATACAAAATATGTACACACATACACACATAATACACACCATATATATAGCATAACAATCACAATACGTTGTAACATATTACAAACGCGTACAGTTGTGAAACAAATAAGTCGTTTTAACAAACACTTAAACAATTAACGCGCAATTAATGCGAAGATGGAAATCGTGGAAACTCGAGTTGTTACAGCGGCAGCCCGTGACCGCCAGAAAAGCTATGCCGATAAGCGAAGAAAGCCACTCGAGTTCCAGGTTGGGGATCGGGTGCTACTCAAAGTCTCACCTTGGAAAGGTGTAGTTTGTTTTGGCAAACGAGGCAAGCTCAATCCGCGTTATGTCGGACCATTCGAAATCATTGAGAAAATTGGCAAGGTGGCCTACAGGTTGAAACTACCCGAAGAACTCAGCGGAGTTCACAACGTATTCCACGTGTCAAATCTGAAGAAGTGTCTGTCAGACGAGACCCTCATAGTTCCTCTCAAGGAGCTCACTATCGACGACCAGCTGCGATTCGTCGAAGAACCAGTAGAGATTACGGATCGAGATGTTAAAATTCTCAAGCGCACCAGGATACCTCTTGTCCGAGTTCGATGGGATCCCGTCGTGGCCCAGAGTACACCTGGGAACGAGAAGACCAAATGAAACTCAAGTATCCCCAGCTGTTTAAGAAAAGTGCAATCACTACTGAGGCTGAAGCTACCGCAGAATTTCGGGACGAAATTCCAAATCAGCGGGGGAATGATGTGACACCCCAGGAAAACCAGGAAACCAACGCAACTTAACTAGCTTCCTCAGTAACCACGAGCTAAATTTCGGGACTAAATTTTCTTAACAGGGGGAGAATGTGACAACCCTCAAAATTCCATGTATTCCGTACAATTTATTAATGATAATTAAAGTGCTTGACGACTGTGTGGAATTACTTAACTGCCTTCTGATTTCTGTGTTATATTTACATGCGCTTGTTAACACACTAGTCATGTACAGAAAAGTTACCAAATAGTCCGTTATGATTTCCTAAGTGTTAGAAATTAAAAGTATTACAAAAATATATATAAAAGGCACCTTAAGGTTTAGTTAAACACTTTAACGGGACAGTGTCAAACCGAACAACCAGACTTTACCCGGAACATAAAAATATTGCCAAAGACATTGTTTTTACTTTTCTGAGCTAGTTAGGGTCCCCGAACACCCTAACACCCTTTATATTAATAAACACACTTAACATATTAACTAAATACTTACAATCCAACTAGTTAGTAACCAAGCATCATCACCACCCAACCCATACCACCCCCCCTCAAAATGACGGTTACAAGGGGTGGTGCACCCCTTGCTTTTCTTTGATTAATTTATTCTCTAATGTTGGGATTAAAGAAGCATGTTGTATGATGGGTAATAGAGATCTTGGATTATAAATATACACTCAAGTTCTTCATTCTCTTTCATCTAAACACCCAACAACTTGCTCTCCTCTTCCCTCTACACCACCTCACGGCCGCCACCATACCACCCTACTACCACCACCTTCAAACCTTGTTCAACCATTTCTCATACACACAAAGGTGCAAGGAGTCCCACAAACAAGCCCGGTGCTCTCGAAAGTTCAAGAACCACTCTAGTTTTCTTTTATCCACCACTTTTACGCCTTGTTTCTTCCCTAGCCTTGTGCTAGTAGTAAGTGTTCTAAATCATCATCTTGTTCTTGTTTTTGGTGGTTAATAGATGATTAAATATTGACAGAACACCCATGAACATAAACTAAAGTCTTGAACATATGGAATAAAAGATGGATAAAGAGAAGTTATGTGTGTAAATCTTGTAGATCTTGCGTAGTTGTGATTGTTTGATGTTGTATGTTAATAGAAACAAGATGGATCATCATCTAGACATACTAGTTCATGTTTAAGAGCATGAACTAGTAGGATGTAAAAGTTAGAAAGTTAAAAGATGATGTGTTCATCCATCCATAAGTCTTGAACTTGAATAAACATAATTTTCTTGTAAAATGAAGTTGTAAACTTGTAGATCTAAAGATCTACAAGTGGTTTTTCGGAATAACCAAGTGAAAAATACTAGTTTTGTCATAACCTGGATCTTGTATGAAAGAAGCACATTTATAGTAACTAAACAAGTGTGTAAACACTTGTGTAAAAGGAAAATTTCATAAAGAAATATTTTTGTGAATCTTGACAAGAAGTTGTGAAACTCCAAGTTCTTTAAAAATAAAGTTTTCAAGAAACTAAACTTATTTTTAAAGATAACGAAACCTACTAAATGTGTTAGTGACTTACTACATATTTTTACAAAACTTTCAAGTTCATGAGCTTATGATTTAGTCTTATTTTGTCAAGATTAGTGAATAAATATTATGTATATATTGTTGATTGATGATTCTTGATTGGTTTTTGAAAAGAAAATGATATGCTAAAAGCATGGACACCTCCATTTACAGAGGAAACTCTGGCGAAATTTTTCTAGAAATACGATACTTAGAAATATTTTTCTAACAAATGTTTACAAATATATTTTTAAACATTATTTTTCTAAATAAACTTCGCCATGATTTTTATTACAAAACACCAAGTGCCGGAGGTTGATTTTCGTAAATAAAATTGGGTAAATATATATTTAGAATATATACCTTATACTAGGACACTTATGTGGATATTTGTTTATTTGTGGGATAGTTATATTATATTGAATAAAATAATATAACTTGATAATATGTCTTGACATTTCGTGTGGTTTGTGGTAGAAAGTAACGAGTAAATAAACAATACGTAGGATACGTGTTACGCATGAGAAACTGATTGTTATGTGTACCTCCTTAGGACGTGTTTGATTTCCTGATTTACTTGAGTAATTAATCTAACCGAGCAAACCAAGGTGAGTTCACACACTTTCTAAGGCATGGGATTCCCGGTGGTTTGGGAATGGGTTAAAGAATTTAAAACTGAATCTACATATCCTTCTTGGGTAGGATATGTACGGCCATCCTCCATGGGTAGGATGCCAATATTAATCCTGCGTATTCTCCTTGGGTAGAACTACGTACGTTCGTCCTCCTTGGGTAGGACAACAACCTTAAAACCTACTAGACAAAACTCTATCATAAGTCCCTCACTTTTATATCGACTTAATCGCCGAGGCCAATGGCGAGCGGGTCATTAGTTAATAGCGCTATTAGGTTTAACAAACCTCACATCGTGCCAGTCGGACGGGCGTGTACTAATGGACTATGGCAAACCGTCAGTGATGATAGACACTGATGTAGGGCACAACTTATTTGCATTAGTAGTCGATATGGTACGGTCTAGTGGTTCACATGGGGAAGCCCCCACTGTCACACCCCCAAAATCCACCTGCGGAGTATCACCGCTTGGGAGCGTGACTGACCAGGATCAAGCCACCAATCATATAGAACAATATATATAGTAAAAGTAATTGCCATTAAACCAAACCAAATCCATATGAAAGGTGTTCCAAAACATAAGTAAGTTATCACTGTTTAGCGGAAGCGTATAGATAAAACCCAACATAAATAAGTATGTAATGTCATAAAGTGTTTAACAAACAATCACGATCCAAGCCCACAACGACCAGCTCCTCCCTGTGCAAGCTCCATGTATCTAACGACCTGCAAGGCATGTAACAGAGGATCAACAACTAGTTGAGCGAGTTCACAGAAAGTAAATGCGTAATAGTAAGTTCGTTTGTAACATCTGGCTCTACTGGGCTGATAGTACGTTCTATTGGTGGGGGCTTCCCATGTTGTATAACCACTAGACTATTCGTAACCATAAGTGTTCTACATATCCCGAGAACAGTAACACGTACAAGTTTACGTAGGTTTTACGTAAGTATCCTTCACAACCGAGGATAGGGGTACGCGGGGGTTTACGTAGGCTTTACGTAAGTGCCTGACACAACCGAGGCAGTAGTGAGTATAAGTTCACGTAGGTTTTACATGAGTGTCCTTCGCAACCTGAGGACAGTGAGTAGCATAAGTATACATAGGTTTTACGTATGTGTCCTGCACAACCGAGGACGATGGTATGGTATTCTAGTAACAGTGTATGTACGAATCTAGTCAATCTCATTCCTTCAATCCCATTCCCAAGCCCTTGGGAATCCCATGCCTTAGTAAGGGTGTGAACTCACCTTGGTTTGCTCGGTATGCAATGTTATGTGTTCACAAGTAATCAGTCAAATCCTATTGCATGCACATGTAATAAATCAGTTCATGTTCGTAATGATACGCATGCAATCTATGTCATAACATGTACTTAAGCCATTATCACGTATCACGTAAGCAGATAAACAAAGTCGTGCAATTCATGTTTCATGTAAGTGTCATTTACCATTCGCACTATCATGGTTTTTCATATTACACTTGACGGGGTTAACATATGTAACGGAAGTGATAAACGAACAGGGTTAGTTAGGTAACAATGTTCACAACACATTAGAGTTACCTGCTTAACGAAGTTACATCAATTTAACACAGTTAGAAAGGTTGACAGAGTTAAAACACTGATAGTGTCACAACACAATGTTTTTGCATTGTTTTTGCATTGTTTGTCTACTAGATGTCGTGTCATGATGTATAGTAGACTAGGATATGGGGGTTTTTGGTATTTGGTTTGTTTGTTTTACATATATGGGGCATGTCCTGTATATGAACTAGTGTGGAACATATCCTCACTACTTGTACTTAATTGCGGTTGCATTTTAATAGAATCACCGGGGTAACCCTTTACCCAAAAAAACTTAACAGGCAACCACAAGTATTTAAAAGTTCGGATATAGGCCTTAACACTTAAAAAGTCGGACTAAGGGGCTCCCCCCCCCCTTTAAATTCGGACAGGGGAGGCCCCCCCTCAAATACTCGGACAACCTTGTCCTATGTCAAAAGTCGGAACATGGAGGGGGGTGGGGGTTAAAACTCAGACTAACTGACCAAGGGGTCACAAGGTCGGACCATGGGGAGGCTCACAAAACTCGGACCCCCCCCCCTTCATGCTTAAAGGTCGGACAAGGTGAGGGGAATAAAACTCGGACTGCATTACATATATATGAAACTCGGACTGCATGATTATCTACAAAATTCGGACCTCCCTTTTGGCAAGAAGGTCGAACCCATGCTTCATCAAAAAAGTCGGACACATACAAGCATCATCTAAAAGTCGGACTTGTGTCATTTACATATAATTCGGACATAACATACATAAAATTCTGATAGAATCACCGGTTGCATTTTAATAGAATCACCGGGGTAACCCTTTACCCAAAAAAAAAAAACATACATAAAATTCTGACTTTACTTTCCTTATCAAAGTTCGGATATATCATACAATCTTTAAAACTCGGACATGCATTATATCATAAAAGATCGGACAAACAACAGATCATGAAACTCTGACCACTATTAACATTCAGAAGTCAAAACCCTAGTAGCACAAAAACATACGATGAGTAACGTAACAACATTCATACGATCCTGAAACTCTAACTTCACACATTTCTCAGTACAGTAATCCAATCAAATCAATGATTTTAATATATCATGTATCTAAATCGTCAGGCAACCGATTATTCGACTAATCAACATTATTAACACAATAAACAGAATCCAAAACAACAATCACAAAATATTCTATGAAGAACTAGGGTTTTCATGAATCATATAATCAAGAATTGAAAACAATCAAACAATCAATAACCATTTACCTTGGATTGATTCTAGACCGGAAGAGGAAATCAAGAGTGATTACGAACTTGTGATGATGATGATTGATTGCCAAAGAAACCAGAGAAAATGAAAGTACGTGCTTGAATTTCTTGGGTGATGATTAGTGAATGATTAGGGTTAAGAATCATATAAGTTTCACTAAGTTTATATATTTGACAAGTCTTTCATAATTAACAAACAACCATGCACAATCACACAATACGATTCATTGCACCAAAACGTATACAATTCCATAGCTACTAATTGTGCAAATAAACAACTAAACAATAAATGAACGTGCAATAAATGCGAAATAGGAATCTTGGAAATTCGAGTTGTCACATTATCCCCAACTTGAAAGAAATTTCGTCCCGAAATTTGGCATGCGGTTACTGAGGAAGCTAGGTAAGTTGTATCGTTTACTGATTTTCCTGGGGTGTCACATCATCCCCCCGTTGATTTGGAATTTCGTCCCGAAATTCTGTAGTAGTAGCTTCAGCCTCAATAGTGGTTGCACGGTTTCCGAATAACTGGGGATACTTGAGTTCCATTTAATCTTCGTGTTCCCAGGTGTACTCTGGGCCACGTTTGGAGTTCCAACGAACTCGAACAAGAGGGATTCTCTTGTGCTTGAGGACCTTAACATCCTGGTCCGTGATTTCAACTGGTTCCTCGACGAACTGCAACCGCTCGTCGATAGTGAGTTCCTTAAAAGGAACTATGAGGGTCTCATCTGACAGGCACTTCTTCAGATTCGACACATGGAATACGTTGTGAACTGCACCGAGTTCGGCTGGTAGGTTTAGCTTGTAGGCCACTTTGCCTATTTTCTCAATGATCTCGAACGGTCCGACATACCGCGGATTTAGTTTGCCCCGTTTGCCAAAACGAACCACACCCTTCCAGGGTGAGACTTTTAGTAAAACCCGGTCCCCGACCTGAAATTCCAACGGTTTCCTACGCTTATCCGCGTAGGCTTTCTGACGGTCGCGTGCTGCCGCCATGCGTTGTCGTATTTGTGCAATCTTTTCTGTGGCGTCCACTACAATCTCCGGACCCGTGATCTGACTATCCCCCACCTCTGCCCAACAGAGAGGTGACCGGCATTTAGGCCCGTACAATGCCTCGAATGGAGCGGCTTGTATGTTGGTGTGGTAACTGTTATTATACGAAAACTCCACTAACGGGAGATGCTTTTCCCAGCCGTTGCCGAAATCAATAACACATGCCCGAAGCATGTCTTCAAGAGTTTGAATCGTGCGCTCAGACTGCCCATCCGTCTGAGGGTGATAAGTTGTGCTCATGTCTAACCGTGAGCCGAAAGATTTGTGCATCGCTTGCCATAGCTCTGACGTGAATCGTGCATCCCGATCGGAAATGATGGAGGTGGGCACCCCGTGCCTCGAAACAACTTCTTTAAGATAAACGTCTGCAAGAGTGGAGAACTTATCCGTTTCCTTAATAGCCAGGAAGTGTGCAGACTTGGTGAGTCGATCCACGATCACCCATATGGTATCATTCCCACGCTGAGATCTAGGTAGGCCTGTAACAAAATCCATGGAAATTTCTTCCCATTTCCACTGTGGTATCCTGGGTTGTTGAAGCAGGCCCGCTGGTTTCTGGTACTCCACTTTGACCTTTGCACATGTCAAACACTTGCCGACGTAAGTAGCGATGTGGGCTTTCATGCTAGGCCACCAATATGTTGTTTTAAGATCGTGGTACATCTTATCCGACCCTGGATGTATTGAGTAGCGAGACTTGTGTGCTTCATCCATCACAAGCTCTCGTAAACCGCCATAAAGTGGGACCCAAATACGTCCTGTTACATAGTAGGCGCCGTCTTCCTTTTGTTCCATTCGTTGCCTTGAGCCGCGTAAGGCTTCAGCTTTGACGTTTTCGGGCTTTAATGCTTCCATCTGAGCAGTTCGTATTTGTGAAGGAAGACTGGACTGAATAGTGAGCTGCAAGGCTCGTACACGCCTAGGTAAAGTATCTTTTCGACTGAGAGCGTCAGCCACAACATTGGCTTTGCCTGGATGGTACTTGATGGCGCATTCGTAATCATTAAGCAACTCGACCCATCGTCGTTGACGCATGTTCAATTCCTTCTGCTTGAAGATATGCTCGAGACTCCTGTGATCGGTGTAAATAGTGCACTTGGTACCGTATAAGTAGTGTCGCCATATATTAAGCGCGAAAACAACAGCTCCCGGCTCTAAATCGTGCGTCGTGTAGTTTCGTTCATGTATTTTGAGTTGCCGCGAAGCGTAGGCAATAACTTTATCCCGCTGCATCAATACACAACCAAGCCCCTGTATCGATGCGTCACAATAGACCACAAAATCATCCGTGCCCTCTGGCAATGAGAGAATAGGTGCGCTGCATAGTCTATCCTTCAAATGCTGAAAAGCCGTTTCTTGTGTGTTACCCCAACGATAGGTAACACCTTTCTGTGTTAACATTGTAAGCGGCTGTGCGATCTTCGAAAAGTCTTTGATGAATCGCCTGTAGTAACCCACCAAACCCAAGAATTGGCGTATTTCTGTCGGTGTACGCGGTGCAGGCCAGTTCCTGATCGAATCTACCTTGGATGGATCGACATGAATCCCATCCCTGTTCACCACATGGCCTAAGAAGTGGACTTCACGAAGCCAGAAGTCGCATTTTGAAAACTTGGCGTACAGTTGTTCCTTCCGAAGGAGTTCCAAGATAAGACGTAAGTGCTGCTCGTGTTCCTCCTAACTCTTGGAGTAGATCAGAATGTCGTCGATGAAGACAATGACGAACTTGTCAAGATAAGGTTTGCACACCCTGTTCATAAGATCCATGAAGACTGCAAGCGCGTTCGTAAGTCCAAATGGCATGACTAGAAACTCGTAGTGACCGTAGCGAGTTCTGAATGCTGTCTTGGAGACGTCCTCATCCCGGACTCTCAGCTGATGATAACCAGACCTTAGATCAATCTTGGAATAGTAACTCGACCCTTGCAACTGGTCGAATAAGTCGTCAATACGAGGAAGAGGATAACGGTTCTTCACTGTGACCTTGTTCAGTTCGCGGTAATCGATGCACATCCTGAAAGTGCCATCCTTCTTTTTCATGAATAATACTGGAGCTCCCCAAGGCGAAAAGCTTGGACGAATGAAGCCCTTATCCAAGAGCTCTTGTAGTTGCTTAGACAGTTCTTCCAGTTCAGTTGGAGCCAAACGATACGGTGCGTGGGCTATTGGTGCTGCTCCTGGAGCTAGTTCAACTTGAAACTCGACCTGGCGATGAGGCGGTAGACCAGGTAAATCTTCAGGAAACACTTGAGGAAATTCGCGTACAACTGGAATATCCTCTATTCTTTTCTCTGTCGTCGATGCATCAGTAACAAGTGCCAAACTGGCAGTATGCCCCTTTCGTAAACATTTCTGAGCCTTCAAGAAAGAGATAATGCCAACCACTGCACCACTCTTGTCGCCTTGAACTTCAAGAGGTTCCTTTCCCGTACGAGGAATACGAATGATCTTCTCTTTACATAGGATCTCCGCCTGCTGCTTGGATAACCAATCCATGCCGATGACGATGTCGAAACTACCCAGAACTATTGGAATAAGATCAATCGAGAAGGCCTGACCCGCTAGAACGATGTAACAACCCTTGACTACATGCGTGGCTTCTACACTTTTACCATTTGCTAGTTCTACTACATGTTTGGTGCTTAGGGGTGTTGGTGTACGTTTTAACTGTCACACCCCCAAAATCCACCTGCGGAGTATCACCGCTTGGAGGCGTGACATGACCAGGATCCTAACCACCAATCATATTGAACATGTAATATAGTAAGTATAGCGGAAGCATTTTAAGTAACCCAAACAATAGCATGCATGATTTATCATAAGTGTTGAAATATCATTCACGACCCTTTGCCCACAACGACCTGCTCCTCCCTGTGCAAGCTCCATAATGTACCTAAGGTCCTGCAAGGCATGCAGCAAATAATCAACAAACTAGTTGAGCGAGTTCACAGAAAGTAAGTTCAGTAATGGAGTAGTATAGCAAGCATTGCGTTCGTTTATCTAATCATGCATCGTACTAGTTCGTTCATTGTTCATGTATAGTATTGGTTCGTATCGCGGGCCATTTCGGCATGTATGCGAAGATTGGGGAAAGTTCTCAAGTATTCTAGACTATGTATATTTGTATCGCGGCCACCCTGGCATGTGTGCGAAGTTTTAGTATATAGTCGCGGCCTTTCCAAGGCATGTGTGCGAAGATCAGTCATAATATCGCGGCCAACCCCTGGCGTGTATGCGAAGATCAGTTCAATTGGTATACTAGTCTAGCCGTATCTTATCATTCACCACCCTCACCCTGAGGACTCATATCGTTATGTTCTGTTAACTAAGTATGTACGTATAGTTTATTCAATCCCATTCCCACCCTGGGAACCCCATGCCTTGGCTGTGTGAACTCACCTTGGTTTGCTCGGCAGATGCACAAAGAGTACAGGTAGCAAGTAAATGATCAACCACGTCCTAACAGGGTTATCACATAAGTCAGGTTCGTATATAGCACACATACTGTATCACATAGGTTAACACGTTGCAAGCATGCAAGGATCATGGTAAACATGTACACGTATCAGCAATCCGATAACAATCTAAGTATTCGGCCCAAACATAACCCGGCCCAATGACAATAATAGCCCAACCAGATAAGCAGTCCAATAAGCAGCGATGTAAACAAGTCCAATTATCCGGCCCAATCATTTGGGCTCGTGTCAGTGTGTAAGTCCAATCATGTGCACGTGCATGGTCCCGACTCGCAACAGAGAATACGAGTCGCAACAAGGGAGATCTCGACAGATGCATATCCTTCGAGACTAGGGTGGTCTCGAGTCAGGTCTCGAGTCGCAACGGGGTTACGAGTCGTAACTACTGGTCTCGGCTCATCATGGTTTGATTACGAGTCGCAACCGGGACTCGCAACCATGGTCTCGGTTTGGCATGGTCTCGTTACGAGTCGAAATCATGACTCGCAACCGTGATTCCGGTTGATGCTGATGGGGTCTCGACTCGCAACTGGAGGTGCCGAGTCGTAACCGTGTGTGCTATCAATTTTGTAACAAGTTTCCATGTTTCATGCAATCAGTTATGCCAATCAATTATCAATTTCCATAATTCAAACCAACTAACAGTTTCTCATGAATCCTACCGAGTTTTATCGATCAAACATGCAATAACAATATACATTCTCATAAACCCTAGTATGAATAACGTGAATAACCAAATCACCCAATTTATGAACAACAACATCAAACATCATATCCGATTTCGTAATCATGTAACCAACTTAACAAGAATATTATCATTAACATTATCAAACATTATCCGATTATATAACCTGTCCGGCTGATCGAACAAAGCCCAAACAAACATGCAATTATCTAATCATATATAGCAAATCAACAATTTATCAGACATCGATTCCTATCCATCAAACATATCCGGTCGATCAGTTCTACATGTCCGACCGATTCAACAACACATTCAGCCAAATAACACACAAATCAAGTAAAGCAATTCAATTAAAACACTAACCGATCGGTCGAGGGTAATCCAAATCGGGATCAATTTCCGGTTGCTTGTGCCGTCCGGTTATGCGTGAGAAAGAGAGAGATGTTTTTGCTAGGGTTTTGTGTGTGTTTTTCTAAATTGTCAAGTTGTAAAACTAGAACCCTAAAGGTGTGCATGTATATATGTATACGTACAAGGGATGTGGGCCGAAATCCCACATGGGTTTTCTCATGGTCTCGAGTCCACTAAATGGACCGAGTGGGTTTTCGTGAAATCAAATACTATTCGGTTTAAGCAACATGTCACACAATCACATAATCACATAACATATCATGTATTCGTTCAATTAACATAGATCACGTGAGCATATAACGTCACACAAGATAAGTCTAAAGTACGGGTTGTCACATTATCCCCAACTAATTGGAAATTTCGTCCCGAAATTTGGTATGCACTCACTGAGGAAGCTAGGTAAGTTCAATCGTTCACTGGTTTTTCCTGGGGTGTCACATCCTCCCCCCGTTAATCTGGAATTTCGTCCCGAAATTCCGAAGTAGTAGCTTCAACCTCAGTAGTGGTAGCATTGGTTTCGAATAACTGGGGGTACTTTTCTGTCATCCTGTCTTCGCGTTCCCAGGTGTACTCTGGGCCACGTTGGAGTTCCAACGAACTCGAACAAGAGGGATTCTCTTGTGTTTGAGGACCTTCACATCCTGGTCCGTGATTTCAACTGGTTTCCCGACGAACTGCAACCGCTCGTCGATAGTTCGATACCTGAAAGACATTGTGAACTGCCCCGAGTTCAGCTGGTAGGTTCAATCTATAGGCTATCCTGCCTGTACGTTCTATGATCCCGAATGGTCCCCGACCTGATATTCCAATGGCTTTCTACGCTTGTCCGCGTAGGCTTTCTGACGGTCGCGTACTGCCGCCATGCGTTGTCGTATCTGTGCAATCTTTTTCCGTGGCATCCATTACAATCTCTGGACCCGTAATCTGACTATCCCCCACCTCTGCCCAACAAAGAGGTGACCGGCATCTACGCTCGTACAATGCCTCGAATGGAGCGGTTTGTATGCTGCTGTGCTCATGTTTAATCGTGAGTTGGATGGTTTGTGCATTGCTTGCCAAAGTTCTGGCGTGAATCGTGCATCGTGGTCCGAAATGATGGACGTGGGCACCCCGTGCCTCGAACAATCTTCTTTAAGATAGATGTCTGCGAGAGTGGAGAACTTGTCCGTTTCCTTAATCGGTAGGAAGTGTGCAGACTTGGTGAGTCGATCCACGATCACCCATATGGTATCGTTCCCATGCTGGGATCGAGGTAGGCCTGTAACGAAATCCATGGAAATTTCTTCCCATTTCCACTGAGGTATCTTAAGCTGCTGAAGTAGGCCCGTTGGTTTCCGATATTCAACCCTGACTCCCACACAGGTCAAGCATTTTCCAACGTACGTAGCGATGTGGGCCTTCATACTAGGCCACCAATAAGTAGTGCTGATGTCGTAGTACGTTCTATCCGACCCTGGATGTACTGAGTGGTAAGACTTGTGAGCTTCATCCATCACAAGTTCGCATAGACCGTCGTTAAGTGAGACCCAAATATGCCCCGTTACAGAGTAGGCGCCGTCTGCCTTCTGTCCTAATCGTTGTTGTGTGCCGCGTAAGGCTCCAGCCTTGACGTTTTCGGGCTTCTGTGCTTCTATCTGAGCAGTTCGTATCTGTGCTGGAAGGCTAGATTGGATCGTAGCAGTAGCGCTCGCACGCGCTAAGGTAGAGTGTCCTTCCGACTGAGGGCGTCCGCCACAACATTGGCCTTGCCTGGATGGTACTTGATGGCGCATTCGTAGTCGCTATGTAGTTCAACCCATCATCGTTGACGCATGTTCAAATCCTTCTGCCTAAGGATATGCTCGAGACTCCTGTGATCGGTGTAAATCGTGCACCTGGTACCGTACAGGTAGTGTCGCCATATCTTAAGCGCGAAAACGACAGCTCCCAGCTCTAAGTCGTACGTTGTGTAGTTGCGTCTATGAATCTTAAGTTAACGTGAAGCAAAAGCGATAACCTTGTCGCGCTGAAAGCAGTCTCCTGGGGCTCTCCCAGCAATAGGTGACACCCTTCTGTGTCAGTAGCGTAAGTGGCTGAGCAATCTCTGAGAAATCCCTGCATAAACCGTCTGTAGTATGTGGTGTAGGCCTGATTTCTGGTCGAGTCTACCTTGGATGGATTGACACGGATCCCATCCTTGCTCACTATATGGCCTAAGAAGTGGACTTCACGAATACTATGACGAACTTGTCTAGGTAGGGTTTGCACACCCTGTTCATGAGGTTCTCAAATACAGCAGGTGCGTTCAAATAATATCAAACCATCCATCATATCAAACACAAAGTATAGTAACTAAAATAGTCCATAAAACCCAGTACGAATCAGGTTCAAACCAAACTTTGTTTGAGTAACAGAGACATAATAAAGAAAATCCCAAAACGAGTTATAACTTCAAGCAGCGTCTCCTTGTCCTAGCATGAAAGCTCGACCCCTTGCCTCGTTGCCATTGTTGTTGTTGTTGTTCCCATTGCCCTGGTTATTATTGTTGTTCAGATTCTGGTTCAACTGTGGGCAATCGCGCTTGTAATGACCTTCTGCCCCACACTGGAAACATCCCCGATTTCCACGCTGTGGCTGCTGCTGCTGCTGTGGGTTCTGAGGAACTGGTGGTGGAAGTTGCTGATTCTGGTTTGCAGGTCGTGAGCTCCTGCAATCTTTGGCTTCGTGCCCTATCTTGAAACATCTCTGGCAACGTTCCTTGCGACACCTTCCACTGTGGTGCTTGTTACACTTGTTACATAGTGGGTGTACTCCCCTGTATCCACCCTGCTCCTGACTGCCAGATGATTGCTGACTCGGGTTCTGGTAGTCGTTCGTTCTGCGCTGCTGTGCTTGAGACTGATCGGAATCCCCATCCCATTTCCGTTTGTTGTCGTTGGGTGTAGCAGAAGTAGCAGCTGGGGTGACTGTAGCAGTAGCGTTGACACGCTTTGGTAGTTTATTCTGATCCACTGCCTGGTCGGTAATGCGATGAGCGAGGCGTTGGATTTCCTGGATGTTTTCGAGGTTAGCCGACGTCACGTGGCTCTGAATCTCTGGCGCCAAACCCTTGAGATACAACTCAATGCGCTTGTATGGAGGGTCTACCATAGTAGGACACAGAACTGCCAGCTCATTCGACCGTTTCGTATACGCTTCGATCTCAGATCCCACCATCCTTAGGTTATACAACTCGTCTTCCAACTTGTGAATGTCTTCACGCGTGCAATACTCACGCTTGATGAGTTCCTTAAAATCGTTCCATGGGGTGGCGTTAGCAGCTGCCAACCCTAAGATTTGAACTTGGGCGTTCCACCAAGTTAGTGCTATTCCCTCCAAGGTGCCGGTGGCAAACTTGACCTTGCGAGCCTCAGGGCACTCGCACATCTCGAATACTGATTCTAGCTTCTCGAACCAGTGGAGGAGTCCAACCGCTCCTTCTGTGCCGCTGAAAGAGTTTGGACGACAGTCCATGAAATTCTTGAAAGTGCAGACAGGCTGCTGCGCGTGTTGACCTGCTTGAGCTGCTGCAACTGCCGCAGCAACTTGAGCTTGAACGAGAGCCTCTAGCTGGGCTTGAGTCATGTTGATTCGTCCAGACATGATCTTCATAGTAAAAGTAACGTAAGCAAGAGTGGTTCGCGAGTAGGGCGATGACAGAAAAGTGTAAGCACGTAGGTGTTCTCATGTAACAAAGTCATGTGTATCTAAGCGTAATGCGAGCAAAGTTCTAAGCAGTTCTAACAAACAGGCAATAACATAAACCTTATTACCTAAGATGTCGAGTCTTGCACGTGGAGCGAAGCGTCGTTGTGGATCGTTGAGAGCACTGTTCTGGTTATAGTCTGGTTTTAATAAAAACGTTTTCCCACATTAAAACCTAGTTCTCTATAACCAATGGCTCTGATACCAATCTGTCACACCCCCAAAATCCACCTGCGGAGTATCACCGCTTGGAGGCGTGACATGACCAGGATCCTAACCACCAATCATATTGAACATGTAATATAGTAAGTATAGCGGAAGCATTTTAAGTAACCCAAACAATAGCATGCATGATTTATCATAAGTGTTGAAATATCATTCACGACCCTTTGCCCACAACGACCTGCTCCTCCCTGTGCAAGCTCCATAATGTACCTAAGGTCCTGCAAGGCATGCAGCAAATAATCAACAAACTAGTTGAGCGAGTTCACAGAAAGTAAGTTCAGTAATGGAGTAGTATAGCAAGCATTGCGTTCGTTTATCTAATCATGCATCGTACTAGTTCGTTCATTGTTCATGTATAGTATTGGTTCGTATCGCGGGCCATTTCGGCATGTATGCGAAGATTGGGGAAAGTTCTCAAGTATTCTAGACTATGTATATTTGTATCGCGGCCACCCTGGCATGTGTGCGAAGTTTTAGTATATAGTCGCGGCCTTTCCAAGGCATGTGTGCGAAGATCAGTCATAATATCGCGGCCAACCCCTGGCGTGTATGCGAAGATCAGTTCAATTGGTATACTAGTCTAGCCGTATCTTATCATTCACCACCCTCACCCTGAGGACTCATATCGTTATGTTCTGTTAACTAAGTATGTACGTATAGTTTATTCAATCCCATTCCCACCCTGGGAACCCCATGCCTTGGCTGTGTGAACTCACCTTGGTTTGCTCGGCAGATGCACAAAGAGTACAGGTAGCAAGTAAATGATCAACCACGTCCTAACAGGGTTATCACATAAGTCAGGTTCGTATATAGCACACATACTGTATCACATAGGTTAACACGTTGCAAGCATGCAAGGATCATGGTAAACATGTACACGTATCAGCAATCCGATAACAATCTAAGTATTCGGCCCAAACATAACCCGGCCCAATGACAATAATAGCCCAACCAGATAAGCAGTCCAATAAGCAGCGATGTAAACAAGTCCAATTATCCGGCCCAATCATTTGGGCTCGTGTCAGTGTGTAAGTCCAATCATGTGCACGTGCATGGTCCCGACTCGCAACAGAGAATACGAGTCGCAACAAGGGAGATCTCGACAGATGCATATCCTTCGAGACTAGGGTGGTCTCGAGTCAGGTCTCGAGTCGCAACGGGGTTACGAGTCGTAACTACTGGTCTCGGCTCATCATGGTTTGATTACGAGTCGCAACCGGGACTCGCAACCATGGTCTCGGTTTGGCATGGTCTCGTTACGAGTCGAAATCATGACTCGCAACCGTGATTCCGGTTGATGCTGATGGGGTCTCGACTCGCAACTGGAGGTGCCGAGTCGTAACCGTGTGTGCTATCAATTTTGTAACAAGTTTCCATGTTTCATGCAATCAGTTATGCCAATCAATTATCAATTTCCATAATTCAAACCAACTAACAGTTTCTCATGAATCCTACCGAGTTTTATCGATCAAACATGCAATAACAATATACATTCTCATAAACCCTAGTATGAATAACGTGAATAACCAAATCACCCAATTTATGAACAACAACATCAAACATCATATCCGATTTCGTAATCATGTAACCAACTTAACAAGAATATTATCATTAACATTATCAAACATTATCCGATTATATAACCTGTCCGGCTGATCGAACAAAGCCCAAACAAACATGCAATTATCTAATCATATATAGCAAATCAACAATTTATCAGACATCGATTCCTATCCATCAAACATATCCGGTCGATCAGTTCTACATGTCCGACCGATTCAACAACACATTCAGCCAAATAACACACAAATCAAGTAAAGCAATTCAATTAAAACACTAACCGATCGGTCGAGGGTAATCCAAATCGGGATCAATTTCCGGTTGCTTGTGCCGTCCGGTTATGCGTGAGAAAGAGAGAGATGTTTTTGCTAGGGTTTTGTGTGTGTTTTTCTAAATTGTCAAGTTGTAAAACTAGAACCCTAAAGGTGTGCATGTATATATGTATACGTACAAGGGATGTGGGCCGAAATCCCACATGGGTTTTCTCATGGTCTCGAGTCCACTAAATGGACCGAGTGGGTTTTCGTGAAATCAAATACTATTCGGTTTAAGCAACATGTCACACAATCACATAATCACATAACATATCATGTATTCGTTCAATTAACATAGATCACGTGAGCATATAACGTCACACAAGATAAGTCTAAAGTACGGGTTGTCACATTAACAATTTACTCATTTTCAAAGACATATAACTCGTATCCGCACCCGAATCAAACAAAACAGTAACATATATATCGTCGAGAAGAAACTTACCCATAACGACGTTGGGATCATTTCTGGCATCACCCTGCCCCAACACAAATGCACGACCCCTTGCTTCATTGTCGTTGTTGTTCCCACCATTGTTGTTGTTGCGATTGCCCTGATTGTTGTTATTGTTGTTGTTCTGGTTCCTGTTTAGCTGAGGGCAGTGCCTTTTGAAGTGACCTTCTGCACCGCAATGAAAACACCCCTTGTTGCCCTGTTGCTGATTCTGCTGCGCTTGAGGCTGCTGCTGATTCTGGTTAGCAGGCCGAGGGTGTGACAACTCGAATTTCCAAGATTCTATTTCGCATTTATTGCACGTTCATGTATTGACTAGTCGTTTATTTGCACAATTGATTGCCCTGGAATTATATATGTTTTGATTGTTTGATTGTGCATGGTTGTTTGTTAATTGTGAAATTGATAAATATATGAACTTGTTGGTGAAATTATGAAATTGTTATGAGATGGTGTACTATTGTAAAATATAATACTTGAGGATGTAGAGGACAATTAGTGAAATTCTAGTAATACTTAACCCTAATCTCTTTCACTAATCATTCCCTAATCATCACAAGAATCAAAGCACGTACATTCACTTTCTGTGGCAATCATCATCACCAAGATATTCACTCTTGATTCCTCTCTTTCTCTAGAATCATTCAAGGTAATTGTTTATGAATTATTGTAATACTTGTAAACCCTAAATGATTGTTGATTGTATCGATTCTTGATTCTTGTGAACTCTTGAAAACCCTAGTCTTCATATAATGTTCTGTGATTTTGATTTGATTCTAATTATATGATAATGACACTGAATGGTTGTTTAATCGATTGGTTTGGTGATTAAGAATACATGATTGATGTGATGATTGAGATGATGCTAGACTGACACAGTGTAATTAGGGTTTGATTGTGCGAACGAAAGAACGTAACTGTTGAATGAAAAGAAGTGTAATTGATACAATCTCGATGAACGTATGAGTATGTGTTTTGTCTGAGTTTTGAAACCTTGATTAAATGTCTGAGTTTTGATATACATACTTAGATCCGAGTTTATTCACTTAAATAAGAGGCCCGACCTTTTTAATAACTTATCATGTCCGAGTTTAACTCATGATTACATGTCCGAGTTTCATCACTATTATGTGGTCCGAGTTTTAACATAGGGGAGGTTATCCGAGTTTTAAACCCTCACATGGTCCGAGTTCTTGCTTTGATTATGTGGTCCGAGTATATTCATAACCCCATGTCCGAGTTTCAATATACAGAAAACTAGGTCCGAGTTTGTGAACTAAACCTTGATGTCCGACTTTTGTGTTTGAGTTGTGAGGTCCGAGGTTTTATCATGCTAAGCCCTACCCGAGTTTCTAACCCCACTCCCTAGTCCGATTAAACTACTGGTCCGAGTTTATTAAAATGGGTGGTCCGACCTTTAGTGATAAAAGGTGGTCCGACCTTTTATCACCATAAGGGGGGGAGGAGCTTGCCCGACTTTCTTAGGGGGAGTCCCTTTGGTCCGATCTTTACACAAGGAAAGGGGTCCGAAATTGTGCATGCTTATACCTAATGTCTGAGTTAATGTATACACCTAAGATTCGACTTTTTGTTGATGAGTTGTCTGAACTCCTGATTGAATGTATGGATTGATTACAGTGTTGTTTCATGCTCTGAGTTCTGATAACGCTTGAAGAGACAGAATGTATTAGGATGCCAAGATTTAGAATTCTGTATGATTACATGTGATTATATGAGAATGTGCATTACTGGGCGATACTGCATGCATGAGCAACTTTTATCATAACATTCTGTACACGATGATCACACACTGAACACGATTGCTTGGATATCGAAGACTTGTAAACCCTAATTGGATGCAAACACTTATATCGTATCATGTGCAATATATCCTAGGTCGTGTGTAACGGACTTAGACGATTAATAAACCCTAGAAGCAATAACATACCGAGCAAACCAAGGTGAGTTCACACCCTTACTAAGGCATGGGATTCCCAAGGGCTTGGGAGTGGGATTGAAGGAATAAGATTGAATAGATTCGTGCTGACACTAATACTAGACTACCATACCACTGTCCTCGGATGTGCAGGACACATACTTATGCTATTCACTATCCTCGGTTGTGAAGGATACTTATACATACTACTATCCTCGGTTGTGAAGGATACTTATACTAAATTACTATCCTCGGATGTGAAGGATACTTATACTTACTACTATCCTCGGTTGTGAAGGATACTTATACATACGACTATCCTCGGTTGTGAAGGATACTTATACTAAATTACTATCCTCGGATGTGAAGGATACTTATACTTACTACTATCCTCGGTTGTGAAGGATACTTATACATACTACTATCCTCGGTTGTGAAGGATACTTATACTAAATTACTATCCTCGGATGTGAAGGATACTTATACTTATTACTATCCTCGGTCGTGAAGGATACTTATGGTTACGAATAGTCTAGTGGTTATACAACATGGGAAGCCCCCACCAATAGAACGTACTATCGGCCCAGTAGAGCCACCTGTTACAAACGAACTTACTATTACGCATTTACTTTCTGTGAACTCGCTCAACTTGTTGTTGATCCTCTGTTACATGCCTTGCAGGTCGTTAGGTATTTGGAGCTTGCACAGGGAGGAGCAGGTCGTTGTGGGCTTGGATCGTGATTACCCTGTTAAACACTTTTGATATTTGATACTTGTTTACGATGGGTTTTATTTATACGCTTCCGCTAAACAAAGATAACTTTCTTATGATTTGGAACACCTTTCATATGGATTTGGTTTGGTTTAAATGACAATTACTTTTATTATATGTATTGTTCTGTATGATTGGTGGCTTGATCCTGGTCAGTCACGCTCCCAAGCGGTGATACTCCGCGGGTGGATTTTGGGGGTGTGACAGAGGGCTTCTACAATCCTTGGCCTCATGACCCATCTTGAGGCATCTTTGACAGCGACCCTTGTTACACTGGCCACTGTGGTGTCTGTTGCAGTTGTTACACTTTGGGAGGTTCCCTCGATATCCCCCCTGCTTGTGACTGCCTGAAGAATGCTGACTGGGACTCTGGTAACTGTCAGTCTTTCGCTGCTGAACCTGTGACTGAACTGAAGCTGACCCCTTGCTGGAATCCCCATCCCATTTTCTCTTGTTGTCGCTGGGAGTAGCAAGTGTAGTAGCAGTGGTAGCGGTAGCAGTAGCGCTGATACGTTTACGCAGTCTGTTCTGATCCACTGCCTGATCTGTGATACGATGAGCGAGGCGCTGAATAGCCTGAATGTTTTCAAGATTAGCCGATGTCACATGGCTTTGTATCTCTGGCGCTAATCCCTTGAGGTACAACTCAATGCGCTTGATTGGAGGGTCCACCATAGTTGGACACAACACAGCCAGCTCGTTCGACCGTTTAGTGTAAGCTTCGATTTCTGACCCAGTCATTTTCAAATGATAAAACTCATCCTCCAGCTTGTGGATGTCTTCCCGAGTGCAGTATTCACGTTTAATCAGTTCCTTGAAGTCATTCCAAGGGGTGGCGTTAGCAGCTGCCAACCCTAAGATCTGCACTTGCGCATTCCACCAAGTTAACGCGATTCCTTCCAAAGTACCAGTGGCGTACTTGACCCTGCGAGCCTCAGGGCATTCACACATTTTGAACACAGACTCGAGCTTTTCAAACCAGTGGAGGAGTCCAACCGCTCCTTCAGTGCCACTAAATGTGCTAGGACGACAATCCATAAAGTTCTTGAAAGTGCAGACGGGCTGCTGAGCGTGTTGACCTATTGTGTACGAATAGGACAAGGTTAAACACAAGAGTTAATGTAGGATCTAAAGATCCTAGTGTGAGTCCAAACTACAGGGTATACTACCTGCTTGAGCAGCTGCAAGTGTCGCAGCAACTTGTTCATTAACGAAAGCCGTCAACTGAGCTTGTGTCATGTTAATTCGTCCGGCCATTGATCTTCACATCAAAGGCAACATAAGTGAGAAAGGTTCACGAATAGTGCGATGACAGAAGAGTGTAAGCACATAGGTGTTCTCAAGCAATAACAAGTAATGAGCAGTGTAATCTAAGCATACTACGAGCAAAGTTCTATGCAATTCTAGCATGCAGGCAATAAACATAAACCTTATTACCTAGGATGTTGAGTCTTGCACGTGGAGCGAGGCGTCGTTGTGGATCGTTGAGCACTGTACTGGTTATAGTCTGGTTTTAATAAAAACGTTTTCCCATATTAAAACCAAGTTCTCTATAACCAATGGCTCTGATACCAATCTGTCACACCCCCAAAATCCACCTGCGGAGTATCACCGCTTGGGAGCGTGACTGACCAGGATCAAGCCACCAATCATATAGAACAATATATATAGTAAAAGTAATTGCCATTAAACCAAACCAAATCCATATGAAAGGTGTTCCAAAACATAAGTAAGTTATCACTGTTTAGCGGAAGCGTATAGATAAAACCCAACATAAATAAGTATGTAATGTCATAAAGTGTTTAACAAACAATCACGATCCAAGCCCACAACGACCAGCTCCTCCCTGTGCAAGCTCCATGTATCTAACGACCTGCAAGGCATGTAACAGAGGATCAACAACTAGTTGAGCGAGTTCACAGAAAGTAAATGCGTAATAGTAAGTTCGTTTGTAACATGTGGCTCTACTGGGCCGATAGTACCTTCTATTGGTGGGGGCTTCCCATGTTGTATAACCACTAGACTATTCGTAACCATAAGTGTTCTACATATCCCGAGAACAGTAACACGTACAAGTTTACATAGGTTTTACGTAAGTATCCTTCACAACCGAGGATAGGGGTACGCGGGGGTTTACGTAGGCTTTACGTAAGTGCCTGTCACAACCGAGGCAGTCACGTAGGTTTTACGTGAGTGTCCTTCGCAACCTGAGGACAGTGAGTAGCATAAGTATACGTAGGTTTTACGTATGTGTCCTGCACAACCGAGGACGACGGTATGGTATTCTAGTAACAGTGTATGTACGAATCTAGTCAATCTCATTCCTTCAATCCCAATCCCAAGCCCTTGGGAATCCCATGCCTTAGTAAGGGTGTGAACTCACCTTGGTTTGCTCGGTATGCTATGTTATGTGTTCACAAGTAATCAGTCAAATCCTATTGCATGCACATGTAATAAATCAGTTCATGTTCGTAATGATACGCATGCAATCTATGTCATAACATGTACTTAAGCCATTATCACGTATCACGTAAGCAGATAAACAAAGTCGTGCAATTCATGTTTCATGCAAGTGTCATTTACCATTCGCACTATCATGGTTTTTCATATTATACTTGACGGGGTTAACATATGTAACGGAAGTGATAAACGAACAGGGTTAGTTAGGTAACAACGTTCACAACACATTAGAGTTACCTGCTTAACGAAGTTACATCAATTTAACACAGTTAGAAAGGTTGACAGAGTTAAAACACTGATAGTGTTGCACACTTAACAACTTAACAACTTAACAGGCAACCACAAGTATTTAAAAGTTCGGATATAGGCCTTAACACTTAAAAAGTCGGACTAAGGGGCTCCCCCCCCCCCTTTAAATTCGGACAGGGGAGCCCCCCCTCAAATACTCGGACAACCTTGTCCTATGTCAAAAGTCGGAACATGGAGGGGGGTGGGGGTTAAAACTCGGACTAACTGACCAAGGGGTCACAAGGTCGGACCATGGGGAGGCTCACAAAACTCGGACCCCCCCCTTCATGCTTAAAGGTCGGACAAGGTGAGGGGAATAAAACTCGGACTGCATTACATATATATGAAACTCGGACTGCATGATTATCTACAAAATTCGGACCTCCCTTTTGGCAAGAAGGTCGGACCCATGCTTCATCAAAAAAAGTCGGACACATACAAGCATCATCTAAAAGTCGGACTTGTGTCATTTACATATAATTCGGACATAACATACATAAAATTCTGACTTTACTTTCCTTATCAAAGTTCGGATATATCATACAATCTTTAAAACTCGGACATGCATTATATCATAAAAGATCGGACATACAACAGATCATGAAACTCTGACCACTATTAACATTCAGAAGTCAAAACCCTAGTAGCACAAAAACATACGATGAGTAATGTAACAACATTCATACGATCCTGAAACTCTAACTTCACACATTTCTCAGTACAGTAATCCAATCAAATCAATGATTTTAATATATCATGTATCTAAATCATCAGGCAACCGATTATTCGACTAATCAACATTATTAACACAATAAACAGAATCCAAAACAACAATCACAAAATATTCTATGAAGAACTAGGGTTTTCATGAATCATATAATCAAGAATTGAAAACAATCAAACAATCAATAACCATTTACCTTGGATTGATTCTAGACCGGAAGAGGAAATCAAGAGTGATTACGAACTTGTGATGATGATGATTGATTGCCAAAGAAACCAGAGAAAATGAAAGTACGTGCTTGAATTTCTTGGGTGATGATTAGTGAATGATTAGGGTTAAGAATCATTAAGTTTCACTATTAGCACTAAGCACCCCTAAGAGTTATATTTTACAATAGCACACCATCTCAAACAGTTTCACAGTTTCACCACTAAGTTTATATATTTGACAAGTCTTTCATAATTAACAAACAACCATGCACAATCACACAATACGATTCATTGCACCAAAACGTATACAATTCCATAGCAACTAATTGTGCAAATAAACAACTAAACAATAAATGAAAGTGCAATAAATGCGAAATAGGAATCTTGGAAATTTGAGTTGTCACACCCACTAATCATGGACATGGTTTGGGTAATAAAGAATGAACTGGTTAAATTTTCTTTGAACTTTAACTTATAAACTATGGACTTATGTTTTTGGATTTACGTTTATGCTTCCGCTGTTTAAACTAAACTTAGTTAACTAGCTTTGTTCATCAATCGTATTGTGGTTGATTTCATTTACTAAATTACATTGTTCAATATGATTGGTGGCTCGATCCTGGTCACGTCACGCCTCCAAGCGGTGGTACTCCGCATGATGGATTTTGGGGGTGTGACAGAAATGCTTTAGGTAGTAAATGTCTAATAGCCGCAGACAATCTATCTCTCGATTTTTATGTGTTTCGATTCTGAGCCCGCAACTGCTGACTCTGATGACTCGTTGATTTTATTATTTATATGCGTTTAACTGCTTATGTGTTTAAAATTTTGGAAACTTACTCGATTTTTGCTCTCATTTCGATCGACACACACGACCCGCATTGCTCTCCTATCTCAAAACGTTAACAAATCGTTACTACTATAAGGAACACAGTACGCTATGATACACGCTGTACTATACGCTTATGCTATACTAATCGCTACGTTAGACGCAATCGCTATATTCGAGCAATTACAGACTTTGAATGATAGGTTTCTGTATCCTGACTGCCTCTATGACTAAATGCGTACGTGCCTCTATGCTTCTGTGCTTCTGTGCCTCACGTGCTTATGTGCTTACGTGCTTATGTGCTTATGTGTTCCTCTGTGAATCTGTGATATCGTGTCTACGTGTTTATGCAATAATGCGACTATGTTCCTAGGCTTTAGTAAGTATTAGACGTGTGAGGTGAGATTCGATTATGATGTGTCTAAGACCTACGACGATGTCTATTGCAGACAATGTCGTCATCTGGACGCCATCACTTGTGACATTTGTGCTTGTAATCATTGTGAACAATTCAGTTATCAATGAAATAAAGTTATTTGATCCCAATGTTTGTTTGTTTATGTTTGATGTTTTTCATGTTTTGACTTTTATTCGATTTTAAACTCTATATCGCTTTCTGGAGAATTATACGCAAACTGGTGCGTGAACGTAATCAGTTAAACGCGACAAATACTCTGGAACATCAATTTATGCTTAACATACCTTACATAACCTTTACATAACTTAGAAATAAGTTTTGAAGGCTTTGGTATGGCAAAATCAAGTTTATTCGCTTACAGGGACTAAAATTGACAAACTACGAAAGTATGCCAATCTGAACTGTAACGAAATTCCGGAACTTGGCCATAAGTTAAACACACCTTAAATATCCTTTACATAGCTTATAAATAGGCTTTGAGGGGTTCGGTGTGCTAAAATAAACTTTATGCTCATTCAGGGACTAAAAGCGTCAAAAAGTGCATAAGTTTGCATTTTCGCGCATAACTTACGTTCTGAATACTTCCGGACATCCAAAAATTTATGTAAGCATTAAAATATTTTATTTTAGTGTTTGGCATGAGAAAAATCCATTCGTCACGCAATTTGGATCGTTTATCGTGCTTATGCGCATTCCGCCGTAATTAAGCAAACATCGCGATCGTACGACGAAACGAACCGACATCCGGCATATTTTTTAGCATGTTTCATGTCCACAATGTTTAGGCATCATTTTAGGGCCTTAAAGTTGGCTTGACGGGCCTTAAACGTGTTGGAAATGAGCTTATTGCATAACAGGGACTGAAACTGTCATTTTTGAAAGTTATTTGCTGATCAGACCCCCAGGCGGGGCGCGTAAGGTTTTGTTACACCTTACGCGGGGCGCGAGGACCCCCCCAGATCTACAGAATTGTTGCAAACAGCTGTTTACAGTTGTTAAACACCCAAAAACCTCATGCAAATGGTATTCCTCAAACCATGGACTGAATCTATGGGTGCCCAAGGTTTCCCAAAACAAGGGGCACACATGGACGGTTGAGATCGAGGCACGCTATTCGATGAACGATCCTAACGGTGGTCAATTCCCTATAAATACCCCGAACCCATTTCATTTAAAACCCACTTGATTCTGAGATTTTCTCTAAGTTGGAGTGGTTATCACTTCATACCTGATAAATACTTGGAAATCAATCTTGCGGGGACCTTATGTAAGTATTCTTTCGCGTTTTTCGTTCATTTTAGCGTTAGAGTCAAACTGCGTTTGACTTTCTGCATTGACCAGTTTATGGTCAATACAAATGTGACAACTCGAAATTTAGAACCTTTCGTGTATTGTAGTGTAACCGACTTGAAACGTTATGTGATTAATTAATTGTTGGCGTAATGAACAATATGTGAACACCCTATGTGATTATATATTATGCTCATGTGTATGCTTGTATGTATGCGACCCGAGACAACAAGGACCCGACTCGAGACCATGTGGTCTCGAGTGAACAGTAACCATTAGGCCGGTTTGGGCCTTTGGCCGGTTGGGCCATTTGGGCCGTAAACCCTCATCCGAAACCCTTTAGGGTGCACCACTTGAACTAGTATATATATATATCACCCTAGCTAACCTTGTCATCTTTGATCAACACACACCCATACTCTCACTCTTTCCCTCTCTAAAAACCCTTGAAACCAAACATCACCTTCACTCCCTCATTCTCGGATTTTTGGACTCTTGGATCGGCTCACACACGAAATCGGTTGGAAGATTCACACACACTTGGAAACCCATCAACCGGTTAGTGTTTATGATGTTTATTGTGATGTTAGCTCGATATGATGTTATTGTGTTTGATATTAGTGTTCCATGATGATTCCTAATGTGTATAATGTTGATAACCGGTTAATATGTCTTGATTTCGGATACATATTGCATGATGGGCTATGGTATCTTGTGTTTAAATGCGATTCAAACCACTTAGGTTGATGAACATGAAACCGCTTACATAAGAATCGGATAAATGTCCTAAAAATCGATGTTTTGTGATGAATGAAACCATTTAATAAGTATGTTCAAGTGTGTTGATAGTTATGAGTAGGATGAATGCATAATGTGTTTGAATAAGGGTTGATTGATATGATGAACAACATGAACATGATATGAATATATGAAGAACTAGTTGAATGTGTTATGAAGGTGCTTGAATATTTGAATTCTGCTATGTTTGATCCATTTTAGCTAAATGATAGACAACAAAACATGTTTTAGTGGATAGTACCATATAATGTTGCATGACATTTGAATTTCATTGGATAGTACAACTGTGCAGAATCAGCAACTGTTGGGGAGTCGGAACCCCTGGTTGCGACTCGCAACCACAGCATTACAAGCCGAGACCACCAGTTGCGACACAGGTTGCGAGTCCCGTTGCGACTCGAAACCTTAGCATGATCAGCCGAAACCATAGTTGCGACATAGGTTGCGACTCGCAACCGCCTATGATCAACAGCATGGCTCGAGACCTTGGTTGCGAGTCCGATTACGACTCGCGACCAAAAGCAGCATAACCCGAGACCGGGGTTGCGAGTCTTGTTGCGACTCGAGACCACACTTGTTGGGCTTGCTTAGTTATGGGCCTAAGTTAGTGGGCCGGGCTTATGGACTTCTGTGTTACTGTTGACGCGTTGTTTTGGGCCTGTTATTACGAGCCCAACTGTTAGGGCCTCACACTTAGACTTTGGGTTGTATTTGATTGTTAACTGTGAAAATTGTTGTGAACTATCGATGAACTGCCATACTAGAACTTGTATGCCATGACTACTACTTGTACGTGCACTGCTTGGTTTGAATCTAATTATAAGTGGTATCTATGTTAGGACGTAATTGACTACTTGCGACTTGACCGACCTTTCTGTGATTAACTGCCGAGCAAACCAAGGTGAGTTCACACCCTCTACAAAGCATGGGATTCCCTGGGTTGGGAACGGGGTTAAGGAACGTGGATTCCTCGTCCTCCTTGGGTAGGACAGCAGTGGTTCAGGAATGTGATTCCTCGTCCGGACGGACGGATAACTCGTACTAGACCAAAACTCTATCACGAAGTCCCTCCTTTTTGTATCGACTTAATCGCCGGGCCAATGGCGAGCGGGTCATTAGTTAGATAGCGCTATTTAGGTCTGACAAACCTCACACCGTGCCGCAGAGGGCGGGCGTGAACTAATGGATCTGGGACACGTCAATGATGATAGACATTGACAGTTTCAGGGCACATAAACATGACTACAGTCAGCAGTCGATATGGTAACGGGTCTAGTGTACGCATGGGGTAGCCCCCACGGCCGAAATGCCTGATTACTAACATGGGGTAGCCCCCACGGCTGGAATGCCAGAGTAACTAGGAATGAACAAGTCACGTTTTTAAACTATGGGGTAACCCCCACGGCAGGATGCCAGTTAAAGGAAACTGTTTTCGAAATAACTAAAACGAACACCCAACTGTGAACTCACTCAACTAGTTGTTGACTCGTTACTACATGCTTTGCAGGACCTTAGGTACTCAGCTGGAGCTTGCATGGAGGAGAGTCGTTGTGGGACACGGATTGCTGCGTACTATGTTAAACTTGAAACCATTTGAACTTATGTTTTAACTTTAAGACTTATGCTTCCGCTTGCAACTTAAACTTTGTTTGTTTGAAACACCAATCGTATTGGTTAAACTTTTATAACTGTTTATATGCTTGTTCAGTATGATTGGTGGCTGGATCCTGGTCAGTCACGCCTCCAAGCGGTAGTACTCCGCAGGTGGGATTTTGGGGGTGTGACAACAAAGTTCGGTTGAACTTCATAACGTGAGCGTAATCACGATGGTTATAGTCCCTAGTGACTATACCTACTGATTACCACGTTATCTAGGCTCAGTGACGAGTCGTAGTTTCGGCCAAAATGTGTTTTCTCACGTATTTTGTAACCAAACTACTCTAGGGTATTAACATCGTTTGTTTTAATACCAAACCTGTTTTCTAACTTTACTAAACATGTTCTAGCATGTTTAGCTCGTCGCTTTTAGATTTGTGCTTATTTAGGGTCGTAAAGGTAAGCGATCTAATCAATCGCTTATGCTTTCGAACCCGACCCATTTGGTCGATCATTAGGATCCGACCAAACACTTTAGGTGACCATAGTTGTATAGGGAATAACCTTCCGAGGTTATACCTTATGGTCACGTCGTTTAAGTAGTTGTATGATAAGTAGTTCTTATGCCTTAGGAAATTACCAGAATACCCTTTTTGCGCCAAAATTCATTTTAAGCCTATGTAACATAATTTTTGACATCTAAACTGATTTAGAAACAATATTAAGCATGTTAAGGCATATCTTGCTTGTCATAGGACTAGTTAGGCATTCCGAACGCATTTTACGCGAACAACGCGTTAAAGTACCATAAGCCACCTAAACGGGTTGTAACAGGTCAAAAGCACTTAGGTTAAGTTTCGTTTTAGTATGTAGGCTTTGTCAAACCATATTACATAAGTTCCCACACTTATTTCGTTTACAAACCCTCGTACTACCCGATCCTCCGATAGGTCCATTTATTAATGTAGATACCCATATTAGGTGCCGTTTGAATCCGTAATCTTCTAGCTTGCTTGGTGGATATCTAATGTCTATTGAGCAATCTCAAGTGAGTACATAGACCCCTCTTTTACTGTTTTCCAAACATTTTGGGGTGAAACACATGTGCGTACTTGTTACTTTCATGCTTTCTTGTTTTCACATCATATGCTTGCTATGTTCTTTAGTACACTTATAGTACTTGATTTCATTACATTGTTTTGCTACATATGTTTACTTGGCATATTAGCACATTGTTTTACATTACATTTTTTTGCTATGTATGTGCTGGTGCATTTATGTTTATAGCCTTCCTCAATCCAAGCCGTAGCGAGAAACAGAAGAAAACGAGTCGTTATATTAGTGATAGCTAGACAAAAAGGCAAGGTGGCATAATTGTAATAATGAGAAATTTCATTAAAAGCCAAGGCCTATAAATAGGAGCCTTTATGTTAGATTAGAAACTTTTGGCTCATTTGTGTTTTAGAGAACTCTAGATCTAGAGATAGATTCTAGAGAGAGAAAGTGATTCAAGGTGCTTGTTCTTGTTAGATTTCAAATAGAATCACGTTTATTTTACATTGTGTGTGTTAGGTTGCGTTCGTGTACGGATTCCGCACGTTATACGTTCGTTTCGCAATCGTTTCGTAGTCAAAACCGGTCCTACAAGTGGTATCAGAGCAGGAGCACGATTGCACTGATCCAATACACATTTCCGCTCGTGATTTCATCGATTTCAGATCCGGATTTCATCTATTTCTTCATTTTTTTCATATTTTTCAGGTTTTTACTGATTTTCGTCAAATTGAACCGGATTTTATGCTCCGAATTGGCTGATTTTTTGATATGTTGTGCGAAAACACCTGATCTATAACCCTACCAAGTTTCAGATCCAAACTCCTAGCCGTTTAGGAAAATCGAAGGTTTTCGGTCCGATTTCGCGTCAAAAAAACAGGTTTCGCTCATACGGACACTAGTAGTTTCGCTCATACGGACTTGGTAGTTTCGCTCATAGGGACATCTAGTAGTTTCGCTCATACGGACTTGGTAGTTTCGCTCATAGGGACATCTAGTAGTTTCGCTCATATGGTCCAATAGGGTTTCGCTTATCAGTCATCAAGAGGTTTCGCTCTTATGGTTCCTAGGTGGTTTCGCTTATAAGTTCACATGGGGTGTAGGTGGTTTCGTTCTTAAAACATCACATTTGATTTCGTTCCTAACATTTGAACTGTCATCGTTTTACAACCCAAAACTATATATATCGCTCCAATTAAAACAGTTATTGAATAATGTTTGTCGGTCATTAAAACAAATCGTTTGGGAATTTATGTAATCTTTAAAAGTTGCGGTCCAATGATATATATGGATATGTTTGGATTTAATAAAAATGTCGGCCCTTGATTGATTCTGTTTGAATACTGTGCACCGACCCACTATACGATTTATTGCACCTATAAAGTCTTTGTTTGTATCAAGATTTTGAGGCCCAATCAAAGTGTTCGGTTAATGTTGTTTTACATGTTAAACGACCCATGTGCTTTTAATTGAACTATGAACTTTAATTGTCGGATATTATAATTGATTGTTTGGTTCAAGGATTACATGTGAATAAGTGTCCATTTATTTAATCAGCCCAATCAGAAATTGTTGTCGGCCCATGTGTTGTTAAAGTTCAAAAGAGGTGGTCCAGTTCATTTGAACCTTGTCAGATCATTGGAAAAGGTCGTTTGAATTTGATCCGGGTCATAGCACTTCGTACGGTTTGACAACTTAAATCTCAGTTCGCATCAAGTTCAGTCCGCACAGTCTGTCAACTTTCAGTCTGCACAGAATATTCACCAGTTCGAGTATTATTTTGATTCAGTTGTTTAATAAGTGTTTAAACTGATAAGTGTTTGTTTGTTTGTTGATTCAAGGTAATTCGAGATATTCAAGGTAATTCAAGAAGTTCGCATCACGGCTGAAGAATTCTACAACACGTTTTTCAACGTGTTCACATCTGATTCTTCCGAAACAACAACTGTTACACCAAAGACCATTACGAAAGCCATCAACGAGAACATCAAGCATGATAACTTCTACGGAACACACTCAAAGCCACCAACTCTGGAAAGCATTGAAGATTATACATAGTGGAAAGAACGGTTTATTAACTGGGCGAAAGCGTATGCGCATGAAAGCTGGTTCTGTCTGGAGTTTGGGTATGAACGACCAAAAGATGATAAAGGCGAAGAACTACCGTTCAAGAGATTTACCAGAGAAGATAAATCTGAGTTTGCTGCCGAACAAAGAATGATTGCATTGATCCAGTCAGCAATTAGGAATGATATATTTGCATTGCTTACTCATGATGGGTCATCAAAATCGGTTTGGGAAGCCTTACGTATTAAACCTGAGGGGGGTAAACAGATAAAAAAGAACAAAACTGCTTTACTTAAAAAAGAATTTGATGTGTTTGATAGCCTAAAAGGAGAGTCGGTGAGGCAAATGATAGAAAGATTTTGTCATCTTAAAATAGAACTTGAGAGATTTGAGATAATGAAAACAAGAGAGGAACTTATCGATAAAGTGATTGAAGCGTTACCACGAGCTGATCAGTGGCAAACGTTTGTGTTTATTTTGAAAAATGATGCTTTATATGATACGATTTCTCTTGATGTATTGTTTGAAAAGATAGAGAGTCATGATCTGGAGCTACAAAAGCAAAGCAAGATGACTGGTTCCTCACATCAACAGAATGTTGGCTTATACTACAAAGACAGTGTACCTTCGGAGAAAGGCATTGGTTCACCAAAGACAGCATTCAGTGGTGAAAAGATGAAAGAACCACAAACAATGTCAACAAGCCATCATTCTGGATACCATTCATCTTCAAAATCAAATTCTGATGAAACTGAAAAGATTCTGTGCAACATTGCTCTTAAACTGAAGAATTCTCCTGCAATGAGCATCAATGCAGCAAAGCAGCAAATGAGTTTCCTTGCATCTGTTCTGGAGTCATATGAAGGTCTTGTAGCTGGCAAAATTGGAAACTCTGAGTTAACCAAAGAAGACTACGACCAGATTAATCCAGAGGAAATGGAACTCATTGACATTCGCTGGTATTTAGCTAGTTGCATTCGCAGAGCTCAGAGGTATATAGAGATTACTGGGAAACAATCTCTTGGAGGAGCATCAACAAAGCTTGGATTCGATAAATCCAAGGTGACCTGCTTTAGATGCAAGCAAAAAGGTCATTTCAAAAGAGAATGCAAAAACTCTGAAGTTGCTGAAGGAAATGAGCGTCCTTTCAACGATGACTATTATCGAAAGGCGATCTACCATCGAAGCAGAGAAGAGCCAAAGTTGATTGAAGATAAACCAAAAGAAAAATCAAGAGCTTATGCTGTAATTTACGATGATGAAGGTTTTGATTGGTCTGAAATTTGCATAGAAGAAGATCGCTTGGAGAATGTTTGTAAAACCGCCCATGGGAGAGCTATGACAGAGGAAAGAAAGTTTGTTTTTATGGCTGAAATTAAAGAAGATGACAAAGACAAAGATACAGTTGAAAACAAAGAAGAAAATGTTGTTGTTGAAATCAAGAAGAAAACTCGAGAATAGATCTTGAGTGAGAAGACTTACAGAGAAAGAGACATGGTCTACAACAGAATGGATGACATGCAGGAAGAGTATGAAAGTGCTGTCAGCAACAGAAGATGGGATAAGAAGAGAGAGTGTTACTACAACAGAGAAGGAGAACCGGTTGTTCCAATGAAAGACATAATTTTTGATGATGTTCTTCTCGTAGTCCCGTTGAGAGCCGAATATTATCGAAATGTGATAAAAGATGGAACATATGCTAAAAGGCTTGAAAAGGAGATCAGATATGCCATGACATCGTGTCTGAGAAAAAGGGATGAAGAAAGAATGAAGAAGAATGTTGAAGAAATGGTGAACAATCTAAAGAAAGTTGCTGAAGAAGTTAAAGATGAAAATGCTGAAGTTGAGGCTGTGAAAGAAATCAAAGTTGTAAATGTCGATGAAGTGAAAGAAAAAGTTTAGGTGAATGAAGAAGTGGAAAAAGCTGTTACTGAAGAACATCAGATTGAAGAAGAGGTGAGGAAAGAAAAAGAAGTAAAGAATGAAGATTTGGAAGCTGGTGATGCTGATGATGAAGTCAGGGTTGAAGAAAAGCTGAATGATGCTGATCAAAAGCAAACTGAGACAACTGCAACAAACACCGAAGTGTCAATCACTGAGGTACATTCTGATTCTGAAGTCTTAAAACCAATTGAACAGTGCAAGAAATGCATGGAACCATGCAGAGCTTGTACAGAAAAAGATGAGCAATTCAGAACAAGAGATCTTGAATTCACAAAAATCGAAAACATTTTCAAAGAAAAATGCAAAGAAATGCTAGAAAAAGAAAAACTTTTTAAAGAAAATGATGAAAAACTTTCCGGAAAATGTAAAAAGATAGAAAAAGACAATGAATTTTTGAAAGAAAATGTTTCTAAAATGACAGAAGAGTGTTCTGAAAAAGATATTGCTTGTCAAGAAATGAAAAAGGAATATGACTCTATGAAATTAGCATATCATATTACAAAAGAGTCATATGAGAAAGTGAAAGATGAAATGAAATATGCTCAATCAAGAATGAATTATCTTTCTGAAACAACTAAAGAACTTAAACGAATGTATGCTATAAAACAAGATGTTGTTAATTCCTATTTTGAGGATGTTGCTAAGTTAAAGCGACAGATTACTGATTTAGAACAGGATAACAACAAGTTAAAAAGTTACCACGTGTCGTCATATGTGCTTGAACGAATTTTCAATATAAAACCGGGAGATGGTGAGTCTGAGCAAAACAAGAAAGGCATTGGCTCAGAGTTTCATCAAGTTCCACCACCGGAAAAGTTTGCATTTTATGATGAGGAAAAGGTCGAAAAAGCTTTCAACATGGTAGACCAATTGCCAGACAACATTGACATAACCTATTCCAAATCTGATGATTCTCATGATTCAGAGGTGGTAGGTAAAGTCGTTGAAAGTGTGTTGAAAGAAGAGTCGATTGTTACACGTAAATATGAATCACAGGATGAAGATGAAGGAAATCTTCATGATGGATATCTGAAAAACACAAAATCTGAGAAAAATTTGAATGATGATTCAAAAGGATTGGTGTATACCATGATTGGATCAGACAAATTGTTCTTAGATGTTGTATTCCCGATTCAGAATGTGATTTCAGAAAAGGTTGATAAAGTTTTCAAAATGGTTGAGATTGAGAAGTCTGAGATTTCAAAGTTTATCGATAAGAATCATAAAGGTTCGTATAACAAACCTTGTTTCAAGAAGAAAAACATGAAGGCTGGGTTGGGTTATAAGAAGAAACAGAATCGAAAGAAAAATGAAGTGCCAAATTATCAGGCTAAAATGAGTTTTGTTCAAGGAAACAGTTTAGCTGAAGAAAAAGAACTCAAAATGAGACAGTCTAATGATGAGTTCTTTGATAAAAAGAAAAAGCAACAACCACAGGTCAAAGATGTGTCCATGAGAACATGTTTCAAATGTGATCAAAAAGGACATCTTGCACGAAAGTGTGCAAATCTAAAACCTGTGGATGTTGACCACAAGAAGATTGACTCTGAGAAACAAAAATCTGAGTATGTGAGACAAAGGTCAACCAGATTTGATTCAAAACAAACTTGGAGGTACAACACAAACAAGTTTGCTTCGAAACAAAATTGGAAATCAAACTCGAACATGTTTGATTCAAGACAGACCTGGAATACTCACACACCCAGATTCAGAACAACACAAAGTTGGAAAACATCAGTTGATATAACAAAACCCCAAGAGTTTTGGAAACCAAAAAATGTTGTTTAAAACCAAAGTGTTCAAAAAGATTCACATTTTTACAAACGTGGTACACCGAAAGGTCAAACATGGAGTGTTAAGAAACATGTTGATTCGGTAAAAGATGAGAAAGCTGAAGTTAAAATTGAGAAAGTTTTTGTGAAAAATGACAATGAATTTCCAGCATTGAATGAAAATTATTGTGTTGAAATGCCTAAGGTCCAACAGACCTGGGCTAAATTGTTCAAGTAATTCAATTAGTTGAATGTGCAGGTGCTCAAAAATACTGAAGATTGTGAGATTGAAAGTTGGAGCAGCCTGGTACATGAAGAGGAAGCAGAGGCTGCTGGACCCTGTGTTGGTTGAAACAGGGAGTTTGTTTTTCTGTACATAAATAAACAATATTTTCAAAACCCTAAAAATTTGAAAAATTAAAAACCAAAAATATGTTTGTTTTTAATTTTTGTCAAAAATAGAAAATTACAAAAATATGTGTTGATTGAATACGTCGAAACCCTCACGGCTGAACAAACATGATTACTTTCACCAGATTGAAAACGGTTTTCAAACTGTAAAAAATCAATGACAGGCATAAACCTAGTTTCTCTCTCTAGCAAATGGCGATTTGGTTCCTTCATCCATAACCCTAGTTTCTCTTCGTGAAATCTGTTGCTGATTATTTCGTTAGAAGATTCATAGTCTACTACGGAATCGGTTCAAGATTTGCTGCGATTTTCTTCTAGGGTTTCAGTTTTTTGCAATCGCCGCCCAATCCATATTCGCATAACTTGGTGTTCTTTCTTTGGTTATCGTTCTGATCTCCCAAGTAAGTTATCAGATTTAATCGAATTATGGGTTAGGATTTCTTTGCTAGTTTAGGGTTTCGGCCAGTCTTCTTTGCTGTTCTTGGTTAGACGGGTTGTTTGGGGATTTGTTTTTCGATTGGGTTTCTTGTCGCTTGTTTCAATACTGCCGTAGGGTTAAAGAGAGGTGTCAATCTTGTAATGGATGATCGATTGAATACGAGTGGTAAGCCGCCACTTACGTTTAAACAGATTGCCGATAGAATTCTGGATGTTAATGGGAACAATGTGCAGCCAAAACGGGGTATAAACATCATTGATGAACTCACAAAGGTCACCTTACCGGCTCAATTGGATAATCTTGGTTCATCAACAACAGGTGTGGATGGTATGAAGTTGTCGGCTGATCCGGGGAGGGTTACGAAACCGCCTGTTGTGCGACCGGATCAATTTTGGGATTACCCCAATATGGGATATTCGCCTCTAGCAGGTCTGGATGGAATGAATGGGTCGGATACACAAGGGAATTCACGCAATATGGGGGCTGCAAATCCTACATCATTCGCTAACATTGTTAAGAATGCCAAGGAGAATGCTAAGGTGAATTTCAGAGCGATGGAATCTACCGAAACAGTCGAGGGTGCTGATGTTGTAATTCCGGTGACGTCGGTTCAACAAGTCAATGATAGGTATGCTAACACTTTGTATGGATATTTTCTGGGCAAACGGTTGGCTTTTCCTGTGGTTGATTATTTTGCTAAAAATAACTGGGTTAAATATGGTCTGTCACGGCTAATGATGAATGCAAATGGTTTCTTTTTCTTCAAGTTTAATACTAAGGAAGGGATGAATCGAATGTTAGAGGATGGACCTTGGTTGATCAGAAATGTACCGATAATCTTGAGGGAATGGTCGGCTACTTTAAAGATGGAAAAAGAGGATATTAAAGCAGTTCCAGTTTGGGTTAAGATGCATGACATGCGTTAGCGGCATTTACCGAGGATGGTCTTAGCTTGATTGCTTCTAAGATTGGAAATCCTAAGATGTTGGATTCGTATACAGCCACGATGTGTGCTGAGTCGTGGGGAAGAAGCTGCTATGCTAGAGCACTTATTGAGGTTCAGGCTGAGGCTGAGTTAAAGAAGAGTGTTACTGTTGCAATTCCATCCTTGGATGGTAATGGTTATTCAAAGGTAGAAGTCAAAATTGAGTATGATTGGGAGCCTCTAAGGTGCTCCTCTTGCTGTGTGTTTGGTCATGACGATTGCTCATGCCCAAAGAACCCTCCGATTACTTCAAGTGGGGATTCTGGAAAAAAGAATGATGATTTTCAGGATGTGGGTAATAAGAAAAAGAAAGGTAATAATCAAGGCCTCCATATGAAAAATCAGAAGCCGAAGGTAGTGTATAGACCAATTGTCAAACCTAAACCAAAATCGTCCTTGAGGAGTCCGGTGATTAACCAGGTTTCAACATCAAACCCGTTTGACATTCTTAAGGACGATGATGGTAATCAGGGAGGTAGTACTGTGGGTCGAGTGGAGAAGAAACCGTCGAATGACAGGCAGGAACCGGATGAGGAGGAGGTTGAAGAAGTCTACAATGAAACTAGTGCATTTATGACATCGGGTACTCATCCTTTCTCTTCGAAAGCAGGGGCGAGCACCTCTTCTACCAAGTTCTCTAATGGATAGGCTATCTGCTTTTCGTCTGAAGGGGTTGCGATTTTGTGGCTATTTTATCTTTGATGATGGTGGTTGAGGATTTTGTTTTGTGTTTTGCATTGTTTGTCTACTAGATGTCGTGTCATGATGTATAGTAGACTAGGTTATGGGGTGTTATAGGTCTTTGGTTTTTGTTTTGTTTTACATATATGGGGCATGTCCTGTATATGAACTAGTGTGGAATACATCCTCACTACTTGTACTTAATTGCGGTTGCATTTTAATAGAATCACCGGGGTAACCCTTTACCCAAAAAAAAACTGTAAAAAATCAATGTGTTGTAAATCATGGGGGTAATTGCTGATTTTAGTGTAATTTGGTACACGAGAAGCAGAACATGGATGGCGAGACAAAGCTACCAGCATCGTGTTGTCAAATTTTTTTTAATGGTTTTGCATTTTAGGGGGAGAAAAAATTGTTAGAAAATACAAAAACATTAGAAAATTTGAAAAAAACCAAAAACATGATAAAATTCAAAAATTGAGTTTTTGCGTAAAAAGAGGAAATGATAGTACATCAGTAGACAGTTACAGTATGCTAAAGAAATGTAATGATTAAATACAGTTAAACAGTCTCACTGATGATATGTCGATAGGTTTTTATACATTTAGTAAATTTTTTCGGGATATAAACCTAAATTCAAACTTACTTATTTCGTGGGGAACACTACTTGGATATATAGGTAACCCCTGAAATCTCGTTTGAAAGGTCCCTCTTTCTGAGATACTAGGTCTTTATACTCAGTGATATCTGGGGTATTATTCCGGGACTTCTGCTGAATGGAAGTTCTGACCTAGTCCCCGAGTAATACTTTCCGCATTGCTTGAAACATAGCTTCGCCCTCAGCAAATTGATGAAACAATAAAATTGGTAATCATTGCTGTTGTAAAAAAGATCCTCTAAAGGGGACACACCGAAAAGTCGAAGCCGTCATCTCTCTGCGTATACGAAAGTATCGACCTGAGCTCTCACGGCCCTCGCATGTAACCCCTTACAGATATCATCTGTGGTATACTCACCTGTGTTGGACTCTGTATGCCCAAGACACATATTAAATTGATGTGGCTAATACGTTATGATCCAAGTCGAGTCATACCCAATAACAAGCTAGACAAACACTTACAATATTTATATATGATATGATCAAACAAATAAATATCAACACTTAGAATATTTAGAAATTGGTTTTCTAAATAATTGCACTTGACAAACTAATAAATTATATGGATAATTTCTTTTGAGAGAGTATTTTATTTTGTTAATTAATGGGTTAAATAACATAATAAAAGATAGCATAAGTCTTATAACATATGATGTTATATTTTATAAAAGTTATAAATACATATGTAAGACTTATATTATTTTATAAAAGAAATTTTTTTTTTATATAAATAAAGACTAGGCCGCCACCCCCCCCCCATGGGGTCTTCCCAAAATTGTTGGTCCAATCACACCACATGCATGTCTTACAAGTTAGATGGATTGTGATTGGGTGTTCTTCCCAAGCTATTTTTGGCCAATTACTTTACATGCAATTGCATGAACCTTGATTGGGGAAGAATGATGGTCCAATGACATTTCATGCAAATGTCATAACTAGAGGCCTTTTGATTGGGCAAGAGGGGTGGCAAGATTCTCTCTCCATCTATAAATACCAAGATGTCAAATGAATGAAGATGGAAGACTTGTGTTTTTCTCTCCAAAAATCGGTCCTCATAAGGTGTTCTTAAGGTTTTCGGTTTTTGATTCAAGTGTTGAAATCCTAGCTACAATCGTAGTGTTTGTTGGAAGCTTGGGGTATACAAGCTTGAGGTCTTCTACTCTTGAGGACAACCATTTCAAGAAGCATCATCCTTTTCATCATCCTATTACTCCAAGAAGGTAGTTTTCTAAACACCCTATGGTTGTGTATGATAGTATGCATCTTCATATATGGATCCGGGTTTTTGGGATTTTACTTATAAATGAAGTTTACATCATAAAAGTAACATGTTTTTAAAGATTATTTCCGCTGCGTTTTTATTTCATATGGATGAAATTACTTTGATAAACATGTTAAAATCCCATCAATGGTACCAGAGCCGCTTATGTGAGTGCATACTTCAATAGATTAAAAATTTCGGGTTTCGGGTTTGAATAAAACCCTATGGCCGAAAATTTTAACATGGTTAACCCTTTGTTTTTCAAGATTATTTTCTTACATGCATAAGAGAATCTTGAAAAATTTATTTCATATGGATGATTTGTTTGTTTGGACAAAACTTACCTTTTCGGTTTTTTGAACATAGCCGAAAATGTTTATAAAAGGGAATCATTTTTTTATGCTTCTTGAAATTAATATATATATATATATATATATATATATATATATATATATATTTGGATATATATATTTTGGTGCATATGACTTAACCATGACCTTGTGTTGAATGATTGTGTTGTTATTTATTATTTCAATGGGTTGTAATAATTATTATTTTGTTCTTCCATTAGAAGATATGTAATTTATTTATTTTCATTTGGTATGTAAAATAAATAGATTAGGTGCATTTTATTTTACTAGATAAAATGTATTAGGATATATTCTGTAAAAGAAGATGCACACAAAAATGAGCTTTTGGTTTAGACCATAATATTCGGTCCAAAGAACTTCATCGTTCTCAACGGGATTTTAACCCGATAACCAAAACTCAGTTTTGGAGTCCAAAGGAGTTTGGAGCTGAATATAAAAGACTTTTGGAAGCTCAAAGAAGGTGGAGAAATCACAACACAAGAAGGAGACTTGAAGCATTTGGATGCGGGATCAAGTGGGAGTTCAACGACACATTGCTTGTGTCATTTTTCACCCTTTAGGAAGGACCTTTTGGCACACTTGTTTCGGCTAACAAGTGTTGTCAAAATAGTTGGCTATGGTTATGCACCTATTGTTATGCTTGTGTGGTTGCTTATTTTGTTGTTTAGATGATATGTCGATATGCATGACTTAACAAACTAATAATCAACAACAAGCGTAAAATTGGTCCTTAACAAAATCATTAAAATGGTTAATAAAAGGTTTTATTAAAAATTAATGATTTTATAATAAAATGGGTTTTATTAAAAAGAACCTTGAAAATTAGTTTTCACTAAAGTACCATTAATTTGAATGCATGCAAATGTATGGTACATAATATTTTCTAACTAGAATTTTGAAATATTGAAAACCCTTTTATAAAACAAGTCAAACACCATCCTTTTATACAACACTCGAAACACTTGGGAACTCTTATTGTGGGATAAAGGTCACCTAACCACATTTGAGGGAACTTGTATGTTCGAGGTGGGTTTACCATGTTTGTGGGATAAAGGTCACCTAACCAATTATGTGTATAAACTCACACGTGTGTGTAAGTTGGACGACTTGATTTGGAAACCATGAACTTAGGGTCACCAAAGCATGGGGAACAAAGGTGTTGATGGGATTAAACATGCCAACTAAACATAAAGATGTTTAACCGATCCCATATGACTAGAAATTGCAAAGAGTTGCAATTGTCAAACGTTGACTACCTTGTTAATTTAAATAGAGGGATAAAGGTCACCTAACCAATATTTAAATGTAACGTTGGATTCTAGATTTTAATTATTAATTGTCTTTAAGACACAAAAGGGTATTAATGATTAAAATATAATAATATCGAAAATACTAAAATTGAACTTGTTAAATTTTGTAGATGGCCGCTAACATACAAACCCGATTACCCAAACCATCCGAAACCTATCACTAAGAACCATCCTTGAAAAGGATCGTCTCAACCATAACAACTTCATGGATTGGTTTCGAAACTTGAGAATCGTTCTCAAGCAAGAGAAGATATCCTATGTGTTGGACGATCCTATTCCCGATGAACCTAACGTGGAAGATGTGGAAGCCTACAATGATTGGGTTAAGTATACCGAGGACTCCATGCAAGCCTCAAGCCTCATGTTGGGAACTATGATTCCCGAAATTCAAAAGGATTTTGAACACCACGGGGCATATGACATGATTACCCAGTTAAAGGAAATGTTCCTACAACAAGCAAGGGTAGAACGCTTCGAAACTGTTCGGGCGCTTCATGCATGTCGAATGGAGGAAACCCAATCGGTATCATCTTATGTTCTCAAGATGAAAAGCCACATGGATTGCCTCGAACGGCTAAATTGTCCTGTCTCCAAAGAGTTGGCTACGGATTTGATCCTCAACTCTTTAACAAAGAAATTTGAGAGCTTTGTTATGAATTACAACATGAATGGATGGGACAAGAGCATTGGTGAGCTTCATGCAATGCTCAAAACGGCCGAAGCAAGTATGGGCAAAAAGGCTTTACCCGTCCTTGCGATCAATGAAGGAGGCAATAAGAAGAGGCCCCACCCCGACTCTAAAGCAACCTATGCTAAAAGAAAGGGACACGTCAAGGGAAAGGGAAAAGGAAAAGCTAAAGCAGAACCCGCCAAACCAAAAGAGAAGAAGCAAAAGGTTGCTACGAATGACCCATGTTTTGAATGTGGTGAGATAGGACATTGGAAGAGAAATTGTCCGACCCATCTCAAAGAGTTGAAAAACAAGAGGGATGCAGGGCAAACCTCAGGTACTATCTTTATGATACATGTTGAGCTTAATGTTATTTCTTCTAACACATGGGTACTAGATACCGGATGTGGAACTCATATTTGCAATTCGTTGCAGGGGTTCAAAAGAAATAAACATTACAAGAGGGGAGACGATAGTCTCTTTATAGGCAACGGAGCAAAAGTTGAAGTCGAAGCTCAAGGAGACTACGTTTTAAAGCTTCCAAGTGGTTTGGAAGTTATCTTGAAGAATGTTTTGTATGCTCCTAGTTTGACTAGGAACATAATTTCAGTTTCCCTTTTAAAACAATCTGGTTTCAATTTCGAATTTGTTAACTATGACATTTATGTTTCTAAGAATGATGTGTTTTATTTTAAAGCTATGTCTTTAAATGGTATTTATGAATTGGATCATGATAACGCATCATATGATAGCTCAATGTACCAAGTAACCAACAAGAAACTCAAAATGGATTTGAGTGATTCCTATCTTTGGCATTGTCGCCTTGGACATATAAGCAAGAATCGCATGTATACACTTCAGAAAAATGGTCTTTTAAATACAAATGAAGATAATTCATTTGATGTATGCGAATCTTGTTTACAAGGCAAAATGACCAAGACGCCCTTTAGTGGAACATTTGAAAGGGCTAAGGACTTATTAGGTATCATACATTCAGATGTATATGGTCCTTTTAAGCCGATGACTAGGAATGGTGAAAGATACTTCATTACCTTTACCGACGACTATAGTCGTTATGGTTATGTGTATTTACTAAGACACAAGGATGAAGCATTTGAAATGTTCAAAGACTTCAAAAGTGAAGTAGAAAATCAGCTCAAGAAAACAATTAAAGTCCTTCGCACCGATAGAGGAGGTGAATACCTTAGTGGTGCTTTTCAAGATCATCTTAGGAGTTGTGGGATTATCTCACAACTTACTCCACCTGGAACACCACAACACAATGGTGTGTCCGAAAGGAGAAATCGAACTCTATTAGATATGGTTCGATCTATGATGGCTAGAAGCACATTGCCTCTATCATTTTGGGGTTACGCTTTGCTCTCAGCAGTCCGTATACTAAATATGGCCCCAACCAAGAAAGTGGAAAAGACACCTTTTGAAATATGGCATGGAAACCCTCCATCATTATCATTCTTAAGGGTTTGGGGTTGTGAAGCTTATGTTAAACAATACACTCCAAATAAATTGGAAGTCAATCTACTAAGTGTATCTTTGTAGGTTATCCTAAAGATGATATAGGATACTATTTCTACGACCCAACTGAGCAAAAGGTATTTGTTGCTCGAAAAGGTAAGTTCTTAGAAGCTAAGTTCCTTATGGAAGGAACCAGTGATAGAACAGTGGAACTTGAGGAGGATCAAGAACTACAAGATGATACACGTTTGGTTGATACTAGCATTCAACAAGAGGTTGTTGAAAATGATCAAGAGGTTGATCAGAACACACAAAATGTTCGCAGATCTGGTAGAATTAGCAATCCACCTGAAAGATATGGATTTTTCATGGATGGATGCTACGTGGTAGATTCAGATGAACCAACCACATACCATGATGAAATGTCAAAATCCGATTGCGACAAATGGCTTGAAGCCATGAACATAGAGATGCAATCCATGTATGATAACCAAGTTTGGGAGTTGGTTGTGCCACCACTTAACTCTAAAGTAGTTGGAAGTAAGTGGGTTTTCAAGAAGAAAACTGATATGCATGGTAACTTGGATACTTATAAAGCAAGACTTGTAGCAAAAGGTTTCACTCAAACTTAAGGAATTGATTATGATGAGACCTTCTCTCCTGTGGCGATGCTAAAGTCAATCAGGATATTATTTGCCATAGCTGCATATTATGACTATGAGATCTGGCAATTGGATGTCAAAATGGCTTTTCTTAATGGATATCTTGATGAAGATGTCAATATGGTTCAGCCTGAAGGTTTTGTCGATCCAAAACATGTCACACCCCGACCACGTAAAACAACAAAACGTGGCGGAAACGTCGGGGAGTGTTGTAACAGAATCATTGTTTCACAACCATGGATTAAATAGTTTTGTTTTATTGAATTATTGAATTCAATGTTTTGGTACAATTTATAATAAAACAAATAATTGTTTCTCAGTTTTAAGTCGCTAAGGCACTAGTCCATCCTATATGTAGCGTGCATCAACAATCATCACATAGCAGTACCTGAAACATATATGAAAATATGGTACGTCAGCATAAAAATGCCTGTGAGTAACATAGGATTTTGTGTATTAGATTCATGGCTTTAGATAATATGAGAAAAGATTTTATGTTTTCAAAATAGCCATGAATCTAATGTAAAAGTTTTGTTTCTGAAAATGTGTCGTTTTGGAAAACGGGTTTATAGTATAGACAAAAATATACTTTGGTTTTGAAAAGTTTGTACAAATAGTATATCATAGTATACTTTAGTTTTGAAATAGTTAAATGGATAGTATATCAAAATATACTTTAGTAATTAAAATAATAGTTTCGGTAGTACATCTCAAGTATACTTTGGTTTAAGAATAAAAGTATTGGTAGTATATCAAATTATACTTTGGTTTGTAAATAGCATATCAACTATGCTTTGGTTAAAAGTAGCATATCAACTATGCTTTAGATAGTATATCAAAATATACTTTAGTTTAAAATAACAAAGTTGGTAGTATATTAAACTATACTTTGGTAAACAGTAGCATATCAAACTATGCTTTGCTTTAAAAATAGCATATCAACTATGCTTTGGTTTAAATAACAAAGTAGGTGTGTTAAAACATATGTTGGATTTTTGTACATAGTATATCAAAATATACTTTGGTAGATCACATTTGAGAGCACATCAAACTGTACTTTTGTAGTATATCAACATATACAAAGAGAGTGTGATTTGGTATTCAACCAAGCCTTAGTGTATCAAACTACACTTTGGAGACTATAGAAATACCACGAAGGCAATTTCTATTTGGTTAAAATTTGGTTTCTGACATTCCATAAAACAGGAATGGGGTGTCTAGTCCTATAGCGCTATATCATACTACCAATCGGCTGGGTGAATGTATAAAAATGGTACAATCCAACAATTTGTTTATTAAGTTTTGGAAAATCAGTGTTTAAACCATAGGTAATTGTTTAATTTGTCAAAAGAATATGTATTAAGCATGAGTAATCATATAGTTTAAAATTAGGAAAATAACAGATAGGCATATATGTTTCACCCCAAAACAATTGAAAACAGTAAAAGAGGGGACTATGTACTCACTTGAGATTGCAAGTATCCTTGATTAAGTGTCCTAACAAAGCTCGGGAAATCAAGGAATCAAGTGGCACCTAGTATGGATCACTATGTTAAACAATCGGATCCTAAATCGGGAGGTAGGATAGAATGAAGTTCTATAAATCAAATGAGTATTGCAACTCATATGGCATGATTTAATAGAGCTAACATTCTGATTTGGAAGTCTACCTAAGTGCTTTTGACCCGTTTCGACCCATTATGGTAGTATAAGCCACTATAATGCGTCGTTTGCGTAAAACTATGTTCGGATGGTTAACTATGTGCTATGTCAAGTCTTACATGCCCAATTATCCCTAAACATGTTACTAATTCAGATTATATGTCAAAAATATGTTCACATAGTCAAAATACGGATTTTAGCTTCAAAAAGGGCATTTTGGTCATTTCCTATGGGCATACAAGCTAACTAGCATACGACTAACCAATCCTAGGTGATCATAAGGTATAACCTCAGCGGTTATTCCCTATACAACTATGATCACTAACTAAGCTTGGTCGGATCCTAAAGATCGACCAAACGGGTCGGGTTCGAAAGGCTTAGCGGTTGTTTAGACCGCTTACCTTGCGACCCTAAACAAGCACTAAACTAATAGTGTCGAGTTAAACATGTCAAAACATGTCTAACCTACTGATTTGGTATCAAAACAAAGCGTTTTGATACCCTAAAGTAGTTCCGTTGCAAAATGCGTGCTAAAACGCATTTTGACCGAAACTTTGACTCGACACTACAACTAGTTAACGTGGTAATCAGCGGCTATAATTGTGACAACTCGAATTTCCAAGATTCGATTTCGTATTTATTGCTCGATCATGTATTGACTAATCGTTTATTTGCACATTTGGTTGCCATGAAATTATATACGTTTTGATTGTTTGATTGTGCATGGTTGTTTGTTATTTGTGAAACTTGTCAAATGTGTAAACTTGGTGGTGGAACTATGAAATAGTTATGAGATGGTGTGCATGTGTAAAATATAAAACTTAGGGAGGTAGAGTGTAATTAGTGAAATCCTAGATACTTAACCCTAACCTCATTTCACTAATCATTTGCACACAAATCCAAAGCACGTACTTGTAATTCTCTAATCCTCTAGCAAGCATCATCACCAAATCATTTGGCACAAGAAAATCATCACTCTTGATTACTCTTTCTCTAGGATCATCACAAGGTAATTGTTTAATCATTGTTGTGATTAATTGTTGATTGTTTGATTGTTATTAATCATGGATTCTTGTATTTCTTGTAAACCCTAGTTTATCATATGATGGTTCTGTGTTTTCAATTGAGGTTGATTATTATGATATGATGAATGATTAGCGATGAGATTGTTCACCGAATGATTGTTGTAATCGTTAATTGACTGCTCATGAAACCTACACTCTGTATACATGAATTAGGGTCCTAGATCATATGAACAATAAGAACGTAACTGTTGAATGTGAAAGCGTAACTGTTCCAATTGCGATTGTAATTGTCTGAGATTGATTGATATGTTAGTCCGAGTTTAATATGATGCAACATATGTCTGAGTTTAAAATGAAAACGTCTGAGTTTATAATGAAAACATATGCCGAGTTTGAGAAACATCACCTAGTCTGATCTTGTTTAATGTGATGAAGCATGTCCGAGCTTAATAGGATGTATCATGACCGAGTTTAATGCCTGAATGTTCATGTCTGAGCTTAATGCTTGAATGTTCATGTCCGAGTTTATACTTGATTGTGGACCGAGTTTACACTAGATTGTATGACCGAGATTATGAAAATACATTGTGGTCCGAGTTTTAATGGACAGTTATGTCCGAGTTTCAAATCAGGTGAAGGGGGTCCGAGTTTAATCTCCCTCCTTTTGCCCGAGTTTAATGAACTCACACCCTAGGTCCGAGTTTAAACCCCCCCCCAACCTTCTACCCGACCTTGTAAACATATCAATTGGTCCGAGTTTAATGACTTATCATCTAGACCGAGTTTAAAGGGGGCAGCCATGTCCGAATTTAAAAGGGAGATCCCTTGTCCGAGTTTAAACCATTTCCCTTGTTCATGTCCGAGTATGTTAATGTATAGTGGTCCGAGTATGTTAATGAAGGTGGTCCGAATTTGTTAAAAGAGAATGATCAGGTCCGAAGTTGTTATATGAATGCTTATTGTCCGATGTTTTGATATACAAAGTATGTAGTCTGAATGTGTGAGAATAATACTAGTCTGGCCTTTACATGCTCAACATGATATCTTGTCTGAGTTCCATGAGCCATCGGTTGTCTGAGTTTTAGATTCCATACGTGATCCGAATTGTTGCAATATTACATACTCCGAGTTCTGTTTATACTTGAAAAGATTGAGTGTATTATGATGCCAAATTCAGAAACTGTATGAGGAACAAACATGCTACTATACCCTACTTGTATGTGATTATATGAGATTGTACATTACTGAACGATACCGTATGCATGAACAATCTGTATCACATCATTCTGTACACACTGAACGCACATAACACAAATGCTTGATTATCAGTGTCTTGTAAACCCTACTTGAATGTGACACTTACATCGAATCATGTGAAATATATCCTAGGTCGTGTAACGGACTTAGACGATTAACAAAACCCTAGAAGCAATAACATACCGAGCAAACCAAGGTGAGTTCACACTCCTACTAAGGCATGGGATTCCCGTGTCGTGGGAATGGGATAAAGATTACCATTGACTAAGAACGTATATATGCTTTCCTAGACTATCACCTACCATGGTCCTCGGATGTCAGGACGGTTCCGTAGGTTAGGATAACACCTACGTGGTCATATGCCAATTACTGCCTCGGATGTCAGGCACGCACGTAAAACCTACGTGTACGCATTACTTACTTCTATCCTCGGTTGTGAAGGATACGTGCACCATGGTCCTCGGATGTCAGGACGGTTCCGTAGGTTAGGATAACACCTACGTGGTCATATGCCAATTACTGCCTCGGATGTCAGGCACGCACGTAAAACCTACGTGTACGCATTACTTACTTCTATCCTCGGTTGGGAAGGATACGTGCGTAAAACCTACGCACACCCCATACGCGCTACTGTTCTCGGACGAAGAACAGGGATGATACGAGTAGTTGATACGAATAGTCTAGTGGTCACATAACATGGGAAGCCCCCATCTGTATAACTTGTTATTGGCCCAGTAGAGCCACCCGTTACTTACTGTTACGCACTTACTTACTGTGAACTCGCTCAACTAGTTTGTTGATCATTCTGTTACATGCCTTGCAGATCGTTAGGTACTTGGAGCTTGCACTGGAGAAGCGGGTCGTTGTGGACAAGGATCGTGGTTTCTACGTTGAACTATTATGACATTTAAAACTATTAACTATTGTTGGATTATTTACTATGCTTCCGCTACATTTTGAAACTATGGTTATGTTTTGAACACCTATCGTATTGGATGGATGGTTTACATTTATTTCACTTAATATTAATTACATGTTCAATATGATTGGTGGCTTGATCCTGGTCAGTCACGCTCCCAAGCGGTGATACTCCGCAGGTGGATTTTGGGGGTGTGACAGATTGGTATCAGAGCCATTGGTTATAGAGAACTTGGTTTTAATATGGAAAAACGTTTTTATTAAAACCAGACTATAACCAGAACAGTGCTCTCAACGATCCACAACGACGCTTCGCTCCACGTGCAAGACTCGACATCCTAGGTAATAAGGTTTATGTTTGTTACCTGCTTGCTAGAACTGCATAGAACTTTGCTCGTAGTATGCTTACATTACTTTGCTCACTACTTGTTATTGCTTGAGAACACCTATGTTCCTACACTTTTCTGTCATCGTACTACTCGCGAACCATTCATACTTATGCTACCTTTACTGTTCGATCATGTCTGGACGTGTTGACATGACACAAGCCCAGTTGACGGCTCTCATTAACGAACAAGTCGCTGTGGCGCTTGCAGCCGCACCAGCAGGAGGTATAACCTGCTATTCCAAACCTATCCTAGGACGTTAGATCCTACTCTCGTGACCCAACTCTCGCGTTTAATCTTGACCCATCTTTCTCGCGCAACGGGTCAGAACGCACATCAACCTCTCTGCACATTCCAGAACATCATGGACTGTCGTCCAAGCACATTCAGTGGCACATTCAAGAACTTCATGTGTGAACGCCCTGAGGCTCGCAGGGTCAAGTACGCCACTGGTACTTTGGTAGGAATCGCGCTAACCAGGTGGAACGCGCAAGTACAGATACTAGGGTTGGCAGCTGCTAACGCCACCCCTTGGAACGAATTCAAGGAATGCATTAAAAGGGAATACTGCACGCGTGATGACATCCACAAGTTGGAAGTGGAGCCTTACCATTTGAAAATGACGGGGTCAGAAATTGAAGCTCTTACGAAACGGTCGAACGAACTGGCTATCTTGTGTTCAACCATGGTGGACCCTCCAAGCAAGCATACCGAATTGTACCTCAAGGGTTTAGCCTCAGAAATTCAGAGCCATGCTACATTAGCTAACCTCGACAATATTCAAGACATTCAGTGTCTTGCTTATCGCCTCACGGATCAGGCAGTGGAACAGATCAGGCTGCCTAGTTGTATCAGCGCTATTACTACCGCTACCACTTCTGCTACTCCCGCTACTCCTAGTGACAACAAGCGGAAATGGGATGGGTATTCCAGCAAGGGTTCAGCTACCGTTCGGTCCCAAGCACAACAGCAGCGCAAGAATAGTGATCACCAGAGCACAGCAGAAGTCCTATGCAAAGAAAAGAAGTTGGAAGACCATTCAGTTGTACGCGACTTTCCTCAAGTGTTTCCTGAAGATTTACCCGGTTTACCGCCTCATCGTCAAGTCGAGTTTCAGGTTGAGTTGGCTCCTGGAGCAGCACCCATAGCTCGCGCGCCATATCGTCTAGCTCCATCAGAATTGGAAGAATTGTCAAAGCAGCTACAAGAGCTCTTGGAAAAAGGGCTTCATTCGTCCAAGCTCTTCGCCTTGGGGAGCTCCAGTGCTTTTCGTGAAAAAGAAAGACGGTACGTTCAGGATGTGTATAGACTACAGGGAGCTGAACAAGGTGACGGTGAAGAACCGTTATCCTCTTCCACGCATAGACGACTTATTCGACCAGTTGCAAGGGTCGTGTTACTACTCCAAGATAGACCTACGGTCAGGGTATCATCAGCTGAGAGTCCGGGATGAGGACGTCTCCAAAACCGCATTCAGAACTCGTTATGGCCACTACGAGTTTCTTGTCATGCCATTTGGGTTAACGAACGCGCCTGCTGTATTTATGGATCTTATGAACAGGGTGTGTAAACCCTATCTAGACAAGTTCGTTATCGTTTTCATCGACGACATTTTGATTTACTCCAAGAGTCAGGAGGAGCACGAGCAGCACTTACGTCTTATCTTGGAACTTCTTCGAAAAGAGCAACTGTACGCAAAGTTTTCAAAATGCGACTTCTGGCTTCGTGAAGTCCACTTCTTAGGCCACGTAGTGAACGAGGACGGGATCCATGTTGATCCATCCAAGGTAGATTCGATCAGGAACTGGCCTGCACCGCGCACACCGATAGAAATACGCCAATTATTGGGTTTGGCGGGGTACTACAGACGATTTATTAAAGACTTTTCGAAGATCGCGCAGCCACTTACACTACTGACACAGAAGGGTGCCACCTACTGTTGGGGAGATCCCCAGGAAACCGCTTTCCAGTACCTAAAGGATAGGCTTTACAGTGCACCTATTCTCTCATTGCCAGAGGGCACGGACGATTTTGTAGTCTATTGTGACGCATCGATACAAGGGCTTGGTTGCGTATTGATGCAGCGGGATAAAGTGATAGCCTACGCTTCTCGGCAACTCAAGGTTCACGAACGAAACTACACGACGCACGATCTAGAGCTGGGAGCTGTTGTTTTCGCGCTTAAGAATATGGCGACACTACCTGTACGGTACCAGGTGCACGATTTACACCGATCACAGGAGTCTCGAGCATATCCTTAAGCAGAAGGATTTGAACATGCGTCAACGACGATGGGTCGAGTTACTTAACGACTACGAATGCGCCATCAAGTACCATCCAGGCAAAGCCAATGTTGTGGCTGATGCCCTCAGTCGAAAGGACACTTTACCTCGGCGCGTGCGAGCGCTACAGCTTACGATTCAGTCTAGCCTTCCTGCAAAGATACGAGCTGCTCAGACAGAAGCACTGAAGCCCGAAAACGTCAAGGCTGAAGCCTTACGCGGCTCACGACAACAAATGGAACAGAAGGCAGACGGCGCCTACTATGTAACGGGGCGTATTTGGGTCCCACTTTATGGCGGTCTACGCGAACTTGTAATGGATGAAACTCACAAGTCTCGCTATTCGGTACATCCAGGGTCGGATAAAATGTACCACGACATCAGCACTACTTATTGGTGGCCTAGTATGAAGGCCCACATCGCTACGTACGTTGGAAAATGCTTAACCTGTGCGAGAGTCAAGGTTGAATATCAGAAACCAGCTGGTCTACTTCAGCAGCCTAAAATACCGCAATGGAAATGGGAAGAAATTTCCATGGATTTTGTTACAGGTTTACCTAGATCTCAGCGTGGGAATGATACAATATGGGTCATAGTTGATCGACTCACCAAGTCTGCACACTTCCTGCCGATTAAGGAAACGGACAAGTTCTCCACTCTCGCAGACGTCTATCTTAAAGAAGTTGTTTCGAGGCACGGAGTGCCCACCTCTATTATTTCGGATCGCGATGCACGATTCACGTCAGAGCTATGGCAAGCAATGCATAAATCTTTCGGCTCACGTTTAGACATGAGCACAGCATATCATCCTCAGACGGATGGGCAGTCTGAGCGAACGATTCAAACACTTGAAGACATGCTTAGGGCATGCGTTATCGATTTCGGCAACGGCTGGGAAAAACACCTCCCATTGGTGGAGTTTTCGTACAATAACAGTTACCATACCAGCATTCAAGCCGCTCCATTCGAGGCATTGTACGGACGTAAATGCCGGTCACCTCTCTGTTGGGCAGAGGTGGGGGATAGTCAAATTACGGGTCCGAAGATTGTAGTGGACGCCACAGAAAAGATTGCACAGATACGACAACGCATGGCGGCAGCACGCGACCGTTAGAAAGCCTACGCGGTCAAGCGTAGCAAGCCTTTGGAATTTCAGGTCGGGGACCGGGTGTTATTAAAACGAGGCAAACTCAATCCGCGGTATGTCGGACCATTCGAGATTATAGAAAGGATAGGCCCAGTAGCCTACAGATTGAACCTACCAGCTGAACTCGGTGCAGTTCACAACGTATTCCACGTGTCGAATCTGAAGAAGTGCCTGTCAGATGAGACCCTCATAATTCCTTTTAAGGAACTCACTATCGACGAGCGGTTGCAGTTCGTCGAGGAACCAGTTGAAATCACGGACCGGGATGTTAAGGTCCTCAAGCACAAGAGAATCCCTCTTGTCCGAGTTCGTTGAAACTCCAAACGTGGCCCAGAGTACACCTGAGAACGCGAAGATCAAATGAAAGAAAAGTACCCCCAGTTATTCGAAACCAATACATCCACTACTGAGGCTGAAGCTACTACTACTGAATTTCGGGACGAAATTCCAAATCAACGGGGGGATGATGTGACACCCCAGGAAAACCAGTGAACGATGTAACTTACCTAGCTTCCTCAGTGAGTGCGTACCAAATTTCGGGACGAAATTTCTTTCAAGTTGGGGATAATGTGACAACTCGAATTTCCAAGATTCGATTTCGTATTTATTGCTCGATCATGTATTGACTAATCGTTTATTTGCACATTTGGTTGCCATGAAATTATATACGTTTTGATTGTTTGATTGTGCATGGTTGTTTGTTATTTGTGAAACTTGTCAAATGTGTAAACTTGGTGGTGGAACTATGAAATAGTTATGAGATGGTGTGCATGTGTAAAATATAAAACTTAGGGAGGTAGAGTGTAATTAGTGAAATCCTAGATACTTAACCCTAACCTCATTTCACTAATCATTTGCACACAAATCCAAAGCACGTACTTGTAACTCTCTAATCCTCTAGCAAGCATCATCACCAAATCATTTGGCACAAGAAAATCATCACTCTTGATTACTCTTTCTCTAGGATCATCACAAGGTAATTGTTTAATCATTGTTGTGATTAATTGTTGATTGTTTGATTGTTATTAATCATGGATTCTTGTATTTCTTGTAAACCCTAGTTTATCATATGATGGTTCTGTGTTTTCAATTGAGGTTGATTATTATGATATGATGAATGATTAGCGATGAGATTGTTCACCGAATGATTGTTGTAATCGTTAATTGACTGCTCATGAAACCTACACTCTGTATACATGAATTAGGGTCCTAGATCATATGAACAATAAGAACGTAACTGTTGAATGTGAAAGCGTAACTGTTCCAATTGCGATTGTAATTGTCTGAGATTGATTGATATGTTAGTCCGAGTTTAATATGATGCAACATATGTCTGAGTTTAAAATGAAAACGTCTGAGTTTATAATGAAAACATATGCCGAGTTTGAGAAACATCACCTAGTCTGATCTTGTTTAATGTGATGAAGCATGTCCGAGCTTAATAGGATGTATCATGACCGAGTTTAATGCCTGAATGTTCATGTCTGAGCTTAATGCTTGAATGTTCATGTCCGAGTTTATACTTGATTGTGGACCGAGTTTACACTAGATTGTATGACCGAGATTATGAAAATACATTGTGGTCCGAGTTTTAATGGACAGTTATGTCCGAGTTTCAAATCAGGTGAAGGGGGTCCGAGTTTAATCTCCCTCCTTTTGCCCGAGTTTAATGAACTCACACCCTAGGTCCGAGTTTAAACCCCCCCCCCCAACCTTCTACCCGACCTTGTAAACATATCAATTGGTCCGAGTTTAATGACTTATCATCTAGACCGAGTTTAAAGGGGGCAGCCATGTCCGAATTTAAAAGGGAGATCCCTTGTCCGAGTTTAAACCATTTCCCTTGTTCATGTCCGAGTATGTTAATGTATAGTGGTCCGAGTATGTTAATGAAGGTGGTCCGAATTTGTTAAAAGAGAATGATCAGGTCCGAAGTTGTTATATGAATGCTTATTGTCCGATGTTTTGATATACAAAGTATGTAGTCTGAATGTGTGAGAATAATACTAGTCTGGCCTTTACATGCTCAACATGATATCTTGTCTGAGTTCCATGAGCCATCGGTTGTCTGAGTTTTAGATTCCATACGTGATCCGAATTGTTGCAATATTACATACTCCGAGTTCTGTTTATACTTGAAAAGATTGAGTGTATTATGATGCCAAATTCAGAAACTGTATGAGGAACAAACATGCTACTATACCCTACTTGTATGTGATTATATGAGATTGTACATTACTGAACGATACCGTATGCATGAACAATCTGTATCACATCATTCTGTACACACTGAACGCACATAACACAAATGCTTGATTATCAGTGTCTTGTAAACCCTACTTGAATGTGACACTTACATCGAATCATGTGAAATATATCCTAGGTCGTGTAACGGACTTAGACGATTAACAAAACCCTAGAAGCAATAACATACCGAGCAAACCAAGGTGAGTTCACACTCCTACTAAGGCATGGGATTCCCGTGTCGTGGGAATGGGATAAAGATTACCATTGACTAAGAACGTATATATGCTTTCCTAGACTATCACCTACCATGGTCCTCGGATGTCAGGACGGTTCCGTAGGTTAGGATAACACCTACGTGGTCATATGCCAATTACTGCCTCGGATGTCAGGCACGCACGTAAAACCTACGTGTACGCATTACTTACTTCTATCCTCGGTTGTGAAGGATACGTGCACCATGGTCCTCGGATGTCAGGACGGTTCCGTAGGTTAGGATAACACCTACGTGGTCATATGCCAATTACTGCCTCGGATGTCAGGCACGCACGTAAAACCTACGTGTACGCATTACTTACTTCTATCCTCGGTTGGGAAGGATACGTGCGTAAAACCTACGCACACCCCATACGCGCTACTGTTCTCGGACGAAGAACAGGGATGATACGAGTAGTTGATACGAATAGTCTAGTGGTCACATAACATGGGAAGCCCCCATCTGTATAACTTGTTATTGGCCCAGTAGAGCCACTCGTTACTTACTGTTACGCACTTACTTACTGTGAACTCGCTCAACTAGTTTGTTGATCATTCTGTTACATGCCTTGCAGATCGTTAGGTACTTGGAGCTTGCACTGGAGAAGCGGGTCGTTGTGGACAAGGATCGTGGTTTCTACGTTGAACTATTATGACATTTAAAACTATTAACTATTGTTGGATTATTTACCATGCTTCCGCTACATTTTGAAACTATGGTTATGTTTTGAACACCTATCATATTGGATGGATGGTTTACATTTATTTCACTTAATATTAATTACATGTTCAATATGATTGGTGGCTTGATCCTGGTCAGTCACGCTCCCAAGCGGTGATACTCCGCAGGTGGATTTTGGGGGTGTGACAATAATCACGAAGGATTATAACTATCGTGATTACAATCACGTTTCAAAGTTCAATTGAACTTTGACTTGACCAATTGATGGTCAAAACCGAAAGTCAAACTGTTGGCCAAACGTTTGACTTTCTGCACTACATAAGGAAAAAGCCATAAAAAGAATGAAAGAAGCTCACTAAGGGTCCTTGCTATCTTTTCAACAAGAAGACAAAGTCCTAATTCAGCTTAGGAGAGCTCCAAAGCAGATGTGAAGGAGAGAAAGAAGGAATGAGCAATGAACAAGTGAATGGAGTGGCCTATTTATACTTGTTGGTGATCAACAAGATCATGACAAGTGGTTTGTTTAGCCATTAAGCTATGAATCACAACCATACAAGTGTAATTGACAGCTATACTTTGCTTGGAGAGGTGCTAACTTGGTCACCACACAAAGGAATTGCAAGAAAGGTCCCTGAATTATCAAACTGATGTTGAAAACAATGTTTCTGCCCAGATGTGATGGTCGCGTAGCGCGACCATAAAGCCTTATGGTCGTCGCGGTACGCGACGGTGTAGGCTGAACTTTCAAAGTTTGGCAGAAATGGTCCCTTCACGTTTTTAAAACCTTTTTCGATGCGTTTAAACCCGTTAACCTCATTTTAAGGCTCTAAAATGAAGTTAAAGTATAGGGGACTCAAAACATGCTCGAAAACATCTCGGATGTCGGTTCGTTTGGTCGTACGATCGCATTGTTCGATTAATTAAGACGGAACTCAAACGGATGCGAAAACGAACCAAATTAAGCGACGAATGGAATTTTTGCATGCCGATCACTAAAATAAAAATATTTTAGTGTGTACAAAAATTTTGGATGTCCAGATGTGGTCAGAACGTAAGATATGCGCGAAAATGCAAACTTACGCCATTTTTGACACTTTTAGTCCCTGTAAGATCATATAAGCATGTTTTCGCACACCGAACCTATCAAAGCTTATTTCTAAGCCATGTTTAGGTTATATATAGTATGTTTAACTTATGATCAAGTTCTGGACTATAAGTTACCTTACGAATCGGTATAGTTTCGCAGTTTGACGCAAATAGTCCCTGCGATCGAATAAACTTGTTTTTGCCATACCAAACCTTCCAAAACTTATTTTTAAGTTATGTAAAGGTCATTTAAAGTATGTTAAGCCTATTTCACTATTCCGGAGTGTTTGTCGCACTAAACTGATTACGTTTACGCACCAGTGCGCATATAACTTTCCAGAAAGCGATTTAAAGCTCGGAATTGAACAAGAATTGGTATGTGCAAAGGATACACATATTTATACAAATCCCAGGTATGAAACACAATGTTTCATAGGTTTGGCATTTGTTTGGTGTTCGTGGTGACACAGGTGTCACAGTCTCCCCTACTTTAGGAAATTTCGTCCCGAAATTTAATTCTAGAGGAAACTTGTGAAGACAACTGTGATTGTTTCGCTTTCGAATGAATCCTCCGTTTCCCAAGTAAAACTCTAGGTCACGTTTGGATTCTTAGCGAATCTGTTAACTGCCAAAATGTCGTTGTTGTAGTACCGAAAACATGGGGTTTTGAGCAACGGATAGGAGAATGTTTCCTATGAAGACTATTATAGGAAACTTGTGTGTGCTCGAAATCAGAGTCGGAGAATGCAAAATAAGATTGACATTGGTCAAGGTCCAGGACTTCTAGTAATTTAAATAACGCTACTTTCGCAATGTAATAAGGAACACTTATATATAGGAAGTACCAGCGGCGTATCCACCATGCCCTTTTTACATTGTTCCCGTCTCGTTATTCTTATCACTATAGGTCTTAACACATGACAAAACTTGCTGTGGTTTCTGTGCACTGAATTCCATAATTACGTATGCATCCATAATTACGTAATTCCTTGCACAGTCCGCACAGTTCATCTCATAATGTGTAGGGTAAAATCAATCGAATAATCATGAAATGACTTGACTAGACCACCAAGGATCTTTTTAACTAGATCAATGAACGATCCTTTTAACCAGATCAACACATGATCTTCCTTAACTAGACCGTTGTATGATCTCTTTAAATAGACCACTTAAGGGATCTTTATAACTCGGAACCAAATAATCGTTTTGAATCAGCACTTTGGAATCCAAGGTTCTTACTATTTGCATAGAAGCCTCTTAAGGATTTAAGACAGTACTTTGAGTATCCTTCTGAGAATCTAACATATGAAAATACGGAAGATTCCACCAGGACTTAGATAACGAGCTTTGGAGTTACACATAAACACAAAATCACCAAATTGTGTATTCGTTAATTTAATTATTAGCTCGTTTGTGAATTTGAAGTACACTAGAAATCCAATCACGGACTTCAATTAGTACTTTAAAATATCCTCAAGAATCTAACTATGAAGATAGGAAGATCTTATAAGGATTTGGAATTTGTTTCTGTCGTGTTATAATATTCGTATTAGGATAAATAAAGAATCCAATTAAGGACTTACGATAGCACCTTTATCAAATCAAAGATTTGAAATGGTACTTCAAGTATCTGATTAAGAATTGCACCCGTACTTTGTTTCTTAAAAGAAACTAGTACTTAGGATTTTTTGGGGAGATCACAAATGATCATAGAATGAAGGAACCACACGAGTAGTTTGTTCTGAAAAGAACATGGTTCTTTGGTGTCGATATTGTAGGGGTATGTCAACACACACACAATCGTATCAGTTTTGGAAATAAAATTGGAACAACCGTTTTATTTATAATAACTGAATTGTCTCAAACGTCAAAGGAAACAAAAGTCTAATTATTCACTGCTGCATTGTCATTCGCGTATGCCTCGTTTATGTTAAATGCTCGTCCGCGCGCTGGATTTGCATTAACAAGTCTCGGGCAATTGTTCCGGTAGTGAGTAAGATCACCACAGTTGTCACACCCCCAAATTCCACCTGCGGAGTAACATCCGCTTGAGGGCGTGACTGACCAGGATCCAGCCACCAATTATACTAAGCATTGGTTAATAGTAAAATAATTGCTATCCAAAGTAGTTAGCAACATCGTAGTTTAAGTTCGATAATTAGTTTAAACAAAAACAGCGGAAGCATAAACCAAAAAGATAGTTCAAAGTTCAAGATAATTAAAACCCAACACACGGGTTTTGACGAACACTACACATTCCCAAGCAGCAGCTCCTCAGTCACTGGTTACCTGCAAAGCATGCAGTAAGGTGTCAACAATAATGCTGAGTGAGTTCACTAGTTGTCCAGTTTTAATTACCAAAAACTTGTTTCACCAGTTAATTTACTCGTTTATACATGCCATGGGGAGCTACCCCAAAAGTTAGCGACTAAACTGTTTTTCCAATACCGAACACTAGGTAACCGTTTGCGTTTCCGCAGGATGCCCCGATGTCAATGTTCTATCATCATTGACGGATGCCTGAGTACATTAGTTCACGACCGATCCCATACCATGGCACGGTGTGAGGTTGGTAAAACCTAAATAGCGCTATCAACTAATAACCCGTTGGCCTGGCCCGGGCGACTAATCGGTATTATGTAGTAGGGACTTGAGTGATAGAGTTTCGTTTAGTGTCGTTGGTTGCAATCCGTATAAACAGTAATTAACTAAAGGTTCCCAATAACAAGGGAAGAAAAGTAAGTTGTATCCCTCATAAGGGGATAGTGTTGTTTGTAGTTCCGTTTCCCAAACCACCGGGAACGCATGCTTTAGGTTGTGAACTCACCTTGGGTTGCTCGGTAGATATTTTACTTGGTCAAACACGTTGGTCACCACGTCCTAGCATGGTTACCAAATATAGGTCAAGTTGGGGTACAAGTAATCACGTATAGCAAACACGTATAGACACACTTAGCATGCATACATTCAAACAGTTGGGTTATTGGGCCTGCTCTAACATTTTCACAAACAGTAACCGATACACATGCAGTCCAGTCAACAGATAGTTCTACAAGCTTTTGGCCCAATAACACTTAGGCAGCCCAGTCGAGACAAGGGCGGTCTCGACTCGAGAATACACGGTCTCGAGTCGCAACCAAGGATTCCGACTCGCAACCTCGGTCTCGGTTCATCATGCTTTGGTCTCGAGTCGCAACCAAGGGTTCCGACTCGCAACCTCGGTCTCGGTTCATCATGCTTTGGTCTCGAGTGTGCTGCTTGCGAGTCGCAACCGGGAGATCTCGAAGAATCACGTTTTGGTCTCGAGTCGCAACCAAGGGTTCCGACTCGCAACCACTGTTACGTGCACCTGAATCCTTCTAGAACCTGTCCTATGTACTAGCCAATAGCATTTTGATTTCATGATAATGTGTACTATCCAACCATATTGCACTAACATGTTTCCTTGTCTGATTACTAAGCAAAACGGATCAAAACAAGCATTTTTGAATGTTCATATCACCTTCATCTAGTTCATAATGCATATTCAAATATTCAAACAATTTAACCAACATTTAATCCTTGGTTCTTAACACAACTTTGTAACAATGAGATAAGACAATCATTAAGCACCAAATTTGCCCTATTTTATCATTATAAATCGGATGGTATAACCATCAAACATTGATTTATGCACACACATGTTCATTTATCACAATCAAGCATTTATGAGCAAAAATGGCTAAGATAGAGAGATCACTATAACACTTAACATAATTCGAACCAAACCGTTTACATCTAAAACATGAAGGAGCATAGTTAATCAAGCAAAACATGTTACTATCTCATCAAACAAGCATCTTTATATAAACATCACACACAACAACATTCTTTAAACATTCAATCCAAAAGGGATACTAACCGGCTAGACTTAAGGTGTGAGAATATGATGAATAAGCATCCAAGCAAGATCCGAAGCTTGAACCGGAATTCCTTGCTATCACCGGTTTTGATCCGAGAGAGAAAGGAGATGAGAGGAGGTTGATGATCTAGGGTTTTAGGGTTTTAGTGAGAGGTAGAGAGTGTGAGAGTGAAATGAATGAGAGTGTAAAGGAGAAAGTGTGAGGGTTTTGGGTTTTTATACCCTTTACAAAGCCGGTACACCCCTAGTGGGTTTCTCCAAGCATGTTGCGAGTGGGGCTCAACGGCCCAACCGGCCCAAACTTTCACTGTTCACTCGAGACCGGGAGTGGTCTCGAGTCGGGTCCTTGGGGTCTCGGCTCACTTGTAACACACATATAATATACATACATACAACACGTAATAACAGATAATTCATAGATTTCATTTAATAATATACGTACACGAAATGTTACATCAAGAAGGTTGTCCGGGAAAACCCGAAGTGTCACATTATCCCCAAGTTTTAAGAACTTTCGTCCCGAAAGTTAAGGCAGTCACTGTCAAGCTAGTATAGGTGAGAATGTTTCAACGGGGTGTCACATCATCCCCCCGTTAGTTTGGAATTTCGTCCCGAAATTCAGCTGTAGCTTCAGTGCTGGGGTTTTCGTTTGGGAACAACTGGGGATACTTTTGCTTCATCTGGTCTTCCCGCTCCCAGGTAAACTCTGGGCCACGTCGCGAGTTCCAACGGACTCGCACGAGAGGTATCTGGCTACGTTTGAGAGTTTTGATCTCTCGATCCGTGATCTCAATCGGTTCCTCAGTAAAGTGTAGCTGTTCATCAAGAGTTAGTTCCTTGAAAGGAATTACGAGCGTTTCATCTGACAGACACTTCTTCAGATTAGATATGTGAAATACGTTGTGTACCGCACTCAGTTCTTCAGGCAGATTCAATCTGTAAGCAACCTTACCGATTCTCTCGGTAATTTCGAATGGTCCAATATATCGCGGATTAAGCTTGCCCCGTTTACCAAAGCGAACCACACCCTTCCAGGGTGAGACTTTAAGTAGAACCCGGTCACCGACCTGGAATTCTAGTGGTTTCCTACGCTTATCAGCGTAGTCTTTCTGACGGTCACGAGCTGCCGCCATGCGTTGTCTGATCTGGGCAATCTTTTCCGTTGTATCTACCACCATCTCTGGGCCCGTGATTTGACTATCACCGACTTCCGCCCAGCAGAGAGGTGACCGGCATTTACGACCGTACAATGCCTCAAAAGGTGCTGCCTGAATGCTAGTGTGGTAGCTGTTATTGTACGAGAACTCTACTAGCGGTAGATGCTTCTCCCAATTCTTGCCAAAATCGATCACACATGCCCTAAGCATGTCTTCTAGGGTTTGGATGGTGCGTTCAGACTGTCCATCCGTTTGCGGGTGATAAGCGGTGCTCATATCTAGACGTGAGCCAAGGGATTTGTGCATAGCTTGCCACAATTCCGAAGTAAAACGAGCGTCTCGGTCGGAAATAATTGAGGTTGGCACCCCGTGCCTCGAAACTACTTCCTTTAAGTATACTTCCGCCAAGGTAGAAAACTTGTCTGTTTCCTTAATGGCCAAAAAGTGTGCGGACTTGGTCAATCGATCTACTATTACCCAAATGGTGTCATTTCCGCGTTGAGACCTAGGTAGCCCTGTAACAAAATCCATGGAAATTTGCTCCCATTTCCATTTCGGGATTTCTGGTTGTTGGAGTAGGCCTGCTGGCTTCTGGTACTCTGTCTTGACTCTTGCGCAAGTCAAACATTTGCTGACATATGTTGCTATGTGGGCCTTCATGCCAGGCCACCAGTATGTTGTCCTCAAGTCATGGTACATCTTATCCGAGCCAGGATGTACTGAGTAACGGGACTTGTGGGCTTCGTCCATCACGAGTTCACGTAAATCTCCATAGAGTGGAACCCAAATGCGCCCTGTTACATAGTAAGCGCCATCTTCTTCCTGTTCTAATCGCTGTCTCGATCCTCGCAGAAACTCAGCCCTGATGTTTTCCGGTTTCAATGCTTCGACTTGAGCATTGCGGATCTGGGTAGGGAGGTTAGACTGGATGGTAAGTTGCAATGCTCGCACGCGCTTTGGTATAGTGTCCTTTCGGCTGAGGGCATCTGCCACGACATTGGCTTTGCCCGGATGGTACTTGATGGCGCATTCGTAGTCATTCAAGAGTTCGACCCATCGACGTTGTCGCATGTTTAATTCCTTTTGCCTAAAGATATGCTCGAGACTCCTGTGATCGGTGTAAATAGTGCACTTGGTACCGTACAGGTAATGTCTCCATATCTTAAGAGCAAAGATCACTGCTCCCAGTTCCAAATCATGCGTAGTGTAGTTTCTTTCATGCGTCTTGAGTTGTCGAGAAGCGTAGGCAATAACTTTCTCGCGTTGCATCAATACGCAACCGAGCCCATGAATGGACGCATCGCAGTAAACCACAAAGTCGTCAGTGCCTTCAGGCAACGAGAGAATAGGAGCACTACAGAGGTTATCCTTTAGCCTTTGAAAGGCCGACTCCTGAGCTTCATTCCACTTGTAAACAATGCCTTTCTGAGTAAGAGTCGTGAGGGGTTGAGCAATCTTTGAGAATCCTTTGATGAATCTGCGATAGTATCCTGCCAATCCCAAGAATTGGCGAACTTCGGTTGGGGTCTTGGGCGTAGGCCAATTCTTTATCGAGTCGATCTTAGCGGGGTCGACATGAATTCCGTCCTTATTGACCACATGCCCAAGGAAATGGACCTCTCGAAGCCAAAAGTCACACTTCGAGAATTTGGCGTACAATTGCTCATTGCGTAAGAGTTCGAGGATAAGGCGTAGGTGTCGTTCATGCTCTTCTTGACTTTTCGAGTAGATCAGGATGTCGTCGATAAACACAATCACGAATTTATCGAGGTAAGGCTGGCACACTCGGTTCATGAGATCCATGAAAACCGCAGGTGCGTTAGTCATTCCAAAAGGCATAACGAGGAACTCGTAATGACCATAACGAGTCCTGAACGCAGTATTAGAGATGTCTTCATTACGAACTCTCAGCTGATGATAGCCTGATCGCAGGTCAATCTTAGAATAGTAGCTCGATCCTTGCAACTGATCGAATAGGTCGTCGATGCGCAGGAGAGGGTAACGATTCTTGATGGTAACCTTATTCAGCTCACGATAGTCGATGCACATTCGGAATGTGCCATCCTTCTTCTTAACAAAGAGTACTGGCGCTCCCCAGGGCGACGAACTAGGACGGATAAATCCTTTATCCAATAGTTCCTGCAATTGCGTAGAGAGTTCCTTCAGTTCTGCAGGGGCTAGACGATAAGGCGCACGAGCTATAGGCGCTGCTCCGGGAGCTAGCTCGATTTGGAATTCGACCTGACGGTGGGGAGGGAGTCCAGGTAGTTCCTCAGGAAATACCTCGGGGTAGTCACGTACTACTGGAAAATCTTCAATCCTCTTTTCCTTTTCGAGGGTGTCGCTGACCAGTGCTAGAATAGCGGTGTGCCCTTTCTGTAAACACTTCTGGGCTTTTAAAAGCGAGATAATGCCTGTGACTTCTCCACCTTTGTTGCCTTGAACGATGAGGGGTTGGCCAGAACGACGAGGAATACGAACCGCTTTCTCTTGACAGAGGATCTCAGCGCGATGTTTGGATAACCAATCCATACCGATGACGACGTCGAAGCTTCCAAGTTTGACAGGGAAAAGATCGATACTAAACGTGTGACCAGACAATTCTAATGTGCAGTCGTGGATCACGTGCGAGGCCTCGATGTTCCTACCATTGGCTATCTCGACGACGTGCTTAGAACTTAATAACGCAGGCGGGTGCTTAAGTTTCTTACTAATGCGAAGGGATACATAACTGGCATCGGCACCGGAATCAAATAACACAGAAACATAACGATCATCAAGTAGGAACTTACCCGCCACGACGTTGGGGTCGTTCCTTGCTTCTCCAGCTCCAATCACAAAAGCTCTTCCCCTTGCACCATTCCCAGCATTGTTGTTTTGCTCATTGTTCCCAGCTCCCTGGTTGTTGTTGTGATTCTGATTCAGTTCAGGGCAACCCTTTCGCATGTGCCCCGTTGCCCCACATTTAAAACATCCGCGGTTGTTTCCCTGCTGCTGTTGCTGTTGGGGTTGTTGCTGATTCTGCCTTGCTGGGAACTGACTTCTACAATCCTTGGCTTCATGCCCCATCTTGTTGCATCGCTGACACTGACCTTTGTTACATGCCCCATTGTGGTGCCTGTTACACTTGTTGCACTTAGGGTAGCTTCCCCGGTAGCCACCCTGTTGCTGAGTGCCTTTGTTGTTGTTAGTTTTCCTTTGTTGAGCTGGGGCCTGAGTAGAGTTAGCATCTTTGCCCTGATTTCCATCCCACTTTCGTTTGCCATCACTAGAAGTTCCTTCCGCAGCACTGATCCTTTTGGGCAACCTGCCCTCCTCCACAGCCTGGTTGGTGAGTTTGTGGGCAAGACGAACCACGGGCTGTATGGTAGTGAGGTTGGCCGAAGTTACATGACTCCTGATTTCTGGGACTAAGCCCTTGATGTACAATTCGATCCTTCGATACATGGGTCGGGACATGTTTGGGCAAAGAGCAGCATAGTCGTTGGACAGCTTGGTGTAGGTCTCAATCTCCGACCCAACCATCTTGAGACCATAGTACTCGTCCTCGAGTTTGTGGATGTCATCCCTGTGACAGTACTCTTCCTTGATCATATCCTTGAAATCTTCCCATGCAGTAGCGTTAGTAGTCTCCAACCCAAGCATTTGAATTTGCGCCTTCCACCACGAAAGTGCGCTTCCCTCAAGGGTACCAGTAGCAAACTTTACCCAATTAGCTGGGGGACATTCGCAGACAGCGAAGACAGCTTCGACCTTCTCGATCCAGTGCAGGAGGCCTATGGCACCCTCAGTGCCATTGAAAGGAAGAGGCTTGCAATCCATGAAGGTCTTGAAGGTACAAACACGTGGTTGCACAGGCGCATGCTGACCTGTTGTGGGAGCGATACGAATAGGTTTAGAGGTGAAAAGACGATGTGGCGGTAGGATCTAAACATCCTAAAACAACGAGCTTACCTCCAGGGTGAGCTGCGAAAGCTGCAGCCACAGTGTTGATCAGGTTAGTGAACTGAGCCTGAGTCATGTTGACGTTTCCTCGTCCGCGTCCACTCATTGTCTTCATAACCAGAAAACATAGTATGAGTGTGGTGTCGTAACATAGCGAGAATGAGATAGAAGAGGGGAGGCGTATCTATCTAAATGGGGCAAACTAGTACGTATAGTAGAGCAGAAAGCATAAGACAAACAAGCAAGTAAACATGGGTCCGAGCTATGAGGTCAGATAGGTCGAGCCTTGCACTTGGAGTGTAGTGTCGTCACGAGTCACGGGTTATAGTCTGGTTTTTCTCAAAAAGATTTTCCCCTTTTTAAAACCAAGTTCACTATAACCAATGGCTCTGATACCAATCTGTCACACCCCCAAATTCCACCTGCGGAGTAACATCCGCTTGAGGGCGTGACTGACCAGGATCCAGCCACCAATTATACTAAGCATTGGTTAATAGTAAAATAATTGCTATCCAAAGTAGTTAGCAACATCGTAGTTTAAGTTCGATAATTAGTTTAAACAAAAACAGCGGAAGCATAAACCAAAAAGATAGTTCAAAGTTCAAGATAATTAAAACCCAACACACGGGTTTTGACGAACACTACACATTCCCAAGCAGCAGCTCCTCAGTCACTGGTTACCTGCAAAGCATGCAGTAAGGTGTCAACAATAATGCTGAGTGAGTTCACTAGTTGTCCAGTTTTAATTACCAAAAACTTGTTTCACCAGTTAATTTACTCGTTTATACATGCCATGGGGAGCTACCCCAAAAGTTAGCGACTAAACTGTTTTTCCAATACCGAACACTAGGTAACCGTTTGCGTTTCCGCAGGATGCCCCGATGTCAATGTTCTATCATCATTGACGGATGCCTGAGTACATTAGTTCACGACCGATCCCATACCATGGCACGGTGTGAGGTTGGTAAAACCTAAATAGCGCTATCAACTAATAACCCGTTCGCCTGGCCCCGGCGACTAATCGGTATTATGTAGTAGGGACTTGAGTGATAGAGTTTCGTTTAGTGCCGTTGGTTGCAATCCGTATAAACAGTAATTAACTAAAGGTTCCCAAAAACAAGGGAAGAAAAGTAAGTTGTATCCCTCATAAGGGGATAGTGTTGTTTGTAGTTCCGTTTCCCAAACCACCGGGAACGCATGCTTTAGGGTGTGAACTCACCTTGGGTTGCTCGGTAGATATTTTACTTGGTCAAACACGTTGGTCACCACGTCCTAGCATGGTTACCAAATATAGGTCAAGTTGGGGTACAAGTAATCATGTATAGCAAACACGTATAGACACACTTAGCATGCATACATTCAAACAGTTGGGTTATTGGGCCTGCTCTAACATTTTCACAAACAGTAACCGATACACATGCAGTCCAGTCAACAGATAGTTCTACAAGCTTTTGGCCCAATAACACTTAGGCAGCCCAGTCGAGACAAGGGCGGTCTCGACTCGGGAATACACGGTCTCAAGTCGCAACCAAGGATTCCGACTCGCAACCTCGGTCTCGGTTCATCATGCTTTGGTCTCGAGTCGCAACCAAGGGTTCCGACTCGCAACTTCGGTCTCGGTTCATCATGCTTTGGTCTCGAGTGTGCTGCTTGCGAGTCGCAACCGGGAGATCTCGAAGAATCACGTTTTGGTCTCGAGTCGCAACCAAGGGTTCCGACTCGCAACCACTGTTACGTGCACCTGAATCCTTCTAGAACCTGTCCTATGTACTAGCCAATAGCATTTTGATTTCATAATAATGTGTACTATCCAACCATATTGCACTAACATGTTTCCTTGTCTGATTACTAAGCAAAACGGATCAAAACAAGCATTTTTGAATGTTCATATCACCTTCATCTAGTTCATAATGCATATTCAAATATTCAAACAATTTAACCAACATTTAATCCTTGGTTCTTAACACAACTTTGTAACAATGAGATAAGACAATCATTAAGCACCAAATTTGCCCTATTTTATCATTATAAATCGGATGGTATAACCATCAAACATTGATTTATGCACACACATGTTCATTTATCACAATCAAGCATTTATGAGCAAAAATGGCTAAGATAGAGAGATCACTATAACACTTAACATAATTCGAACCAAACCGTTTACATCTAAAACATGAAGGAGCATAGTTAATCAAGCAAAACATGTTACTATCTCATCAAACAAGCATCTTTACATAAACATCACACACAACAACATTCTTTAAACATTCAATCCAAAAGGGATACTAACCGGCTAGACTTAAGGTGTGAGAATATGATGAATAAGCTTCCAAGCAAGATCCGAAGCTTGAACCGGAATTCCTTGCTATCACCGGTTTTGATCCGAGAGAGAAAGGAGATGAGAGGAGGTTGATGATCTAGGGTTTTAGGGTTTTAGTGAGAGGTAGAGAGTGTGAGAGTGAAATGAATGAGAGTGTAAAGGAGAAAGTGTGAGGGTTTTGGGTTTTTATACCCTTTACAAAGCCGGTACACCCCTAGTGGGTTTCTCCAAGCATGTTGCGAGTGGGGCTCAACGGCCCAACCGGCCCAAACTTTCACTGTTCACTCGAGACCGGGAGTGGTCTCGAGTCGGGTCCTTGGGGTCTCGGCTCACTTGTAACACACATATAATATACATACATACAACACGTAATAACAGATAATTCGTAGATTTCATTTAATAATATACGTACACGAAATGTTACATCAAGAAGGTTGTCCGGGAAAACCCGAAGTGTCACAACAGTTATAGCACGATCCAGGTGGAAACTGTGCTCGAACAACAGCAGGATTTACAGCATTTTGGTTTTGTATAACATGACGGCAGGTTTCGACCAAATGTCCCAATCGCCCACAGTGGGTACACTTGAGACACGGTGTTTGATTCACATGATGACGGTTGCATTTGTTGCACAAGGGTGCAGTACCAATATAGTTCTTCCTAGCACGAGGCTGTGCTGGCTGATTTGGTGCAACCTGATCATTCTGAGCGACCACTGCGAAGTTTTGTGAAGCCTTACGCTTCTTCGACTTCTTAGAGGACTCGATCTGTTTATCCTTTGGTTTTTCTTGTGCCAACTTTTCAGAGGGTTTCAGATCGCCTTTTCGGAAAAGCTTACCCTTCCTGATTTGAGATTCAGTCAGGGTAGCAGATAGTTCAATGGCTTGTCTGACGGTAGTAGGGTTGCTACCAGTAACAATATCCTGAACTGGATCAGGAAGGCCATCGATGTATCTTTCAATTGCCTTATCCAAAGGCGTAACCATGGTAGGACATAACAGACTCAATTCCTCGTAACGATCAGTGTATGCTCGATGTTCACCGCTGTCTTGTTTGAGATCATCAAATTCCCGTTCCAAAGCCCTAAGCTCATGACGAGGACAGAATTCCTTCATCATTAGAGCCCGAAGCTCTTCCCAGGTTTGTGCCATTGCTACATCGGCACCTCGATCCCTCATTATGCCATTCCACCATGTGAGTGCTCTTTTCTGGAATACACTCGACGCAAACTCAACTTTTCGCTCGTTTGGGCATTGTACATGACGAAACGTGCTTTCGAGACTCTCGAACCACTGTAGGAGTCCCATGGCCCCTTCAGACCCAGTAAATGTGAGTGGCTTAGCTGAGTTGAATGTCTTAAAGGTGCACTGAACATTGTTATTGTTATTGTTTGCCTGATTTATCTGGGCGATAAGGTTCGGGAGTACAGCAGCGAATTGCTGAGCGATTAAGGCTGCCAAGGCGGCATCCTGAGCTTGATCACGTCGAGGAGGCATATTCTAAAAAAGCAAAGAAACATGAGGGAAAAACGAGTGAGATGTCATTGGATATTCAAAACTGGATGTTAAGAATATCGACAAGGCATAAGGATTGTGACCATTTGTTCGTTACTTAAAACAAACAAACGACACTGTGACAAATCAAAGTAAATGGGTCAATATAATGTATCACTGAAGACATGCTCGCCTATAAGTGAACACTCACCCCAAGAGTTCCCAGGTAAGAGTGACTGGTCCGATACTGCGGATTTGTACGAACACTCTAGCCTTAGACAGAAAACTCAGGGTACAGGCATTCACCCTTCCAGTTTGCACGTGTTCACATTATTTAGACCCAAACTTTGACGAGATTTTTAAAACACCAAAGGCTTAAAAGCCTAAAAACAAATCATCTAAGGATAGATGACTTCTTGTGATGTTTTTGAAAAATTTTGACTCGAGAGAATGAATTGTGTTTTGTTTTTGTTAATCACCTAAGGATAGGTGATGTGTATTGTTTTTAAGACTAAACACAAGATAACTTGTGTTAGGGTCCTAGGAAGGTTATAGTCTAGGTCAAAGCATTACTAATAACCTAATTCCCTATAACCATTGGCTCTGATACCAACTTTTCTGTCACACCCCGACCACGTAAAACAAGAAAACGTGGCGGAAACGTCGGGGAGTGTTGTAACAGAATCATTGTTTCACAACCATGGATTAAATAGTTTTGTTTTATTGAATTATTGAATTCAATGTTTTGGTACAATTTATAATAAAACAAATAATTGTTTCTCAGTTTTAAGTCGCTAAGGCACAAGTCCATCCTATATGTAGCGTGCATCAACAATCATCACATAGCAGTACCTGAAACATATATGAAAATATGGTACGTCAGCATAAAAATGCATGTGAGTAACATAGGATTTTGTGTATTAGATTCATGGCTTTAGATAATATGAGAAAAGATTTTATGTTTTCAAAATAGACATGAATCTAATGTAAAAGTTTTGTTTCTGAAAATGTGTCGTTTTGGAAAACGGGTTTATAGTATAGACAAAAATATACTTTGGTTTTGAAAAGTTTGTACAAATAGTATATCATAGTATACTTTAGTTTTGAAATAGTTAAATGGATAGTATATCAAAATATACTTTAGTAATTAAAATAATAGTTTCGGTAGTATATCTCAAGTATACTTTGGTTTAAGAATAAAAGTATTGGTAGTATATCAAATTATACTTTGGTTTGTAAATAGCATATCAACTATGCTTTGGTTAAAAGTAGCATATCAACTATGCTTTAGATAGTATATCAAAATATACTTTAGTTTAAAATAACAAAGTCGGTAGTATATTAAACTATACTTTGGTAAACAGTAGCATATCAAACTATGCTTTGGTTTAAAAATAGCATATCAACTATGCTTTGGTTTAAATAACAAAGTAGGTGTGTTAAAACATATGTTGGATTTTTGTACATAGTATATCAAAATATACTTTGGTAGATCACATTTGAGAGCACATCAAACTGTACTTTTGTAGTATATCAACATATACAAAGAGAGTGTGATTTGGTATTCAACCAAGCCTTAGTGTATCAAACTACACTTTGGAGACTATAGAAATACCACGAAGGCAATTTCTATTTGGTTAAAATTTGGTTTCTGACATTCCATACAACAGGAATGGGGTGTCTAGTCCTATAGCGCTATATCATACTACCAATCGGCTGGGTGAATGTATAAAAATGGTACAATCCAACAATTTGTTTATTAAGTTTTGGAAAAATCAGTGTTTAAACCATAGGTAATTGTTTAATTTGTCAAAAGAATATGTATTAAGCATGTGTAATCATATAGTTTAAAATCAGGAAAATAACAGATAGGCATATATGTTTCACCCCAAAACAATTGAAAACAGTAAAAGAGGGGACTATGTACTCACTTGAGATTGCAAGTATCCTTGATTAAGTGTCCTAACAAAGCTCGGGAAATCAAGGAATCAAGTGGCACCTAGTATGGATCACTATGTTAAACAATCGGATCCTAAATCGGGAGGTAGGATAAAATGAAGTTCTATAAATCAAATGAGTATTGCAACTCATATGGCATGATTTAATAGAGCTAACATTCTGATTTGGAAGTCTACCTAAGTGCTTTTGACCCGTTTCGACCCATTATGGTAGTATAAGCCACTATAATGCGTCGTTTGCATAAAACTATGTTCGGATGGTTAACTATGTGCTATGTCAAGTCTTACATGCCCAATTATCCCTAAACATGTTACTAATTCAGATTATATGTCAAAAATATGTTCACATAGTCAAAATACGGATTTTAGCTTCAAAAAGGGCATTTTGATCATTTCCTATGGGCATACAAGCTAACTAGCATACGACTAACCAATCCTAGGTGATCATAAGGTATAACCTCAGCGGTTATTCCCTATACAACTATGATCACTAACTAAGCTTGGTCGGATCCTAAAGATCGACCAAACGGGTCGGGTTCGAAAGGCTTAGCGGTTGTTTAGACCGCTTACCTTGCGACCCTAAACAAGCACTAAACTAATAGTGTCGAGTTAAACATGTCAAAACATGTCTAACCTACTGATTTGGTATCAAAACAAAGCGTTTTGATACCCTAAAGTAGTTCCGTTGCAAAATGCGTGCTAAAACGCATTTTGACCGAAACTTTGACTCGACACTACAACTAGTTAACGTGGTAATCAGCGGCTATAATCACGAAGGATTATAACTATCGTGATTACAATCACGTTTCAAAGTTCAATTGAACTTTGACTTGACCAATTGATGGTCAAAACCGAAAGTCAAACTGTTGGCCAAACGTTTGACTTTCTACACTACATAAGGAAAAAGCCATAAAAAGAATGAAAGAAGCTCACTAAGGGTCCTTGCTATCTTTTCAACAAGAAGACAAAGTCCCAATTCAGCTTAGGAGAGCTCCAAAGCAGATGTGAAGGACAGAAAGAAGGAATGAGCAATGAACAAGTGAATGGAGTGGCCTATTTATACTTGTTAGTGATCAACAAGATCATGACAAGTGGTTTGTTTAGCCATTAAGCAATGAATCACAACCATACAAGTGTAATTGACAGCTATACTTTGCTTGGAAAGGTGCTAACTTGGTCACCACACAAAGGAATTGCAAGAAAGGTCCCTGAATTATCAAACTGATGCTGAAAACAATGTTTCTGCCCAGATGTGATGGTCGCGTAGCGCGACCATAAAGCCTTATGGTCGTCGCGCTACGCGACGGTGTAGGCTGAACTTTCAAAGTTTGGCAGAAATGGCCCCTGCACGTTTTTAAAGCCTTTTTCGATGCGTTTAAACCCCGTTAACCTCATTTTAAGGCTCTAAAATGAAGTTAAAGTATAGGGGACTCAAAACATGCTCGAAAACATCTCGGATGTCGGTTCGTTTGGTCGTACGATCGCATTGTTCGGTTAATTACGACGGAACTCAAACGGATGCGAAAACGAACCAAATTAAGCGACGAATGGAATTTTTGCATGCCGATCACTATAATAAAAATATTTTAGTGTGTACAAAAATTTTGGATGTCCAGATGTGGTCAGAACGTAAGATATGCGCGAAAATGCAAACTTACGCCATTTTTGACATTTTTAGTCCCTGTAAGATCATATAAGCATGTTTTCGCACACCGAACCTATCAAAGCTTATTTCTAAGCCATGTTTAGGTTATATATAGTATGTTTAACTTATGATCAAGTTCTGGACTATAAGTTACCTTACGAATCGGTATAGTTTCGCAGTTTGACGCAAATAGTCCCTGCGATCGAATAAACTTGTTTTTGCCATACCAAACCTTCCAAAACTTATTTTTAAGTTATGTAAAGGTCATTTAAAGTATGTTAAGCCTATTTCACTATTCTGGAGTGTTTGTCGCACTAAACTGATTACGTTTACGCACCAGTGCGCATATAACTTTCCAGAAAGCGATTTAAAGCTCGGAATTGAACAAGAATTGATATGTGCAAAGGATACACATATTTATACAAATCCCAGGTATGAAACACAATGTTTCATAGGTTTGGCATTTGTTTGGTGTTCGTGGTGACACAGGTGTCACAAAACATCCTGAAAAAGTATGCAAGTTAAAAAAATCAATCTATGGATTGAAACAAGCATCTAGAAGTTGGAATCACCGTTTTGATGAAGAAATTAAGAATTTTGGATTCATCAAAAACGGTGATGAAGCTTGTGTGTACAAGAAAGCTAGTGGGAGCATCATCACCTTCTTAGTATTGTATGTCGATGACATTCTACTATTTGGGAATGACATTCCAACCATGGAAGGTGTAAAAGCTTGGCTTGGAAGTTGTTTTTCCATTAAGGATCTTGGTGAAGTAGCCTACATTCTGGGAATAAAGGTCTACAGGGATAGATCAAGGCGCTTGATAGGTTTAAACCAAAGTGCATACATTAACAAAGTCTTGAATAGGTTCCAAATGGAGAACTCTAAGAGAGGTTTTGTACCTATTCAAAAGGGGACAATATTGAATACATCTCAATGTCCAAGCTCAAAGGATGAGCAAGAGAAAATGAAAAGAATCCCATATGCGTCAGCTATAGGATCCATCAAGTATGCAATGATATGCACTAGGCCGGACGTCTCATACGCCTTGAGCATGACGAGTAGATACCAACAAAATCCAGGTAACAGTCATTGGATGGCTGTTAAAAGCATATTGAAATATCTTAGGAGGACTAAGGATATGTTCTTAATATATGGATCTGGTGAGGAGGAACTCGTTGTAAAGGGTTACACGGACGCGAGTTTCCAAACCGATCGAAGTGATTCTCGATCGCAATTGGGGTATGTCTTCATTTTAAATGGAGGAGCAGTCTCCTGGAAGAGCTCAAAACAAGACGTGGTAGCATTGTCCACTACAGAATCAGAACACATCGCCGCTTCATTGGCAGCCCAGGAAGCTGCATGGCTGAAGAAATTTATAGCCGACCTAGGGGTGGTCCCTACCATTCAAGATCCCCTGGAGATCTTTTGTGATAACGAGGGTGCGATTGCTCAAATCAAGGAACCTCGTGCTCACCAAAAGACTAGACATATCGAGCGGAGATTCAACTACATAAGGGATGAAGTTGAAAAAGGAAAGATATGTATCCGCCAAGTTCACACCGATCAAAACATTGCGGATCCACTCACGAAGCTCCTTGACAGAGGAAAACATGAGGGTCACACATGTTCCTTAGGACTTCGATATTCTAGTGATTGGATTTGATCTAATTTTGTATTTGGATATTGAAACAATTGTTATTTTAACTCATTTATAGTATTTTGAGTTACGTTTCATATTAGCATGTTTAAATCCGAGAATAAGTTAATTATTCTAAATGTCCGTAGTCGATCATAATTGTGGGAACAAATATGAATGTAAGACTATTATGAACTTGGATTGGTGGATATTCATTCAGAATGAATATAGAGCAAAGTGTTGCTGCCAAAGTTCATAGATATTTGTGGGATACAAATATTGGACTGGCTCGCTCTCAAATATTACTGCATGGAATCATTTGTGATTGATCATAAGTAAATTTTGAGTAAAGGCGAATATCATAGTATCCTCTGACCTGAGATACATATTGGGTCTTGATATTCACCAAATATTATGTCTTGACTTATTTCTTCGCTGTCAGTAATATGACAGTACATAAGGCTAAGTTCAGGTGTGATACAAGGTGATTGTGAGAGACGTATGTAGTCAAGATGGGATTTGTTCCTCTTATTCGTTGAGAGTAAGATGTCTAAGGCCTGATAAAGTTAAATCAACAGAGAGTGATTACTCTATGTCTCTGGATTTAACATGACATCTGTAACGAAAGGATAAAATGATAAATTCACCTAAATCATGTTCAAGTAAGGGACTTGAAAGGGATGATGTTATTGAATGGAAAATATAGTCATACGTATTGGGGGTAGTAAACCGTAGTTAGGCGTCATTTACTGCTTGCATCAATCTTCTATGTATCTTGTGCAAGTGGGAGATTGTTGGACTCTGTATGCCCAAGACACATATTAAATTGATGTGGCTAATACGTTATGATCCAAGTCGAGTCATACGCAATAACAAGCTAGACAAACACTTACAATATTTATATATGATATGATCAAACAAATAAATATCAACACTTAGAATATTTAGAAATTGGTTTTCTAAATAATTGCACTTGACAAACTAATAAATTATATGGATAATTTATTTTGAGAGAGTATTTTATTTTGTTATTTAATGGGTTAAATAACATAATAAAAGATAGCATAAGTCTTATAACATATGATGTTACATTTTATAAAAGTTATAAAATACATATGTAAGACTTATATTATTTTATAAAAGAAATTTTTTTTATATAAATAACGACTAGGCCGCCACCCCCCCCCCCATGGGGTCTTCCCAAAATTGTTGGTCCAATCACACCACATGCATGTCTTACAAGTTAGATGGATTGTGATTGGGTGTTCTTCCCAAGCTATTTTTGGCCAATTACTTTACATGCAATTGCATGAACCTTGATTGGGGAAGAATGATGGTCCAATGACATTTCATGCAAATGTCATAACTAGAGGCCTTTTGATTGGGCAAGATGGGTGGCAAGATTCTCTCTCCATCTATAAATACCAAGATGTCAAATGAATGAAGATGGAAGACTTGTGTTTTTCTCTCCAAAAATCGGTCCTCATAAGGTGTTCTTAAGGTTTTTGGTTTTTGATTCAAGTGTTGAAATCCTAGCTACAATCGTAGTGTTTGTTGGAAGCTTGGGGTATACAAGCTTGAGGTCTTCTACTCTTGAGGACAACCATTTCAAGAAGCATCATCCTTTTCATCATCCTATTACTCCAAGAAGGTAGTTTTCTAAACACCATATGGTTGTGTATGATAGTATGCATCTTCATATATGGATCCAGGTTTTTGGGATTTTACTTATAAATGAAGTTTACATCATTAAAGTAACATGTTTTTAAACATTATTTCCGCTGCGTTTTTATTTCATATGGATGAAATTACTTTGATAAACATGTTAAAATCCCATTAACCTGTAAGACTGAATATTGGGATCTGGATACGAGAGTATATTCAAGAGATGGGACACATGAATGAGTTTAAGTTCTTAAAACATCTAATTCGTATCCTGAATCAGTTGAAATTTGTATGAAAATTTAAGTGGATCAGTATATCGACAATCTAAGTGAATTGTTTAATTCTTAATGTGTAATTAAGCTCAACGGTACTTGTGACTTGTCAAAAACGGATATGATCCTCTGACGCATACTCAAACAAAAATATTGTCTGTAAATATGTTTGTATATATTTCTTTATTGCTTTATATTTTCAGAAAATACAAAAAGATTTTGATTTCTGCTTTATTTTCGATAAACCGATGTTTGAGTTGCTGAGTTTCAAAATCTAAGTAAGCTGATTGGGTTTCTGAAAATAAAACATGTTCATTAATTTGATACTTGAATTAAAATCAAAAATTTCAAAAACAGTTTGTGATATCTCCAAGGTCATTAGTTTGGACTTGGACGATTAACTGTGAGGGAGTTGGATTCTTTAACACTGCCAAATCTGTAAAGATTGTTGATAGGGGAGTGATTTAGAAAGTTGAATAGTGCCAGATTATGATTTCTGGAAAATTGAATGTTCAAAACGTTGTTACTTATAAATGTTTGAGAATTGCAGATGTTATACCAGACTACGATCCCGAAAGCCGAGTCTAAGGGGGAGTCTGAAGACAAACTCAACGCAAAAGGAAGCATGGATTCAAGAAGCCATGTAACTATTCTAAAGGAGCTTGTATACGGAAAGCAAGGTGTCGATCCCAAAAGCACGGAAGCTTGACAAAAGGGGGAGTCTGACGAAGAAAAGAGTATACAGAAAGGAGAAGCTGAAGCTGAATACAGATCCACGGGGATTCTGTTCAAACAAGAGAGAGTCTACGTTGATGAAAACGTGTTAAAGCTTCAAGAAGACTCAAAGAGAGAGAGAGAGAAAGACTAAACGCTACGAGATTGACTGCGGCAATATCCAAGGGGGAGTCTGTTGGTGCATTTATGTTTATAGCCTTCGTCAATCCAAGCCGCAGCGAGAAACAGAAGAAAACGAGTCATTATATTAGTGATAGCTAGACAAAAGGGCAAGGTGGCATAATTGTAATAATGAGAAATTTCATTAAAAGCCAAGGCCTATAAATAGGAGCCTTTATGTTAGATTAGAAACTTTTGGCTCATTTGTGTTTTAGAGAACTCTAGATCTGGAGAGAGATTCTAGAGAGAGAAAGTGATTCAAGGTGCTTGTTCTTGTTAGATTTCTAATAGAATCACGTTTATTTTACATCGTGTGTGTTAGGTTGCGTTCGTGTACGGATTCCGCACGTTATACGTTCGTTTCGCAATCGTTTTGGAGTCAAAACCGGTCCTACAGTATGTTTACTGAGCATGCTAGCACATTGATTTACATGACTTTTCTGCTTTGTATGTTAACTTAGCATACTTAGTACATTGTTTTCATATAACATGTTTACATTTGGTATAACATTTGGTCTGCACAAACGGAACTTATATACATTCATTAACATTAGCTACGCCGCTCGGTAGTAAGTAATGGTACCATAGGACTTGACAAATCCCGTTCCTGACATCCTAGGTTTGTTTGGATGAAAGGAATGACTGAATCCGAAAACATTTCTTTTGATAACCTTTACTTAGGGTTATCCGTCTGTCTCAAGGCTTGAATGTATGCGTTAACTTACCACATAAATGTTTGTATCATTAAAACATGCTTTTACTTTGCAAAACATAACTTTTTGATATACTCAAAATACTTTGTTTTGTATATTTTTACGTTTGGTTTAAGTGAATACATTTTACTTAACATACATAACATTTGTTAAACATACATGACTACATGACTACATTTTTGGACTTTTAAACATTTCACATTGGTTTTTTTTTACAAGAACATTTAATTATTGGATTAAACATGAACATTATACTTTGGTGGTTTGTTTGAGTGACTTAAGTAACGAGACGTGTGTAGTATGATACAAGCATGGTGGATACGCCGCTGGTACTTCCTATATATAAGTGCTTGTATTAAATTACATGTCGTAGCGTTACTTAAATCATTTAGTTTGGACTTATACATTTTAAGCAAATAACATATTTTTCACAAGACTTTGTTTTACAAAAACAACTAGTTTTATATAACTTATTTTTACTTGGTTATTCATTTAACCATACATTACCCTTTATTTATACATATCATTTTTATTGCTTTTCAAATGATTTACAAAACAAAACATTTTACAAGGTTCATGACAATCTTTTATTAAACACTTTTCTAAAACCTAAGTCATGAAACCTATTTTCACAAAAATCTATGTTACTCACAGGCATTTTTATGCTGACGTACCTATTTTCACATGTGTTTTCAGGAGCTGTTGCTTAGGATGATGATCGTGACACGCTAGGGTGGACTTGGGCCTTAGTGACATAAAATGAAGATAGACTTAGTTTAATTATGAACTCTTGTTTCTTTTATTTTAAGACAATATAACTCTTTGATTCTTGTTTTAAGACAATGTAATTCCACCTTTGGTTATGAATAAAATATTATTTTAATTACCATGGTTGTGGAACAATAATTCTATTACAACACTCCCTGACGTTTCCGCCACGATTTGATGTTTTACGTGGTCGGGGTGTGACAGAAGAGTTGGTATCAGAGCCAATGGTTATAGGCAATTAGGTTATTAGTAATGCTTTGACCTAGACTATAACCTTTCTAGGACCCCAACACAAGTTGTCTTGTGTTTAGATCTTAAAACATGCACTTCACCTATCCTTAGGTGATCACCAAAACGTGAACCCAATTTTCTGAAACGATCTTTTAAAAACAATCTTCTGTTTTTAAATGATTTATTATATGGTTTTGAACCCTTTTTTTATTTTTCAAATTGATTTTGAAATTTTATCATTTGTTTTTGAATGATTCTTTTTGGCCTTGTGCCTTCCAAGTTTTCAAAATCTCGTCAAAGTTTTGGGTTTTAAATAGTGTGAACACATGCAAACTGGAAGGGTGAATGCCTGTACCCTGGGTTTTCTGTCTAAGGCTAGAGTGTTCGTACAAATCCACATAATCGGACCAGTCACTCTTACCTGGGAACTCTTGGGGTGAGTGTTCACTTATAGGCGAGCATGTCTTCGTTAAGCATTATTTTTGGATCCATTTACTTTGATTAGTCATTGTGTGTCGTTTGTTTGCTTTGTGATACGGACGAATGACCACCATCTTTGCCTTCGTTGATTTTGTTTCCTCTCGTTCTTTTCATCTAATCATCTCACTCGTTTCCTCTCATGTTTCCTCTTTTTAGCATGCCTCCTCGACGTGAAAACCCGTTAACAAATGCCGAAATGGCAGATATTCTGGCACAGCACATGGCTGCCGCACTCCCAAACATTATAGCTCAAGTGAACCAAGCCAACAACAATCAGAATGCTCCTTGTAACTTCAAGAGTTTCAATTCGGCTAAACCACTCAAGTTCAGTGGTACCGAAGGGGCAACTGGGCTCCTTCAATGGTTCGAGAGCATTGAGAGTACATTCCGCCACGTTTTGTGTCCTGAGAATCGGAAGGTCGAGTTTGCTTCAAGCGTGTTTCAGAAAAGGGCGCTTACATGGTGGAACGGGGTTATGAGAGATCGTGGTGCTGAAGTTGCTTTAGCACAAACATGGGCTGAATTTAGAACTCTTACGATGAGGGAGTTTTTTCCTCGTCATGAGCTGCGAGCGTTGGAGAGGGAGTTTGATGATTTGAAACAAGAAAGAGGTGAGCACCAGGCATATACTGATAGGTACGAGGAGTTAAGCTTACTTTGCCCAACAATGGTTACCCCACTCAATAAGGCTATCGAGAGGTACATCGATGGTCTACCTGACTCCGTGCAAGACATCGTTACTGGTAGTAATCCTACCACCGTCCGTCAGGCGATCGAATTATCTGCAACATTGACTGAGTCGCAGATTTGAAAGGGTAAGTTGCACAGAAAGGGTGACAAGAAGGGTAAGAAGCAGGAGTCTGACAAGAAGGATAGCAAGAAAGGTAAAAACAAGAAGGGAAATGATGCGGGTTTCTCAAAGGGTTCTAGGAAGCGAAAGGCTTCCCAAAACTATGCCGTTACTGCACAGGCTCAAGCTGCACAAAATCAGCCTGCACAACAACCTGCCAAGATGCCTTATCTTGGCAATGCACCTTTGTGCAATAGGTGTAACGGTCATCATCAGCCACACCTCCAATGTCGTCAATGCACCAACTGTGGCAGACCTGGTCATCTTGCTGCCACCTGCCAATCAGAATCGGATAGCTCAGAACCCGGCTCAACAAGTTGCTCAGCCTCTTGCTCAACAACAAGGTCAAGCTGCACGACCTCACTTCCCACCAGGTTCTTTTTACAACTATGGGGATCTGACCCACTACCGTAACCAGTGTCCAAGATTGGTAAATGCAAATCCAGTTCAGGCTCAGGCTCGTGGATGAGCTTTCTGTTGGTGCATTCATCTGTCGTCTTCGTCTTATGTCGAGTCTGGGTTGCGTTGCGGATTTGATCATGCATTATGTCATCATCTTTGATGATGACATCATATGATGACATCATCATTGCATCATCTCACATAAGACAAAAGAGATGTCATGAAATTAGAATTAGTGATGACCGTTTGTAGACTTGAAAGTTTGAAGGTCCAATTAGAGGCAACCGTTTGAAGGCCCAATCGCTTGAAGCCCAACCATTTGAGATAAGGCTGCCGTTTGAAAGACATCCGTTTGAGAAGATTGATCGTTTGAATGTTGTCCGTTTGAAAGCATGTAACCGTTAGAAATAGTTGTCCGTTTGAGCATGTTCAAACGGTCAGGTTCTTGTACTATATATAGGTGTCAAACGGATTCATTTGTAACGATTAGGCAAAGTGATACCGAAGTGCTGCCGGTATTTCCTCTCATTGTAAACACTGTTATTTGAATATATAAGAGGTTTAAAGTGTATTTCTAGCTGTTTTTCACATCCGTTTCTTTGTTTCCGCCTCTAAAACGGACTAGAGCTCTTCCGAACGACTCATTCAGGTCGAGATCGATCCTACAATTGGTATCAGAGCTCAGGAGGAAGAGATTTCGCAAAAACAGCTCATTTTCATCACTTTTTCTGTTTCTACACCATTCTTTCTAAAAAATTAAAAATTTTCACAGATAAAATCGGCTCAAATTCACACATCTTGTGCATAATCATGTATTAACAAATCCTGGAAAGTTTTAGACCGTAATTCGACTTAAAACCGATAGAAAACTGTCTGACCGTTTGAAAGTGTTCGATAAATTGCTGATGTCATAGTTCAATCCGTTTGAAATCTGAACCATTCTGTTTGAAATGCACTTGACCGTTTGATAATTGTGCATGACCGTTTGAAAACATGGCTTCCATTTGAACCAATCGTTTGAAATTGGGCATGTCCGTTTGAAAGTATTGTTTAAAGATGACATGATCGTTTGAAACACGACAAACCGCTTGAAATCAACACACCGCTTGAAAGTGCATTGATATTATCATTTCATTTCAGGAGTTTCCATGTCTCATAAATTGGAAGTCAGATTGCATGTGAATATATCGGTTTAAACAATTTGCATGTGATTATCGGCTTTGTCAGATACTATAGAAATTGTCCAAATGTGGTCGGTTACTTATATCACGGTCCTATCAAAGTTGTTGAATAAATGAATGTGAGGCCCAATCAGATTGTCGATTTATTAATTGAATTGTCAGATATGTTTTATCGGCCACTATTGATTAAAAGGTCCAATCAAAAGGTGACTTAGTAGTTTTATAAGACCTATAGCCGATCCATGTGACATATTTGACTAAAGAAGTTGTCGGCCATTTTAGACAGTACATGTGATTGTCATAAGTATGTGAAGGGGTATGGTCCCAAAAACGCCGCGCAAACCTCCGTCAAGGTTGCGCGAGGAACCATACTCCTTATTCAATAAACTTCCTACCATGAGCCTTGCGCGAGTTACACCATCTCCTGTTCTACGACGCGCAAGGGCTAGCCGACAAGAAGCTCCGATAACAGCACTTAGCATACTAAAGGAGCACACAGTCAACCCCAAACCCCGCGCAAGTCAGTTAAGTGCTCAGCAAGAATCACACAAGGAAGCAGCGCAAAGCTGCTCCAGGTAGTACACAAGTACAAGTGGCAGAGAAAAAGAGCCAATGAGCATCCAGCAGGCTCTGTTCAATCGTGCGCCACGATCGTCTGACGAGAAGTACTCAAGGACGCCTACGTGGCACCAATCAGAGGACGGAGACATCTGTCCCACGATCTCCACTTATCTGCTGATGGCAGAAGGACGACAGGGCCGACAACAATGACACGTGGCTCCAATCAAGGCGCGCCAGCGCCGAAGAGCTTCTAGAAGCCACTAAACGGTCGACTCCAGTGAGACAAAGAGCATATCCGTTATGTTGCCAATTACCGGCCCAAGGCCCATCAGCCCATATCCTCTTACACCTCTCCGGCTATAAATAGAGACCTCACTCCACAGGTTAAACATTCTATTCCCTCTACTCTCACTCTTAGCACTTAATTATCCTCCCAAAGCAGTCGCTTATTCTCATGCCGGAGCCCGGTTAAGAGGGAAACCCCCACATTCCCCTCTTGACGAGTAACGGTGTTCTGTTTTACAGGTTTAAACATCAAGTCGGAGCTCAGATAATTCATTAGAAGATTAACCACTATGGTAGAAACATAAACCAAACTGATTAGTTGCCTAATTAGTTCAGTGTTTCTTCATTGGCGCCCACTGGTTTTTCTACAACCATCTTCATCTTCTTTTTTCTGAGTTTTTGACATCTTTCGTCCTTCGATCATGACTGGTCAAGGAATCATTCACGATTTCGGCTTCGGAGCCAACTCTAATGCGGCGCTGGGCGAAGGAATCCAAAATATCCAAGCCCAGCAAATCAAAGAAATTGATGAAGTCGAAGTAACCAATACCGGGGGCCCGCGCGGGAGCATTACCCGCATCACTCAGACGGTCACCCCAGGAAACAACGGCGAGGGACCTTCAAACCCAGGACCACCTCGGAATGTGTCGGCATTGCTAGGGCTACCAGAAGGCGAAACTCCAGCCTCATGGTACGCCAAGAATATCGCCACAATCAGCGCAGCATACCAATCTTTAATTGCGCAGCAAGCAGTCTTGACGGCAAAACCGTCCTTGGTCACTCCTCAAAGTCAGGGGGCACGCCAGATGCCCCCACCGTCAAATCTCCAAGGCAGAATCAACAGGCCACCCCCTACCAGGCGTCTAAGCGTACATGACACGCGCGACACAAGGGGAGAAACGGAAAGTTACTACGACTATCCGTCAAACCTTCAAAGAGGTCCTGTTCATAGCCGGCTCACGTCGCGCAACATGAACAACGAATGGGAGGAGACAGACCCGAATGATCCAACTTGGGAAGATGATGAAGGTTCGTCAGTCTTCAACCGCTTGCAGAGGAACCATGAATACTTCAAACCACGACAGCATGTCGGGTACACAGAAGAAGCTGAAAGAGATTTCCGCCTGGCCTACAGGCCAGCGGAAGCTGCGGAGCATTCAAAGTTCATCCCAAAAATGCACTCGCGCCACTTTCAAGAGAAAAGTTACCTCCGACTGTCGGGAAGTTCAACGGATTGACTGATCCGGATGATCACGTCAGAACTTTCACTAGCGTAGGTTACATGGGAGGTTGGAACATGCCTATGTGGTGTCACTTGTTTATTCAAACCCTTACCGGGGCTGCTCGCGCCTGGTTTGACAGCCTTCCACCAGGGAAGATTAAATCATAGGTAGATTTCAAGACACATTTTTTGAGCTACTTCAGCCAACAACGACGCTACCAGCGCGACACTGCTGAAGTAGAAGACATCTGGCGAAGAGATGGCGAAGGTCTAGAAGATTTTATCACCCGATTTAACAAAGAATGTTTGGAGATAGGCGGTGTAAGCAAACAACTGATGCGTTGTCACTTCAAGAAAGCCATTCGCTGTGATAGTCTCATCAGAACTATCACCGGCAAAGACGAAATGCCAAAAGAATGGGATAAACTTATGGAAGCCGCAAAAATCGTTGCGCAAACAGAGGAATCTCTCGCTGGGAACAAGAATCATTACTCTGAAGATCGATTCTCGAGAGGAAACACGCGCGACAACAATAGGCACAGCAAATACAAGGGCAGCGATTGGAAGTCTGGGAGATCAAGAGGCCACGATGAAAGGCCGCGCTATAGAGAAGACGCGCGTGAAACAATCGACAGAATCGGTTACAGGAAGGCAGTCAAAGATGATAATCGTGATAAGCACTGGACCCCGCTCATCAAAACGCCAAAAGAGGTGTTAATGACGGAGAACCATGATTTCAAGGCTCCCAGGCCTATGACAAACAAGAAGGGGCAAGACCCCAACTTGTACTGTGATTTCCATAAAGACTCAGGGCACCTGACCGAAGACTGCTATAGTCTGCGCCAAGAAATTGAGAAAGCGCTAAAAAGCGGAAAGCTAAGTCACTTGGTGAAGAACGTGCGCAAAGAAACTCGTCAGCTCCATTGCCACGATAAGGGAAATCATAAGAAAGTCCGACGCTTAGAGACCCACATGGTCAACGGACCAAGATACAGTGCAAAAGAGAAAGGCAAGCGCCCCTACGAGACCCGTCGTCATTACCGGCATTATCGGCCACTATGAAACGGAGTATGTATTCATTGATCCGGGAAGTACGGCTGACATCATCTATGAGCAGTGCTTTAATCAGTTTGATGAAGAGGACAAAGCGAGACTCGAGCCAGTTGATTATCCTTTGTCCGGATTTTGCAACGAGATGGTTTTCCCACTTGGTCAGATCAGCTTCCCCGTCACGCTCTCTGACGGGAAGCATTCAAGAACAACAAGCGTAAATACCCAGAGCAAACAGTGACAATTGGCCACGCCATTTCGTCATATATCAGAACGCGTTTAAAACAACTACTGTTTAGAAATATGGATATCTTTGCCTGGACCCCGGCAGACATGACCGGTGTCCCGCGCAACATAACCGAGCATTGCCTAAACACCTACCCCTCTGTTGAACCAAAGGTCCCGAGAAGGCGCAGCTTAGGGGCAGACAAAACAAAGGCAATGAATGAACAAGTATGCGAGCTGCTCAAAGCTGGAATTTTGCGAGAAGTGCGTTATCTGAGTTGGGTCGCGAACCCGGTAATGGTGGAAAAATCAAATGGTGGATGGCGAATGTGCGTGGACTATACTGATCTCGCGCCATACAGATGGAAATGTTTCTTGGATTGCTACAAGGGATATCATCAAGTTCAAATGAAGCTCGAAGATGAAGACAAGACAGCTTTCCGTACTGATCTCTGGATTTTTTGCTACACAAAGATGCCATTCGGCCTCAAAAATGCTGGTGCCACATACCAGCGCTTGATGGATAAACCTTTGCGGGAGATATCGAAAAGCATATCGAAGTTTACATCGATGATCTAGTAGTCAAAAGTCCCGAAGAGGACCAAATGTTGAAGGACATCGAAAAGACGTTCATTTCTTTGCGCAGTGTAAATATGAAGTTGAATCCAGCCAAGTGTTCTTTTGGCATGGAAGAAGGGAAGTTTTTAGGCTTCATAGTCACAAACGGCGGCTTTAAAGTGAATCCAGAAAAGGTCCAAGCAATAGAGCGAATGCCATCGCCGCAAACAATCAAAGAGATGCAACGGTTGGCCGGACGCCTGGCCGCGCTTAATCGCTTTCTATCAAATCACGCCGCGAAGTCGTACCCTTTTATCAGTACTCTGCGCAACTTTGTGAAGAAACAGGAGTTCAAATGGACCCCCGAAGCAGAGAAAGCTTTTCAGCAAATGAAAGAATGTTTGATTGAGCTCCCCACCCTGACTGCACCGTTTGAAAAAGAGCCACTCATACTGTACTTATCTTCTTCGGATAAGGCAGTAGGGTCGGTATTACTGGTGGAGAGAAATGGAGTCCAAACTCCAATTTATTACGTCAGCAGGGTACTCACTGACCCGGAAACAATATATACCACAATGGAAAAATTGGTGCTTGCGCTGCTACACGCCTCCCGAAGGCTGCGCAGATATTTTACAGGGCATGTGATCACCGTGCTTACAAACTTCCACATCGGCACGATATTGCAAAAACCAGAAACATCCGGGCGATTAGCAAAATGGGCCATCGAGTTGGGGGGCCACAACATTTTGTACAGGCCGCGCCCAGCCATCAAGGGCCAAGTCCTAGCTGACTTCATCATAGAAGTCCCAATTGATAAAATCAAAGAATGTGAGCTGGTGGAGACTCCTGAAAAGGACGTGACAAATGAGACTTGGATGCTTTATACTGATGGGGCCTCAAATGAGGACAGCGCGGGAGCCGGATTGCGCCTCGTGAGCCCCGAAAACCATGAATTCACTTACGCCATCAAGTTGGATTTTAAAAACACCAACAACGAGGCGGAATACGAAGCATTTCTGGCAGGCTTACGCCTCGCCATCAAAATGGGAGCTAAAAATTTACGAGCACACGTTGATTCACTCCTGATAGCCAGCCAAGTTAACGGTATATACGATGCAAAGGGCGAGGTTATGGCCCTATATCTAGAGCAGGTGAAAGAGTTGCTTCAACAGTTCCAGTCTCACAAGGTAATCCACATCAACCGCTCTGAAAACAAACCAGCGGATGCATTGAGCAAGCTTGCTTCAACCTCTTTTCAACATCTTGCTAAAGATGTAAGAATCGAAATACTCAAGAATCCATCAGTCCTGCTACGACAAGTCAATGTGATTGAGGTAGGGCAACCGTCCTGGATGACCCCTATAATTCAATATTTGCAAGAAGGGATACTCCCTGAGAACAAAGCAGAGGCGAGAAAAATTCAAAACAAGGCCCTGCATTACGAAATGAATGGTGGTATTCTATACCGAAAATCCTTCTTGGGACCATTGCTGCGCTGTGTGGACCCCCAAGATGCGAATTACCTGATCAGGGAGATCCACGAAGGGATCTGTGGCATCCATGCAGGTTCACGCATGGTTGTCGCGAAGATTATGAACGCCGGATATTACTGGCCAGGGATGCATGTCGATGCCCTGAAGGAGCTGCGCAAGTGCGATTCCTGTCAGCGACACTCTCCAAAAACCATGCGCCCCAAAAACGATCTTATCCCTGTATCCACTGCTTGGCCTTTTCAGCCGTGGGGAATTGACATGGTGGGACCCTTCCCAGAGGCTCCTGGCGCCGTCAAATTTATAATAGTGGCCGTCGATTACTTCACAAAGTGGGTGGAGGCCAAAGCTCCCGCTTCAACTACAGCTATGATGGTGCGCAAGTTCATTTGGGAACACATCATTTGCAGATTTGGCCTACCACTCAATATTGTAACCGACAACGGCACCAACTTTGCGTCTGAAGACCTCCAGAAGTGGATGAAAGAGATGGAAATCGAACACACTTTCTCCTCCGTTGCACACCCTCAAGGCAATGGGCAGGTGGAAAGCGTGAACAAGTGTATCGTTGATGGGATAAAGGCCCGACTGGGCACAAAGCGAAGAGGCTGGGTGGATGAGCTCCCGAGTATCTTGTGGGCTCACCGAACCATGCCAAAGACAAGTACCGGCGAAGCCCCTTTTAGCCTAGTCTATGGCTCAGAAGCGGTTATCCTGGCGGAAGTTGGCCTGCCCTCCCCGCGCTTGACAGCAGTCAACGCAATCGACAACGAGGCAGAGCGACGTCTTGACTTGGATTTGCTAGAAGAAAGGCGCGAAATCGTGCGAATTAGAGAAGCCAAGTACAAAACACAACTAGAAAGGTACTACAATGCAAGAGTCCGCATCTGTACCTTCACTCCAGGAGAATACGTCTTCCAAGACAACGAAGTGTCAAATGCTGAACGCCCAGGGAAACTAGCACCCAAATGGGAAGGCCCATACTTGGTTCACGAGGTGCTGGGCAAAGGGGCTTACAAGTTACGCACCCTAGATGGTCACATCATACCGCGAACGTGGAATGTGCAACAACTGCGCAAATGCTATATGTAATTATTCTCGGCCTTGCGCCTTTTACTTTCCTATGTTGGCTACGCGCCCTTTACAATTAATGTATGTTGGCCTAAGCGCCTGTTTCCAAGTCAATGAAAGCATACGACATGTTTTCCATTACTTCTTTCGTTACAAATGCATGTTAAACTTCTGATTAGCACGAAAACACTCCAGTAACTTACGATCTCTCAAACGGGAACGCCCCCAAGGTCCTCCGCGAACAGAGCGCAAGACCGGGCAATTGAACTCACATGAGAGACACTTTCATTTATTCGAGCTAACTTAACCAAAGTTTCTAACAACAGTGCAATAATTGTAACGGGAAAAAACAAATAACATTCATTCAATCTAAAACAAGCGCGACCGCGCATAAGTTTACATTCAAAACAAGCAAAATATTGCAAGGCAGAAAGCCTGTTGACAAAACCTATTCAAATTCATCATTCCCACTACCATCACGCTGATCGCCTTCATCACTATCATCACCATCGTTTCCACCGTCATCATCATCGTCTCCACCATCATCACCAGCTGGCTCCTCTTCATCTGACAGTTCAACAGTTACCGGTGGGTCGAGAATGGCCTTGAGGCGCTGACACCAGTCGTCATGCTCTAGAGCCTTCGCGACTAAGTCCATCACAGGCAGTGATAGGTTATCATAAGCAGTTTCAGCACGTGTCAACTCGGCACTAGCCTGGTTAGTCACCGAGCAATGGCTCACGTCAAACTCCTGTCCAAACACCTCCTCAACATGTTGCGCACATTCCAGGTACCCTCCTCGATGACCAACTGCACGCACGGCATCCGTCAAAGTAGCAACAGCGCGATCTAGCTCTCCAGCATTAAGGACAGAGTTGGCAACCTACAACGTAAAATGCGCATTAAAAAAACTCCTAACACAACTTCCAAAGGACAAAAGAATAGCATACCAGCACTACTCTGCGGTTCCGCATCCACTCGGCCTCAGAGACAAGCGTATCAACGATGCCTTGGGCTTCAGAATAGTTAGTCTGCGCCACATTGAGAGCGGCAGTACTAACATCACGCGCTTCCTCAGCAGTGGCAGCCTTAACTTTCTCCGCTGCAAGATCGATCTCCAAGGATTCGCATTTATCAACCTGATCATTCAGGCGGCGTTTCAGTTCAGCGATCTCGACATCCTTGCCCCGCAGATCCTTGTCTTTGTTTGACAGCTGCAACTTCACATCAGCCAACTCAACCTAAAAAGCGACAAAGGACTTAGGCTATTTTGCAAATAGAGCACAGAAGGAAAGGGAGTAAGTTTTACAAACCTCAGTCTGCTCCTTAGCAGCCTGCGCAGCTTGCGCATCCTCAACCTTTGCAGTAAGCTCAACAACCTTGACTTCAAGATCGACAATCTTGTTACGAGCCGCGAACGCGCGTTCATTGTCTTTCTTAGATATGCGCTTGAAATCGGCTTTCTCCTTAGCCAGTTGCTGCTCAGCAGCTTGAAGTTTGTTTTTCAGGCCCTCACGCCCCCATTCCTCCGCTTTCTTGTCATTGCCTTCTCTTCATCAAAAGCGGCTTTTGACTTCTCAAACTCGCTAATGCGCTTCAACATTCGTTCGCGGTAACTCTCCCAATCTGCCCGCTCCCTAACCATCGTTCGCCACTGACGAACTATCTGATGATTAGCAGCGCGAGTATTGGCCTCCCCGATCACATAAATGCGATATAGCCTTTCGTGAGTCTTCGCCCTCTGCCGATTGACCTCACCAGGAGTAAAGGAATTTAGGAACCAATCACGGCAAGGACCGAACTCTTGAAAGGTGTCCCTTTGCTTCAAACCCCAGGGAGCTTGGTGAGGGGCATTACCACGTTCCTCTTCAGTATAACTTTTATAATAGATATCACCAAGGGTATCCTTCGCCCCGATAACTTGTGGGTTATAACCCCCAGCGCCACCAGAGCTCGCGCCATGAGAAACATACCGGCCCGATCCCCTAGTAGAAGTTACCTTGGTGCGATCAGGGACCTCAATATGCGTGGGGTGGATAGGTTTCTAGAACCCAGGCTCTTTTCTCCTCTCTTGATGAGGCTTCTCAGGCCCCGTGGTGATCACAAACTCCTGATCATCTTTAGGCTTTTCCACAGACTTCTTCCTCTCCTCCTCCTTCTCCATATCAGCGGCTTTCTTCCTCTTCGCCTCCTCAACCTTTTTATCTTCCTCAGCTTTCCTCTTCTTCTCTTCCTCAACCTTCTTCCGATGCTCCTCAACCTTTCTCTTCTCTTCAGCAGCCTTCGCCTTATCCCCCTCAGCAACATTTTTCTTCTTGGCAGACTCAGCCCCAACAGTCTTTAAAGACTTAATGGTAATCTTTGGCCTCTTTGGCTCGGGCTCGGTACACTTAACACCCTTCTCAGGAGTGGTCTTCTTGGTCTCTGCAGAAACCAAGTGGTTAAGAAAGGAAAGTAACAAAAGGAAGAGAAGGTAAGAATTTACCAGGTGAGAATTTATAGAGATAACGCAAGTTGCTCGTTTTCCCAATAAAGGGAATCGCACCAGCTACCGAGGCAGAAGCCACACCAGTTGTGGTCTCGCTTCTAGTTCTTTTTCTACTGATCAGCTTTTCAGTAATCTCCTCTTCTTCTTCCTCTTCTTCCTCTTCCTCATGCGCAGCAGTAGAGGGAGTAGCACCAGCATCAGGGTTACGAGAACCCGCGCTACCAGAGCTCTTTGAACCACCTGCTCCAGTCTTCTTCTCGGCTGCGCGCGACAAGCCTTCAAGTGAATCACTAATTATCACATAATCTTTTAAGTCACTCTGTCGAAGGCGAAGAGTACCTTTACCAGTAGCACCAGCGGTTGCGCGACTACTCCCGGCCCCCTTAGTGGTCACCTCAGGATTTAAGTTGCCTACCTTCTTCTTCCTCAAAGGTTTTTTCTTCTTATCTTCAGGGTCAATGCCCAGGTCGCGCAACACACCTGCAAAGATGTTAGACCACGGACTTAGCTCTTCGTTCGACGACCCTACAGACTCCTCGCTGGAAAGATAGACAACCTCTTTCCCAGTAGAAGTCACAGAGCGCAAAGGACGAGGTTTACGTATTTGCGCACCTTCGGTTGCAGTAAGCGGCGGGGCAAATGCATCATCAACCGGGTACATGAAATTACCCCTAATCTGGTGGTACCAATACTCCTCCCCAGCCTGGAGGGGGCGCAGACTCATAGAACCACCAAAAGTGGGGAATGCAGCTTGGAACAGTTGCGCCTCTACACAACATAGTACGTAAATAAACAAGAGTTATGAAACAAGAAGTCAAAAAGGCTAAGTAAGTTAATAACCTCTATCGTTGAACATCAGAACCGGAACATCTTTACTATCAGCTGGCCATTGGTCACTCATGCGTGCCGCCACCAAGACATTTTCTCCAAACACCCGGTTTGGAGTAGAAGTAAGCTTCTTGTACCAAGCGTCATTCTTGGGGATCGCCAAATCCTCCTTCAAAATTGGTTCTGTCCACGCGCGAAAAGTCATGGCAATCGGTATCACCTCTTCATGAATATAAAAGAATTTCGGTTTCCAGTCATGAAAACTCTTGGGGGGGGGGGGTTCAGAAGTATCTTTTTTGCAGCACCCCGACTGGCAAACGAATAGAAGCCCATGTTTTTTATTAGCTGATAGAATACCCTAAACTTGTCAACCGTCGGCTCAGTACCATGTGACCAACACAAGAACTCAAAATGACGAACCCGGACCATACCGGGAGGGCTCATCTGCGATATATGAAACCCATAGAACTGCAGAATATGGGCCATAAAACTGGTCGCTGGTAGCCGGAAATTACCTTGATGAAAGAAGTCTTCGAACAACGTGATATACCCCGGTGGTGCATCAGCAGCCGTCTGGTTTTGGCCGGGGTACTTAGCGTCCCACTCCGGTGGAAACCGGAAACTCCTCGTGATCTGCTCAAATAGACCCGGATCCCACCGGAGAACAGGAACAGGGCCCTCCTCCCCAGGAATATCCTCTCGATGTTCTTCAGCCATAGTAATAGAAGATTCAAGTTTTTATTGAAAAACTTGAAGATACGAAGAAAGGGTCTTGAAGATCTGCTACAAACTTTGAAGATTCGAAGAAAGATCTTGAAGATCTGCTACAAACTTTGTAGACTTGAAGAGAAAAAGACATGAAACGAGAGAAGGATAGTAATAGTAGAAAAGAAAAGTGATGACCTCTCACATCTCTTCGGATATATATACCCATCGCATTTAATGCGATGGGTAAACGTGCCACGATCGCCGCGCACGTGACCAATCAGAAGATGACACGTAAGGAGGGAATCCCGGAGTGACGGTTACCACGCGCGCGTGGGCCTCACTCGCCTGACGGAAAGCCGAACCGTCAGGAAAACCTGACGACAGCCGTGTAACAGGTCAACTCAAACGTCACCATCAACGACGTTTCTCACCAACTTGTCAGAGTTCAAATTTCGAAGTTTTTCCCGCCATAAATTAAAACTAGCTTCATGCAAAAGCTACCGAGGCCTCGCAGTGTAGCAATGCCTTAACAACCCTTCGCGCCTATTCATGAAAAGCAATAACCCACTTATAACCAAGCCTGGCAGTCGCGCCGTTGTAACCAATAAAGCCTACACGCGCCACGTCCGCCAGAATCCAGGAAGCATTTTCTTTTAACTTTTATTTTCTAAGTCCAGAGCTCCAACCACTTGCCTCGCGCATGGTGCAACACTGGACTGGGGGGACTTGAAGGGGTATGGTCCCAAAAACGCCGCGCAAACCTCCGTCAAGGTTGCGCGAGGAACCATACTCCTTATTCAATAAACTTCCTACCATGAGCCTTGCGCGAGTTACACCATCTCCTGTTCTATGACGCGCGAGGGCTAGCCGACAAGAAGCTCCGATAACAGCACTTAGCATACTGAAGGAGCACACAGTCAACCCCAAACCCCGCGCAAGTCAGTTACGTGCTCAGCAAGAATCACACAAGGAAGCAGCGCAAAGCTGCTCCAGGTAGTACACAAGGTACAAGTGGCAGAGAAAAAGAGCCAATGAGCATCCAGCAGGCTCTGTTCAATCGTGCGCCACAATCGTCTGACGAGAAGTACTCAAGGACGCCTACGTGGCACCAATCAAAGGACGGAGACATCTGTCCCACGATCTCCACTTGTCTGCTGATGGCAGAAGGACGACAGGGCTGACAACAATGACACGTGGCTCCGATCAAGGCGCGCCAGCGCCGAAGAGCTTCTAGAAGCCACTAAACGGTCGACTCCAGTGAGAGAAAGAGCATATCCGTTATGTTGCCAATTACCGGCCCAAGGCCCATTAGCCCATATCCTCTTACACCTCTCCGACTATAAATAGAGACCTCACTCCACAGGTTAAACATTCTATTCCTTCTACTCTCACTCTTAGCACTTAATTATCCTCCCAAAGCAGTCGCTTATTCTCACGCCGGAGCCCGGTTAAGAGGGAAACCCCCACATTCCCCTCTTGACGAGTAACGGTGTTCTGTTTTGCAGGTTTAAACATCAAGTCGGAGCTCATATAATTCATTAGAAGATTAACCACTATGGTAGAAACATAAACCAAACTGATTAGTTGCCTAATTAGTTCAGTGTTTCTTCAGTATGAAGGAGAGGTCCAATCAAAAGGATTTTAAGTGCTGAATTTTGGTCCAATGAGAATGAATTAAAAATGTTGTTGATTTAGTGAAATTGGTGGTCCAATGAGAGTTTTATTGTGAATTGGTTTGTCGGTTATCAGTATAAAAAGCCCACCACACAGCCAATCAATGTAAATGGTTTTCTAAGATTTCTGAAAAGATAATATTAGTCGTTATCAGCAAATCAACATTTAAAAAAAAAAGGCAAAAGGTTCGGCCCTATCATCTAAGTTGTCGGCTGTACCATTATCAAGCCCATGTCATATTCATCGGCCCAAATTCTCGGCTCAAGTCAAATTCATCGGTTGTACTTAGTCAAGCCCACGTCATATCCAATTGATTGTTGATCGTCAGTTGGCATGTGATAGAGATTTGTATTGTGTGTCAAAGTCAATACATTAGTTTGTCAAAGGTCCAGATCACACGGTTTGGAATTTAAAATTTTCAAAGGTCTATCACGTTGTCCGAAAGTCCATCAGTTCGCACGTACTGAGTCTGATTGTTTGAATTTGATCCGGGTCATAGCAGTTCTCACAGTTTGCCAATTTAAATCTCAGTCCGCACAGAATATTCATCAGTTCGAATGATTCAGTTCGCACAGAGTATCAGTTTGTTTCAGTTACTTTAATAAGTGTTTTAAACTGATTGTATTTTGTTTGTTTGTGTTACTTCAGGTAATTCAAGATCGTCAGGTGATACAAGTGTGAAACATGGATTCTGAGTTTTACAACGCGTTTGCTATAACCCCTGCTAGTCCGTCTGACATTACAAAGACCATGACAATGGAGAATGAAACCGGAACAATGCAAAAACCCCCGAAACTTATGGGAATTGAAGATTATCATGGATGGAAGAAAAGTTTCGAGAATTGGGTGCAGGCGAATAACCTAAAAGCTTGGGAGAGCATCGAAACTGAATATGTTAGACCACAAAACGCTATGAGAGTTGATAAAATCATTTCTGAATTCAGTGAACAAGAGAGGGAAAGTTACAAAGCAGAAAAAATGATGATCAATTTGCTACAACAAGCTGTTAAGGAGGATATATTTGTATTGCTTCAACATGATGAAAATGCTTATTCTATCTGGGAAGCTCTTAAAAAGAAGTTTGAGGGAAGTACTGAAATGCTACAAAGTAAAGCAGCTTTGTTGAAAAAGGAGTTTGAACTTTTTACGTGCATGCCTGGTGAAACAACGAAGACTCTTGTTGAGAGATACTGTCATCTTGTTCGCACCATGTCACAGTTAAAGATTACAAAAACTCCAGCTGAATGGGTTGAAAAGCTTGCTGATGCATTACCGCAAAAGGAATGGGGCACATATCGGTTGTCATGTTTCTGTACAGTTTATTTTAAATTTTCGTTAATGTGTTTGCATTTTAGGGGGAGTAGAAATTTTCAGAAAATCCAAAAACATTAGAAAATTTGAAAAAGACAAAAACATGATAAAAATCAAAAATGAGTTTTGTTGTAAAAAAGAGGAAATGATAGTACATCAGTGGACTGTCACAACATGCTAAAGAATTGGAAAGTTAAAATGTGTTAAACAATCTCACTGAGGATATGCCAGTAGGTTTTTACACATTTAGTAGATTGTGAGGAGATATAAACTTAAAAATTCAAACTTGCTTATTCTGTGGGTAACAACTTCTTGGATATATAGGTAACCCTGAAATCTTGTTTGAAAGGTCCCTTATTCTGAGATACTAGGTCTTTATACTCAGTGATATCTGGGCTATTATCCCGGGACTTCTGCTGTATGGAAGTACTGACCTAGTCCCCGGATAATACTTTCTGCAAATGCTTGAAAAAGCGCTGCCCTCAGCAAATCGATGAAACAATAAAATTGATAGTCATTGCTGTTGTAAAAAAGATCCTCTAAAGGGGGACCCACCAATAGTCGAGCCGTCATCTCTCTGCTGAACGGAAGTTCTGACCTGAGCTCTCACGGTTTCGCACCTAACCCCTTACAGATATCATCTGTGGTATACTCACCTGTAAGACTGAATATTGGGATCTGGATACGGGAGTATATTCAAGTAGTGGGATACACGGATAAGTTTAAGTGCTTAAAACATTAATATCGTATCTCGGATCAGTTGAACTTTGTGTGAAAATTTAAGTGGACCAGTATACTGACAATCTAGGTAAATTGTTTAGAACTTAAAATGAAATCAAGCTTAACGGTGTTGGTGATTTGTCTCATAAACTGATATGATCCTCTTACACAATCTCACAAAAATATTGTTTGTAAATATTTCTTCTTTGCATTTCATTTCTTTTCATTGAAAAATCTAAAAACATTTTTCAGTGTGTTTTAGCATAAATTTTTGAAAAATTCAAAAAGATTTTCGACAACTGATATTGAAAAGTTGATTTTCAAAATTCCGGGTGTTAAACATGATGAACAAATGGGTTGGGATAGTGTGTTGTTTTGAAAAATGATATATCTTCAAGTGATTCTTCAAAGATTAACATTGTAAAATCATTCTTTGATTGTATAATTTCTGCTAGTGATTCATTAGATGATGATATTATTTTTACATGTTATCATCAGGAAATTTATTGTGAGGTAGAGGATGTGCAGGTTTCTAAGTGATAGAGAACCAGGTTCCGACACCAGAAGACTTTGTGATTTCAACATGCCAGACTGCGATCCCAACATATTGAAAGGGGGAGTCTGAAGACATCCAAGTAGAGATTGTTTGTGGGGAATCTGTTGATGATGAAAAGAGAAGAGAAAGATTTGGAGAATGCTTACACTGTGAGATATTTCAGAGAGTTTTCAGACTGATAAAGACTGAAGACGTTGAAGACTCGACACTTAAGACTCGTCAACATCTGAGGGGGAGTCTGTTGGTGCATTCATCTGTCGTCTTCGTCTTTTGTCGAGTCTGGGTTGCGTTGCGGATTTGATCATGCATTATATCATCATCTTTGATGATGACATCGTATGATGACGTCATCATTGCATCATCTCACATAAGACAAAAGAGATGTCATGAAATTAGAATTAGTGATGACTGTTTGTAGACTTGAAAGTTTGAAGGTCCAATTAGAGGCAACCGTTTGAAGGCCCAATCGCTTGAAGCCCAACCATTTGAGATAAGGCTGCCGTTTGAAAGACATCCGTTTGAGAAGACTGATCGTTTGAATGTTGTCCGTTTGAAAGCATATAACCGTTTGAAATAGGTGTCCGTTTGAGCATGTTCAAACGGTCAGGTTCTTGTACTATATATAGGTGTCAAACGGATTCATTTGTAACGATTAGGCAAAGTGATACCGAAGTGCTGCCGGTATTTCCTCTCATTGTAAACACTGTTATTTGAATATATAAGAGGTTTAAAGTGTATTTCTAGCTGTTTTTCACATCCGTTTCTTTGTTTCCGCCTCTGAAACGGACTAGAGCTCTTCCGAATGACTCATTCAGGTCGAGATCGATCCTACAATTGGTATCAGAGCTCAGGAGGAAGAGTTCTTACCGTTTAGCTCGTTTTCGCTAGCAAATTCTGATTTTCTACACCTTCTTTCAAAATTGAACAAGTTTTCACGGATAAAATTTGCTAAAACTTTCACAATGTGTGCGTAATTGTGTTTTAACAAACCCTTGAGAATATCAGTTTAAAATTCGAAGAAAAAGTGGTAAAAATGGACTGAAAATTGGCTTCCGTTTGAACGAAACTTGGCCATTCCGTTTGAAAACTGCCTTCCCGTTTGAAAATGCATACCCTTCCGTTTGAAACTGACCCTTCCGTTTGAAACTGACCCTTCCATTTGAAGCTGTCGTTTGAAACTGACCCTTCCATTTGAAACTTACCCTTCCATTTGAAGCTGTCGTTTGAAACTCACCCTTCCATTTGAAACTGACCCTTCCATTTGAAACTGACCCTTCCATTTGAAACTGACCCTTCCGTTTGAAAGGGTTTTGTTTGAAAAAGGGATCTAGTTTGAACTTGGTATTTCGTTTGAACAGGTTGTTTTTGAAAGATGGACAAGATGTTTGATGAAAAGGAGAATGAGTTGGTTGAAAGGTTAAATAGATTTGGTTGGTATCATACGAGTATGTATGAAAAAGATGATAAGAAGATTTGGACTCTTAGACTTGAAAGGTTTGCTTGTCAACAGGATGAGACCGTGAAAGAGATGGGAAAGAGATTTGATTACTTGATGGACAAATTAAAATCATTTGGAATAAAATTGACAGATACTGAAAAAGTATCGAAGTTGGCAGACGCTTTACGTGCCGAATGGGATGAGGTTTTAGAGAAATTAAAATAAAATCCTAAATTTCTGAAATTACATCCATCTGATTTCATTAGTAAACTTCAAAAGCGTCATTATGAAAATTCTGATAAGAAGAAGCTATTGATGAATAAAATTATAGGAAATCTAAATGAAATGAATTTGGGAAATCTAGATAAAATCAATTTGGATGTAATTTCTGAAATTGATAGAAGAATATGTATGTGTTTTGCTGCAAAACAGAACATGAAATATGACTTTAAAAGGGGATGTTATATTGATGAAAATTCAAACCCTCTTGATTTTGTTAAAATTGTTTGTGCAAGAACATACAAGACAGAGAAAAAGGCAAAGAATGAAGAATTTGTGAAGAATGAATCTTCAAGTTCTGCATCAGTGTGTTTCAAATGTGACAACTTTAAGACTGATAATGACAAACTCGTAAAAGATGCGGAAAGTTTGGCATTGGAGATCAAGAAGTTGAAAGACGAGAAGCAGACCGATGATAAGCAGATTCTTATGTTAAAAGAAAATTGTGAGAAGTTGAAAACTGAAAATGACAAACTGTTGAATGATTTGAACAGTTTGAAATCTAAAAACAAAAGTGTGAAAGAAAAGGCAAAAATTTTTGAAGAGAAGATTAAAAATTTTGAAATTGAAAAATCAAGAATTGAAAAAGAATTTCAAAAACAAATGAAAATTCTTGAAGATGGGAGAGATGTGTTTAGCAAAAACAACACTGAAAAACAAAAAATGATAAATTCCCATCTTCAGAAAATTATAAAATTGGAAAAAGAAGGTGAATGTGCTCAAAAGAAAATCAAAGAGTTAGAAAAAGAGTTTGAAAGCAAAAAGAAATCTTCAGAAGATGAGGATTTCTGGATTAAGCTGGAAAACAAGAATCTGAAAGCAAATGAAATGAAATTTCAAGAACAGATAAAAGTTTTGAAAAATGAAAAGTCTGTTCTTGAAAACATGAAGAATGAAAATGAAAAATCAATCAAGTCTCGTCTTGTAAGAATATCTCAGCTTGAAAATGAAGCTGAGAATTCAAGAAACAAGATTGATGAACTTGAGAAGAAATTGAAAGGTTTTGTGACTGCATCAGAGAGTTTGAATTTTCCCTGTCTAAAACCGATCAATTCTGTTCCAATAAGTGACAGTGTCACAAACTTTGACAATGTCAAAGTTGAAGATTGTGATGAAAAATCTGATGATGAAAAAGAAAAAATTGAAAAACAAAAATTGTTTTTGAAATTAAAAGAAAAATTTCAGAAAACTGTTCTACAATCGACTGAAAAGGGAGAATGCTCTAAGCAAAAACCTTTGAAGAAGAAAGTGGAACAAAAACAAAAAATTAAAACTGAGAAAAATGTACAAAAAGAAAATAAAAGCTCATCAGATCAATCATCCAATCGCAATCAAAAATCACAAAAATTGAAAAATGAAAACTCAAAAACTGTTGGTAATAAGTGGTGCAGGTCGGACCACAGTGCTCAAAAGTCAAATTCAGCAAACAGGAGAAAGGAATATCACCAAGCCAAACAATGCTTTGATCTGAGTATTTGGGCTGAAAATGGTGATTGGTACGATAACAGAGTGTGTTACCGATGCGGTTATCAAGGACATATTGCTGTTAACTGCCAGAGAAGGAATTTTGAGACGAGAAGATGCTTTAACTGTCAAATCAAAGGTCACATTGCCAGAGATTGTCCAAGGAGATCGAATGACAGATTGAGGGCTAAATCTTAGAAATTGGCAAAAATTCCAGTCAAAGTCAAGCCCCATGAACAGAAGGTTCTAAAACCTAAAGTTCAAGAACAGACAATTCAAGAAAAGAAAGTTAAACTTTCACAGGGGCAGAAAGACAGACTGAGAAAGAAGAGGAAGAAGGCGAGAGAGTATCTCGAAAAGATTTTGTCCTCGGGTTCATCTGTTGGTAAGAATAAGAGTTCTGATGAATCGACTCCCTCGATTGCAAAGTCAAGCAAGACGAACTCATCGGATACAAATCTGAGGACGAAAGAAGAGAGAAAGAAGAAAAATAAGGTTGTTGGCGATGAATCTGGCTCATCAAAGTCAGACAAGCCATGTGCAGGCAATGATTCTGGTCCTTCAAAGCCAGAAGAGCCTGGGGTTGAGGTAAAAAAGGAGAATTCGGGTTTAACAATGTATGATTGCTGACTCGGATTCTGGTAGTCATTTGTCTTGCGCTGCTGTGCTTGAGACTGAACAGAAACTGATCCCTTGCTGGAATCCCCATCCCATTTTCTCTTGTTGTCGCTGGGAGTAGCAGAAGTAGTAACAGCAGTAGTGGTAGCACTGATGCGTTTTGGCAGCTTGTTCTGTTCCACTGCTTGATCGGTGAGGCGATGAGCGAGACGCTGAATGTCTTGGATGTTGTTGAGGTTAGCCGATGTCACATGGCTCTGGATCTCTGGCGCAAGTCCCTTGAGATACAACTCAATGCGCTTAACTGGAGGGTCCACCATAGTTGGACACAAGATGGCCAGTTCGTTCGACCGTTTCGTATAGGCTTCGATTTCCGACCTCGTCATTTTCAGATGGTAAAACTCATCTTCCAACTTGTGGATGTCATCCCGCGTGCAGTATTCACGTTTAATCAGTTCCTTGAAATCGTTCCAAGGTGTGGCGTTAGCAGCTGCCAACCCTAGAATCTGAACTTGCGCGTTCCACCAGGTTAGCGCGATTCCTTCCAACGTACCAGTGGCGTACTTGACCCTGCGAGCCTCAGGGCATTCACACATCTCGAACACTGACTCGAGCTTCTCAAACCAATGGAGTAGTCCCACTGCTCCTTCTGTGCCACTGAATGTGCTTGGACGACAGTCCATGAAGTTCTTGAAAGTGCAGACAGGTTGTTGTGCGTGTTGACCTATTGTGTACGAATAGGGCAAAGTTAAATACAAGAGTTGGTCTAGGAATGTAGGATCTAAGGATCCTAGTGTGAGTTATGACTACAGGATATACCTCCTGCTTCTGCGGCTGCAAGTGCCGCAGCAACTTGTTCGTTAATGAGAGCCGTCAACTGGGCTTGAGTCATGTTAATTCATCCAGACATGATCTTCATAGTAAAAGTAGCATAAGTGAGAATGGTTCGCGAGTAGTGTGATGACAGAAGAGTGTAAGCACATAGGTATTCTCATGTAATAGGGTCATGTGTATCTAAGCGTACTACGAGCAAAGTTCTATGTAATTCTAGCAAACAGGTAATAAACATAAACCATATTACCTAGGATGTTGAGTCTTGCACGTGGAGCGAAGCGTCGTTGTGGATCGTTGAGAGCACTGTTCTGGTTATAGTCTGGTTTTAATAAAAACGTTTTCCCCTTATTAAAACCTAGTTCTCTATAACCAATGGCTCTATACCAATCTGTCACACCCCCCAAAATCCACACGCGGAGTACCACTGCTTGGAGGCGTGACATGACCAGGATCAAGCCACCAATCATATTGAACATGTAAATAAGTAGTAATCATTATTCAACAATACGAAAGGTGTTTTCAAAACCAACATAATCAAGTGTAGCGGAAGCATAAATGTAAAAACCCAAACATAAGTTTTAAGTGTGTAATGTCATAAACGTTTAATAAGCATTCACGATCCATGCCCACAACGACCTGCTCCTCCCTGTGCAAGCTCCATAAGTACCTAAGGTCCTGCAAGGCATGCAGCAGAGAGTCAACAACTAGTTGAGCGAGTTCACAGTGTACAGTTCAGTAATTGTAATAGTATGAGTAGCATTATGTTCGTTCGTTAAGTCATGTTTCGTATTAGTTTCCATCGCGGCCCTCTCGGCATGTATGCGAAGATTAGGGGAAATATTCCCAAATGTCCTAGACTATGTATATTTGTATCGCGGCCACCCTGGCATGTGTGCGAAGTTTTAGTATGTATAGTTCGCGGCCCTCCTAGGCATGTGTGCGAATGATTAGTCATAATATCGCGGCCAACCCCTGGCGTGTGTGCGAAGATCAGTTCAATTGGTATACTAGTCTAGCCGTATCTTATCATTACTCTTCCTCACCCGAGGACCATATCATTAGGTTCTATTAACTAGGTATGTATGAATAAATCATCCAAATCCCATTCCCACCCTGGGAACCCCATGCCTTGGCTGTGTGAACTCACCTTGGTTTGCTCGGCAGATACACAAAAGGTTTCTTGAACTAAGAGTGGTCAACCACGTCCTAACAGGGTTACCATACAACTCAGGTTTTGGTTTCAAGTAATGCACGTATGTTTCACACAATTAAACACGTTACGAACATGTGAAGACCATGGCAAACACATATTGCACGTTAACAGTCAAGAGCCTAATGTAATCATACTTGTGCGTTTTAATTATTAGCCCAAAAGTACCCGGCCCAACATGTTGTGCGATCCACAACATGTTGTGCGATACAACATAACCCGGCCCAATTATCATAACAGATCAATAACACATCGGCCCAATTAAACAACATATATGTGACTTGTGCGATCCGGGTAACCTTGTACGATCCGGATGGGTTGTGCGACGGTAGTTTGGGCTTGTTCGGCCCAACATTTCATCTCGTGCAATCCAGCAAGCCTTGTGCGACTGAAGACATCTTGTGCGACTGACAAGGCTTGTGCGAATAGACTCCTTGTGCGAGTGGACCTCTTGTGTGAGTGGGCCTCTTGTGTGACCAAGAGGTCTTGTGCGATGGGTTTAACATTCCGGATATCATGCAATCGGTTACAAGCATTCATTGGTTTCCAAACTTATCATTAATCAATTAACAAGTTTCCAACTATTCGTTTGACATACAATTGATCAAACAAGGCAATTATCAACTGATTCATAAGAACCCTAATCCGATTCAACATGAACAAACATCATAACATGAACAAGCATCATAACCTTCAACCCGAATCACAAGATTTGTAAACTTTCATGTCGACCTGTAATCCTAACCATCAAGCAAAACACTTCGATTATTAACCATAACAACCAGTTTTATCTATTCGGTTCTCAATCTAAATCATGAAATCTGAATCATATGAACATCATCCAATACATACATGTGGGCCGATAATTAGTACACAAATTATTAACAGTTTATATCGCTATCATCATGTAAAGCGTATACGTCATAACATCATACCACATAAAACCAAATAGATAAGCACTAACCGGAACTTAGAATGATCGAGCAAGTAAGTCGGCTTCGAAGGAGGTGGGACAGCCGTCGGGTTCCAAAGCAAAACGAGAGAGAGAGAGAAGAAGTTTAGGGTTTGGGGTAACTTGTGTGTTGTAACAAATGAGAGAATGTTACTAACACCCTATGTGTTATGCGTGTACATGAAGTGGGCCGAACCCATCATTGGGTTGTCCTTGTTCTCGAGTCCAAGTGTGTGAACCGAATGGGCTTGTGTAGTCGAGTGGGTCATGTACGATCGGATCATGTACATATAAACAAACATTCACAATTTCACACAAGGCACGTATAACATGTTATTCAAATAGAGTTCACATAATCACGTAACGTTACACAAAAGTAGGTTCGAAATACAAGTTGTCACAAATAGGGTCTGCAAGCCTTATTTGGACAAGTTCATCATCGTTTTTATTGATGACATCTTGATTTACTCTAAGACGCAAGTTGATCACGAGCAACATCTTCATTTTACTCTGGAACTCCTAAAGAAAGAGCAACTTTTCGCCAAATTCTCCAAGTGCGAATTTTGGCTTAAGGAAGTTCAATTTTTGGGACATTTTGTCAACGAACAAGGTATTCACGTAGATCCCTCCAAGATCAGTGCGATTAAGGATTGGGATACGCCTACTACTCCTACTGAGGTTCGTTCTTTTCTTGGTCTGGTGGGTTATTACCGCCGCTTCATCGAGAACTTCTCGAAGATTGCAGTTCCTCTAACTGCTCTAACTCAGAAGAACAAACCCTTTGAATGGGGTTCTAAACAAGAAGAAGCGTTTCAGACCTTGAAACAGAAGCTTTGTGATGCACCTATTCTAACTTTGCCTGAGGGCATTGATGATTTCGTCATTTATTGTGATGCATCCAAATTGGGTCTTGGCTATGTTCTGATGCAAAGGAACAAAGTCATAGCCTACGCATCAAGACAATTGAAGGTGCATGAGAGAAACTATACCACCCATGATCTTGAGTTGGGTGCAATTGTCTTCGCTCTCAAAATCTGGAGACATTATTTGTATGACACAAAATGCGTGGTTTTCACGGACCACAAAAGTCTTCAGCATATCTTCAATCAGAAAGAACTCAACATGAGGCAGAGACGTTGGGTCGAACTTCTAAACGACTATGATTGCGAAATTCGCTACCACCCAGGTAAAGCGAATGTTGTGGCTGATGCATTGAGTCGTAAGGAACGTACTAAGCTTCATTGTGTTCGTGTTCAATCTGATATTCAAGCTCGATCTGATATCCAAACACGCATTTCTCAGGCTCAACATGCTTGTCTTTCACAAGATTTGATGGGTAAGGAATTACCCTATCACATTAAGCCTGATCTTGTGGGGGGGGGGGGGGGGGTTATTGCACGGACCTCCCGGCCGCTGGAGTGATCCCACTCCACAAGCTAGCAACGTCCCAATGCTGCCTGGCGGTGAATACCCCATCCCGAGCTGAGTCCGTTTCCCTCTGGGAAGAAGGTAGCAGAATACCCCCTGCCTGGACTCGAACCCGGGTCTCTGTGAAGAGTAGAGGTGGGACTGGCCAACTGGGACACCCCAGTTAGTTTTTAAGCCTGATCTTGTGCTAAAGGAAGATGGATCGTATTACTTCATGGACCGTTTATGGGTCCCAAGCCAAGATGATCTTCGCGCCTTGCTTATGGATGAGGCCCATAAGTCTCGTTACTCTATTCATCCTGGCTCAGACAAAATGTATAAGGATCTTCGTACTCAGTATTGGTGGCCTGGTATGAAAAAGGACATTGCCTTGTACATTTCAAAATGCCTTACTTGTCTTAAGGTTAAGGCTGAACACCAACATCCTTCTGGTCTTTTGCAGCAACCAGAGATTCCAGTTTGGAAATGGGAAAACATCGCTATGGATCTCATTACTAAACTTCCGCGCACAAAGAAAGGTCATGATGCCATCTGGGTAGTCGTTGATCGTCTTACTAAGTCAGCGCATTTCTTGCCAATCCGTTGTTGGGTTTTTCACATGTTTATCAAAGTAATTTTATCCGAATAAAATTAAAACGCAGCGGAAAAAGGATTTAAAACATGTTATTTTAGAAGATTTAAAACTCTTTTAAATGCAAAAACCCAAAATCGGATCCATATATGACATGCATGCTATCAAAATACAACCATAGGGTGTTTTAGAATACTACCATTCCAAGAGGAAGGTGATATGAAGAAGATGATATTCTTGAATGGAAATCTTCAAAGGAGAAGACCTCAAGCTTGCATACCCCAAGCTTCCAACGAACACCTTATGTTGCTAGGATTTCTACACTTGAAACACACTTGAAAAAATCCCTCTTGATCAACACACTTTGGCCGAAATTTTGAGAGAGTTCTTGTGTATTCTTGCTCTTGAATTCTTGAAAGAATATGATTCTTTTTTTTACAATTCTTGCAACACCTTTTTCTTAAAAGGATGAGAGAGATAGTTGCCACCCCAAAATGGCCAATCAAGGATCATCTATATATGCAAAATGCATGCACTATGATTGGACCAAAAAAAACTTTGTGAGTTCCCATGAGGGGGGCGGCCCTAGCTTTTATTTAAAAAAAAAAAATTCAAAATTTCTTTTATAAATTTAAGTCTTGTTTATTTTATATCCTTTTATAAAATATAACATCTCATGTTTACAAGACTTATGCAACCTTTTTAAAATGTTATTTAACCCATTAAATAACAAATAAAATATTCTCTCAAAATAAATTATCCATATAATTTATTAGTTTGTCAAGTGTAATTATTTAGAAAACCAATTTCTAAATATTCTAAGTGTTAATATTTATTTGTTTGATCATATCATAAATAAATATTGTAGGTGTTTGTCTAGCTTGTTATTGGGTATGACCCGACTTGGATCATTACGTACTAGCCACATCAATTAATATGTGTCTTGGGCATACAGAGTCCAACAATCTCCCACTTGCACAAGATACATAGAAGATTGATGCAAGTAGTAAATAATGCCTAACAACGGTTTACTACCTCTAATACGTATGACGAAGTGCCATTCAATAACATCATCTCCTTCAAGTCCCTTACTTGAACATGATTTAGGTGAATCTATCATTTATCCTTCCGTTCAGATGTCATGTCAAATCCAGAGACACAGTGTGATCATTCTCTGTTGATTTAACTTAAGCAGGCCTTTAGACATCTTACTCTCAACGAATAAGAGGAACAAATCCCTTCTTGACTACATACGTCTCTCACAATCACCTCGTACCACACCTGAGCTTAGCCTTATGTACTGTCCTATTACAGACAACGAAGAACTAAGTCAAGGTATAACATTTGGTGAATATCAAGACCCAATATATATCTCAGGTCAGAGGATACTATGATATTCGCCTTTGCTCAAATTTACTTATGATCAATCACAAATGATTCCATGCAGTAACATTTGAGAGCGGGTCAGTCCAATATTCGTATCCCACAAACATCTATGAACTTTGGCAGCAACACTTTGCTCTATATTCATACCTAATGAATATCCACCAATCCAAGTTCATAATAGTCTTACATTCATATTTGTTCCCACAAGTATGATCGACTACGGACATTTAGAATAATTAATTTATTCATGGATTTAAACATGCTAAAATGGAACATAACTCAAAATACCATAAAAGAGTTAAAATAACAATTGTTCCAATATCCAAATACAAAATAGATCAAATCCAATCACTAGAATATCGAAGTCCTAAGGCACAAGTATGACCCTCATGTTTTGGCCGTTCAAGGAGCTTCGTGAGTGGATCCGCAATGTTTTGATCGGTGTGAACTTTCCGAATGCATATCTTTCCCTTTTCAACTTCATCCCTAATGTAGTTGAATCTCCGCTCAATGTGCCTAGTCTTTTTATGTGCACGAGGTTCCTTGATTTGAGCAATTGCACCCTCTTTATCACAAAAGATCTCTAGGGGGTCTTGAAAGGTAGGGACTACCCCTAGGTCGGCAATGAACTTCTTTAACCACGCAGCTTCTTGTGCTGCCAATGAGGCGGTGATGTATTCTGATTCTGCAGTGGACAATGCTACAACATCCTGCTTCGAGCTCTTCCAAGAGACTGTAGCTCCATTCAAAATGAAGACGTACCCAGATTGTGATCGTGAACCATCTCGATCAGTTTGGAAACTCGCATCCGTGTAACCCTTTACAACGAGTTCCTCTTCACCAGATCCATATATTAGAAACATATCCTAAGTCCTTCTAAGGTATTTCAATATGCTCTTAACAGCCATCCAATGACTGTTACCTGGATTCTGCTGGTATCTATTTGTCATGCTTAAGGCGCATGACACGTCCGGTCTAGTACATATCATTGCATACATTATGGATCCAATAGCAGACGCATATGGGATTCCTTTCATTCTTTCTTGCTCATCCTTTGAGCTCGGACATTGAGTTACATTCAATATTATCCCCTTTTGAATAGGTACCAAACCTTTCTTAGAGTTCTCCATCTTGAACCTTTTCAAGACCTTGTCAATGTATGCACTTTGGTTTAAACCTATCAAGCGCCTTGATCTATCTCTATAGATCTTTATTCCCAAAATATAGGCAGCTTCTCCAAGATCTTTAATGGAAAAACATCTTCCAAACCATGCTTTTACACCTTCCATGGTTGGAATGTCATTTCCAAATAGTAGAATGTCATCGACATACAATACTAAGAAAGTGACGGTGCTCCCACTAGCTTTCTTATACACACAAGCTTCATCGCCGTTCTTGATGAACCCAAAATTCCTAATTTCTTCATCAAAACGGTGATTCCAACTTCTTGATGCTTGTTTCAATCCATAGATTGATTTCTTTAACTTGCACACTTTGTTAGGATGTTTTGGATCGACAAAACCTTCAGGCTGAACCATATAGACATCTTCATCAAGATATCCATTGAGGAAAGCCGTTTTGACATCCATTTGCCAAATCTCATAGTCATAATATGCAGCTATGGCAAATAATATCTTAATCGACTTTAGCATCGCTACTGACGAGAAGGTCTCATCATAATCAACCCCTTGAGTTTGAGTGAAACCTTTTGCTACAAGTCTCGCTTTATAAGTATCCAAGTTACCATGCATATCCGTTTTCTTCTTGAAAACCCACTTACTTCCAACTATATTGGAGTAGAGAGGTGGCACAACCAATTCCCAAACTTGGTTGTCATACATGGATTGCATCTCTACGTTCATGGCTTCAAGCCATTTGTCGCAATCAGATTTTGACATTGCATCATGGTATGTGGTTGGTTCATCTGAATCTACCACATAGCATCCATCCATGAAAAATCCATATCTTTCAGGTGGATTACTAATTCTACCAGATCTGCGAACGTTTTGTGTATGTTGATCAACCATTTGATCATTTTTAACAACCTCTTGTTGAGTGCTAGTATCAACCAAACGTGTATCGGCTTGTGGTTCTTGATCCTCATCAAGTTCCACTGTTCTACTAGTTCCTTCCATAAGGAACTTATCCTCCAAGAACTTACCCTTTCGAGCAACAAATACCTTTTGCTCTGTTGGATCGTAGAAATAATATCCTATATCATCTTTAGGATATCCTACGAAGATACACTTAATGGATCGTACTTCTAACTTGTTTGGGGTGTATTGCTTCACATAAGCATCATAACCCCATACCTTCAAATATGATAATGATGGAACCGTTCCATGCCATATTTCAAAAGGTGTCTTATCCACTTTCTTGGTTGGGGCCATATTTAATATACGAGCCGCGGAGAGCAAAGCGTAACCCCAAAATGATAGAGACAATGTGCTTCTAGCCATCATAGATCGAACCATATCCAATAAAGTTCGATTCCTCCTCTCAGACACACCATTATGTTGTGGTGTTCCAGGTGGAGTAAGTTGTGAGATGATCCCACAACTCCTAAGATGATCTTGAAAAGCATCGCTAAGGTATTCACCTCCTCTATCGGAACAAAGAACTTTGATTGTCTTGGTAAGTTGATTCTCTACTTCGTTTTGGAAGATTTTGAACATTTCAAAAACTTCATCTTTGTGTCTTAGCAAGTACACATAACCATAACGACTAAAGTCGTCGGTAAAAGTTACGAAGTATCTTTCACCATTCCTAGTCATTGGCTTAAAAGGACCACATCCGAATGTATGATGCCTAATAAATCTTTTGCCCTTTGGTTTGTGCCACTAAAGGGTTTCTTGGTCATTTTACCTTGTAAACAAGATTCACATGTATCAAATGAACCAATTTCATTTGTTTCCAAAAGACCATTCTTTTGAAGTGTTTGCATGCAATTTTTGTTTATATGACCAAGACGACAATGCCAAAGATAGGTCTCACTCAAATCCATTTTGAGTTTCTTGGTGTTTGCTTGGTACATCGAATTATCAAATGATGTATTATCATGAACCAATTCATAAATACCATTTGAAGGCGTAGCTTTAAAGTAGAACATGTCATTCATCAAAGCATATTTTTCATTGTTCACAAACTTCAAATCAAATCCATATTATCTTAAAAGGGAAACAGAAATAATGTTCCTAGTCAAACTAGGAGCATACAAAACATTTTTCAAACATATTTCCAAACCACTTGGAAGTTTTAAAATATAGTCTCCTTGGGCTTCAACTTGAACTTTTGCTCCATTGCCCATGAAGAGACTAGTGTCTCCCTTCTTGTAATGCTTATTTCTTTTGAACCCCTGCAACGAATTGCAAATATGAGTTCCACATCCGGTATCTAATACCCATGTGTTTGAAGAAATAACATTTAGATCAATATGTATCATAAAGATTGTACTTGAGGTTTGCCCCGCATCCCTCTTGTTTTTCAACTCTTTGAGATAGGTTGGACAATTCCTTTTCCAATGTCCTATCTCTCCACACTCAAAGCATGGATCGCTTGTGGCAACTTTTGCCTTCTTCTCTTTTGGTTTTGGTGGTTCTGCTTTTGCCTTTCTTTTTCCCTTCCCTTTGACGTGTCCCTTTCCCTTGGCAACATTTGCTTTGGTGTCGGGGTGATGCCCTTTCTTGCCTCCCTCATTGATCGTTAGAACGTGTAAAGCCTTTTTACCCATTCCTGCTTCGGCCGTTTTGAGCATTGCATGAAGCTCACCAATGCTCTTGTCCCATCCGTTCATGTTATAGTTCATAACAAAGCTCTCAAATTTCTTTGTTAAAGAGTTGAGGATCAAATCCGTAGCCAACTCTTTAGAGACGGGACAATTGAGCCTCTCGAGGCGATCAATGTGGCTCTTCATCTTAAGGACGTAAGATGAGACCGATTGGGTTTCCTCCATCCGACATGCATGAAGCGCTCGAACCGTTTTGAAGCGTTCTACCCTTGCTTGTTGTAGGAACTTTTCCTTCAATTGGGTAATCATGTCGTATGCTCCATGATGTTCAAAGTCCTTTTGAATCTCGGGAATCATAGTTCCCAACATGAGGCAAGAGACTTGCATGGAGTCCTCGGTATACTTAACCCAATCATTGTAGGCTTCTACATCTTCCTCGTCAGGTTGATCGGTAATAGGATCGTCCAACACATAGGATATCTTCTCTTGCTTGAGAACAATTCTCAAGTTTCGAAACCAATCCATGAAGTTGTTATGGTTGAGACGATCCTTTTCAAGGATGGTTCTTAGTGATAGGTTACGGACGGTTTGGGTAATCGTGTTTGCATTGTTAGCGGCCATCTACAAAATTTAACAAAGTTCAATTTTAGTATTCTCGATATTATTAAAATTTTAATCATTAATACCCTTTTAATGTCTCATAGACAGTTAGTAATTAAAATCTAGAATCCAACGTTACATTTAAATATTGGTTAGGTGACCTTTATCCCATTATTTAAATTAACAAGGTAGTCAACGTTTGACAATTGCAACCCTTTGCAACTTCTAGCTATATGGGATCGGTTAAACATCTTTATGTTTAGTTGGCATGTTTAATCCCATCAACACCTTTGTTCCCCATGCTTCGGTGACCCTAAGTTCATGGTTTCCAAATCAAGTCGTCCAACTTACACACACATGTGAGTTTACACACATAAGTGGTTAGGTGACCTTTATCCCACAAACATGGTGAACCCACCTCAAATATACAAGTTTCCTCAAATGTGGTTAGGTGACCTTTATCCCACAAAGAGTTCCCAAGTAATTCGAGTGTTGTATAAAAGGATGGTGTTTGACTTGTTTTATAAAAAGGGATTTTTATTTTTCAAAATTCTAGTTTAGAAAAATTTTATGTACCATATATTTGCATGCATTCAAATCAATGGTACTTTAGTGAAAACCAATTTTCAAGGTTCTTTTAATAAAAACCATTTTATTATAAAATCATTAATTTTTAATAAAACCTTTTATTAACCGTTTTAATGATTTTGAAGAACCAATTTTAAGATTGTTCCGGATTATTTGTTGTTAAGCATGCATATCCAAATATCAACCAAACAACCATAAAAAATAACCATACAAGCACACAACACATATGTTAAAAGGTGCATAACCATAGCCAACTATTTTGACCACACTTGTTAGCCGAAACAAGTGTGTCAAAAAGTCCTTCCTAAAGGGTGAATATGGATGGACACAAATAATGTGTCGGTGAACTCCCACTTGATCCCGCATCCAAATGCTTCAAGTCTTCATCTTGTGTTGTGATTTCTTCACATTCTTTGAGCTTCCAAATGTCTTTTATATTCAGCTCCAAACTCCTTTGGACTTCAAAAATGTGTTTTGGTTATCGGGCTAAAATCCCGTTAAGAACTATGAATTCCTTTATGCCCGAAAATGGCAAAACCCACAACCGCATTTTTGTGTGTGCATCTTGTTTTACATAAAAGTATCCTAATACATTTTTCTAGTAAAATAAATGCATCTAATCTATTTACTTACATACCAAATGAAAATAAATAAATTACATATTTTTCAAATGGAAGACCAAAAATAAATAATTATTACAACCTATTGAATAATTAACTAAAATCACAAACACAAACATATTCATACAAGGTCATGGCTAGGTTATGAACACCAAAATATATATCCAAATATATATAAAATTCAAGAGCAAAATGGTTTCTTTTCACAACCTATATTTTTCGGCCAAGAATGAAAAAACCGAAAAATGTGGGGTTTTGTCCAAACAAAACAAATCATCCATATGACATAATTTTTTCAAGATTCCTTTATGCATGTAGGAAATAAATCTTGAAAAAACAAAAGGAAATCCATGGATAAAATTTCGGCTATTGGGTTTCTCCAAACCCGAAAACCCGAAAATTTTAAATCCGATGAAGCAAGCACTCATATAAGCGGCTCTAGATGCCATTGTTGGGTTTTTCACATGTTTATCAAAGTAATTTATCCGAATAAAATTAAAACGCAGCGGAAAAAGGATTTAAAACATGTTATTTTACAAGATTTAAAACTCTTTTAAATGCAAAAACCCAAAATCGGATCCATATATGACATGCATGCTATCAAAATACAACCATTGGGTGTTTTAGAATACTACCATTCCAAGAGGAAGGTGATATGAAGAAGATGATATTCTTGAATGGAAATCTTCAAAGGAGAAGACATCAAGCTTGCATACCCCAAGCTTCCAACGAACACCTTATGTTGCTAGGATTTCTACACTTGAAACACACTTGAAAAAATCCCTCTTGATCAACACACTTTGGCCGAAATTTTGAGAGAGTTCTTGTGTGTTCTTGCACTTGAATTCTTGAAAGAATATGATTCTTTTTTTTACAAGTCTTGCAACACCTTTTTCTTAAAAGGATGAGAGAGATAGTTGCCACCCCAAAATGGCCAATCAAGGATCATCTATATATGCAAAATGCATGCACTATGATTGGACCAAAAAAAACTTTGTGAGTTCCCATGAGGGGGGCGGCCCTAGCTTTTATTTTAAAAAAAAAAATTCAAAATTTCTTTTATAAATTTAAGTCTTGTTTATTTTATATCCTTTTATAAAATATAACATCTCATGTTTACAAGACTTATGCAACCTTTTTAAAATGTTATTTAACTCATTAAATAACAAATAAAATATTCTCTCAAAATAAATTATCCATATAATTTATTAGTTTGTCAAGTGCAGTTATTTTGAAAACCAATTTCTAAATATTCTAAGTGTTAATATTTATTTGTTTGATCATATCATAAATAAATATTGTAGGTGTTTGTCTAGCTTGTTATTGGGTATGACCCGACTTGGATCATTACGTACTAGCCACATCAATTTAATATGTGTCTTGGGCATACAGAGTCCAACATCCGTGAGGATTTTTCTGCTGAAAAGCTGGCTAAAATCTATGTGGATGAAATTGTATCTCGACATCGTGTTCCTATGAACATTATTTCTGATAGAGATGCTCGCTTCTCGTCTCGTTTTTGGAGAACCATGCAATCTTCTATGGGGACCCAACTTAATCTGAGCACAGCATATCATCCGCAAACAGATGGCCAAACTGAAAGAACAATCCAGACTTTGGAGGATATGCTTAGAGCTTGTGTGATCGACTTTGGTGGTAGTTGGGATTCACATCTCCCATTGATTGAGTTCTCCTACAACAACAGTTATCACTCCAGCATCAACATGGCTCCTTTCGAGGCTCTCTATGGCCGAAAATGTCGTTCACCAGTCTGCTGGAATGAGATAGGTGAGGCTCAGCTTACTGGACCTGACCTCATTCTAGAGACAACTGATAAGGTTAAGAAAGTTCGTGATAACCTTCAGACAGCTCGAAGCCGTCAAAAGAGTTACGCGGACCGACGATGCAAGCCCTTGGAATTTCAAGTCGGTGATCGTGTATTACTTAAGGTCTCACCTTGGAAGATGTGATCAGATTTGGAAAGAAAGGAAAACTTGCACCTAGATACGTTGGACCATTCAAGATCGTCGAAAGAATCGGTAAGGTAGCCTACAGACTTGAATTACCTCCTGAACTTGGTAATTTTCATCCAACCTTCCACGTATCCAATCTCAAGAAGTGTTTAGCTGATGAGAACCTCCACATACCTCTTGACGAGATTCGTGTTGATAAAACACTGCATTTTGTTGAGAAACCTGTGGAAATTATGGATCGTGAAGTCAAATGGCTTAAACGCAAGCGCATTCCTTTGGTTAAAGTTCGCTGGGAATCTAAACATGGACCTGAGTTTACTTGGGAACGTGAAGATCAAATGAAGGCGAAGTATCTGCATCTATTCTCACGAGTTTCCTCTAAACAAATTTCGGGACGAAATTTCCGCAAGTAGGGGAGACTGTGACATTTGTGCTTGTAATCATTGTGAACAATTCAGTTATCAATGAAATAAAGTTATTTGATCCCAATGTTTGTTTGTTTATGTTTGATGTTTTTCATGTTTTGACTTTTATTCGATTTTAAACTCTATATCGCTTTCTGGAGAATTATACGCAAACTGTTGCGTGAACGTAATCAGTTAAACGCGAAAAATACTCCGGAACATCAATTTATGCTTAACATACCTTAAATAACCTTTACATAACTTAGAAATAAGTTTTGAAGGCTTTGGTATGGCAAAATCAAGTTTATTCGCTTACAGAGACTAAAATTGACAAACTACGAAAGTATGCCAATCTGAACTGTAACGAACATTCCGGAACTTGGCCATAAGTTAAACACACCTTAAATATCCTTTACATAGCTTAGAAATAGGCTTTGAGGGGTTCGGTGTGCTAAAATAAACTTTATGCTCATTCAGGGACTAAAAGCGTCAAAAAGTGCATAAGTTTACATTTTCGTGCATAACTTACGTTCTGGATACTTCCAGACATCCAAAAATTTATGTAAGCATTAAAATATTTTAGTTTAGTGTTTGGCATGAGAAAAATCCATTCGTCGCGCAATTTGGATCGTTTATCGCGCTTATGCGCATTCCGTCGTAATTAAGCAAACATCGCGATCGTACGACCAAACGAACCGACATCCGGTATATTTTTGAGCATGTTTCATGTACACAATGTTTAGGCATCATTTTAGGGCCTTAAAGTTGGCTTGACGGGCCTTAAACGTGTCGGAAATGAGCTTATTGCATAACAGGGACTGAAACTGTCATTTTTGAAAGTTATTTGCCGATCAGACCCCCAGGCGGGGCGCGTATGGTTTTGTTACACCTTACGCGGGGCACGAGGACCCCCCAGATCTGCAGAATTGTTGCAAACAGCTGTTTACAACTGTTAAACACCCAAAGACCTCATGCAAATGGTATTTCTCAAACCATGGACTGAATCTATGGGTGCCCAAGGTTTCCCAAAACAAGGGGCACACATGGACGATTGAGATCGAGGCACGTTATTCGACGAATGATCCTAACGGTGGTCCATTCCCTATAAATACCCCCAACCCATTTCATTTCAAACCCACTTGATTCTGAGATTTTCTCTAAGTTGGAGTGGTTATCACTTCATACCTGAGAAATACTTGGAAATCAATCTTGCGGGGACCTTCTGTAAGTATTCTTTCGCGTTTTTCGTTCATTTTAGCGTTAGAGTCAAACTGCGTTTGACTTTCTACATTGACCGGTTTATGGTCAATACAAAGTTCGGTTGAACTTCATAACGTGAGCGTAATCACGATGGTTATAGTCCCTAGTGACTATACCTACTGATTACCACGTTATCTAGGCTCAGTAACGAGTCGTAGTTTCGGCCAAAATGCGTTTTCTCGCGTATTTTGTAACCAAACTACTCTAGGGTATTAACACCGTTTGTTTTAATACCAAACCTGTTTTCTAACTTTACTAAACATGTTCTAGCATGTTTAGCTCGTCGCTTTTAGATTTATGCTTATTTAGGTCGTAAAGGTAAGCGATCTAATCAATCGCTTATGCTTTCGAACCCGACCCATTTGGTCGATCATTAGGATCCGACCAAACACTTTAGGTGACCATAGTTGTATAGGGAATAACCTTCCGAGGTTATACTTTATGGTCACGTCGTTTAAGTAGTTGTATGATAAGTAGTTCTTATGCCTTAGGAAAATTACCAAAATACCCTTTTTGCGCCAAAATTCATTTTAAGCCTATGTAACATAATTTTTGACATCTAAACTTATTTAGCAACAATATTAAGCATGTTAAGGCATATCTTGCTTGTCATAGGACTAGTTAGGCATTCCGAACGCGTTTGACGTGAACGACGCGTTAAAGTACCATAAGCCACCTAAACGGGTCAAAAGTGTGATAACCCTCGTATTTGCATGTATCCGTACGATTATTTAATGATAATTAAAGTGCTTAGTGACTGTGTTGAATTACTTAACTGTTTCCTGTTACTGTGTCATACTTACATGTGCGTGTTAGCATACTAGTAGTATGCAGAAAACTTGACTAAATAGTCCTGAATATTTTCCTAAGTGTTAGGAATTAATTATGTTACAAAAATATACCTATAAGACATCATACGGAACAATTAAACAAATTGACGAAACAATATCCGACCGAACAACCGGACATTACCCGGGACACCAAAATTTTGTCAGAAATATTATTTTATTATTCTTAAATAATTACGGTCACAAAAATCCCCATACACTATAGAAACATGGCATACACCCACTATTCTCATTACAAAAATATTATGTTTAGATTTTAGTTAAGGTGATCTTGATCCCTATTGGCCAAAAATCTAACTCATGATGGCATTAGGGGGTAGGGTGCATGTTTCCAAGAGATAACTCATTATATCATCAAGATTCACACTCAACCTCACCCCCATCTCCCTATTTCGGTTCCCCCAACCGATTTCACCATCACCATCACCAAACTACCTTCATCTTCTTCATACAAGTTTCCTTTCCAAGCCTTGAAGATCATCCATAGTAGTTACAAGTTGAAGGACTCTCAAGGAAGCTTTGTTCAAGTCTCTAGCACTATCATTTCCTCATCATCCTTGCCCTAAGATTTTCACCCTAGCCTTGTGCTAGTAGTAAGTCCCTTCACACCATAGTTTCATCTTGTTCTTTGTTATGATACTTAGTAGGAGGATGATAATCAAGTAACACAAGAAAATGAACACTAAAAAGATGAACATGAAATTCTGCATAGAAACCCTATATAAAAAGTTTGTATGAAGTTGAAATCTGGTTGGTTTAGGGTTGGTTAAAGCATGATTGATGTTTGAACATTAAATCATCGATAAACCATGGTTAGGGTCTTTGTTGATGCGCTTTTAGTAACTTCTACAATGTAAACAACAAGCTGAGTTGTATTTCCAGCCAACTTCAACAGGCTGTAACTGGACCGTTTTAAATCGAAAAACTGATTTTCTAAGCCTAAATTGTGTATTTTTGATAACCAAACAAATGGAACTGGAATAGTAATTTTTCGAGATTGTTTACTATTTTTAAGGGACTGTTTTTGGACAGCAGCTCAAGCTGCATTTTTACTGCAGAAAAAGTGCGACGTATTCAAGGTCATAACTTGAAACCTGAATAAAACCGACTCATGGAATTTTTACAGTAGTTGGTCACCGTTGTCATGATGACCCTCCAACTGGAATTTCGTCAATCGGACTTACAAATAATTTTTAGTGAATTATTCCGTAAACTGCAATCAGAAAGTGACAAATCTGATTGCAGTCGGTAAAATGATTTTCTGTAAAACATTGGTAACAAACTGGACCCCGATATTTTACATAATAAATTTTGGAACATATAGGACCTTCTGTAAAAATTTGAGAATTTTTGAAACAAGTTAACTATTTTATTAAAATCCCCGAAAACAGCCCAGTTTTGAATATAAAAGCTGAAACGACAGAAGTAGTGATTTTGCGTGTCTAAATGTCGGGTAGGCTATCTGAGAATAATCTAACATGTTTTATGTCAATAAAAGTGCTATGTGAAATGTCGTATGCTTGCTTATGAACGGGAATAGATGGGAGGTTACATGGGCATAAACCGTTAAAGTGATGCATGTTATGTGTTAGATGCGTGTAGGAATTTTGTGCTTATTTGAAGTCACTAATAAATTTAGTGGTAATCATATTAGGACGTGATTGACCGACCTTGACTGTTAGCTATCTTTGAGAATCTAACCGAGCAAACCGAGGTGAGTTCACACACTTTCTAAGGCATGGGATTCCCGGTGGTTTAGGAATGGGTTAAAGAATTTAAAACTGAATCTACATATCCTCCTTGGGTAGGATATGTACGGCCATCCTCCTTGGGTAGGATGCCAATATTACTCCTGCGTATTCTCCTTTGGTAGAACTACGTACGTTCGTCCTCCTTAGGTAGGACAACAACCTTACAACTTACTAGACAAAACTCTATCATAAGTCCCTCATTTGTATATCGACTTAATCGCCGAGGCCAATGGCGAGCGGGTCATTAGTTAATAGCGCTATTAAGTTTAACAAACCTCACACCGTGCCAGTCGGACTGGCGTGTACTAATGGACTATGGCAAACAGTCTAGTGGTTCACATGGGGAAGCCCCCACTAATCATGGAAATGGTTTGGGTAATAAAGAATGAACTGGTTAATCTTACTTTCAACTACGGGGTAACCCCCACGGCAATTACGCCAACGAAAGACAAACCACGTTTTCGGAAACAACTTAAAACTAAACAACCAAACGTGAACTCACTCAACTTTGTTGTTGACTCGTTGTTACATGCCTTATAGGTCGCTAAATGCTTGGAGCTTGCACGAGGAAGGAGTCGTTGTGGGATACGGGCTGTTATGTTCCGTGCTTAATATTTAAATCCTTATGAACTTATTAGACTTATGCTTTGGACATTAAACTTATGAACTACGAACTTATGTTTTGAACTTTACGTTTATGCTTCCGCTGTCTAAATTAAAACTTGGTTAACTAGCTTTTGGTCACCAATCGTATTGTGGTTGGCTTTAATTACTTAAATATGTTGTTCAGTATGATTGGTGGCTCGATCCTGGTCACGTCACGCCTCCAAGCGGTGGTACTCCGCTTAGTGGATTTTGGGGGTGTGACAGATTGGTATCAGAGCCATTGGTTATAGTGAACTTGGTTTTAAAAAGGGAAAAGCTTTTTGGTAAAACCAGACTATAACCTGTACAGTGCTCAACGATCCACAACGACGCTTCGCTCCACGTGCAAGACTCGACACAATAGGTGGTATGATCTATGTTATATTGTCGGTTAGATAGTTTACACTGTGCATTAGATAACGTGATAATTGCTATATGAACCTTGTGTGCTTACTCTCTACTGTCGTCCCACACTTACGCACTTCCGCGACACTTTCCTCACTTACGCTGCTTTGTTATGAAGATCATGAGCGGACGCGGAGGACGTATCAACCTCACTCAAGCCCAGTTGATGGCTTTGATCAACGAACGAGTTGTTGAGGCACTCGCAGCTGTTCCTGCAGGAGGTCATCATGCTCAGCCTCCTGTGTGTATGTTCAAAACATTCATGGACTGTCGACCTACTACCTTCAGCGGCACAGAAGGAGCGGTAGGCCTCCATCACTGGTTCGAGAAGCTCGAATTAGTCTTCGAAATGTGTGAATGCCCAGAGGATCGTAGGGTGAAATATGCTACTGGAACACTTGAGGGTGCTGCATTAACCTGGTGGAAGGCACAGGTTCAACTGCTTGGGTTGGCGGTTGCTAATGCCACCCCATGGAACGGTTTCAAAGAACTGATTAGAGAAGAGTACTGCAGTCGTGACGACATCCACAAGCTGGAAGTGGAATTTTTCAATCTGAAGATGACGGGGTCTGAGATCGAGGCATACACGAAGAGGTCGAACGAGCTGGCCATCCTGTGTCCCACTATGGTAGACCCTCCCATCAAGCGCATTGAGCTATACCTCAAGGGTCTTGTACCAGAGATTCAGAGTCACGTTACCTCAGCAAATCTTGGCTCCATTCAACAAATCGTTAAGTTGGCTCATCGTCTCACTGATCAGGCAGTTGAGCAGAACAGGTTGCCCAAGCGTATTAGCGCTACTACTTCGGATGCTCCCAATGATAATAAGCGCAAGTGGGATGGAAATTTGGGCAAGGGTTCTGCTTCAGCTCAATCCCAGCAAAGAAAGACAGACGAGTACAGGAGCCCCGGTCAGCAGCCTTCTGGGAATCAAGGTCAGGGTGGGTACAAGGGAAGTCACCCTATGTGCAATCGATGTAATATGCACCATAGCGGCCATTGCAACAAAGGTCGTTGTCAGAGATGTCACAAGCTAGGTCATGAAGCCAAAGATTGCAGGAGCCCACGTCCTGCTACTCAGAATCGTCAACAACAACAAGCTCCGCAAAACCACCACCAGCAGCATCAGCAGGGCAATAAAGGATGCTTTCAGTGTGGCGCTGAAGGCCACTTTAAGAGGAACTGCCCCCAGCTGAACCAAAACCCGAACAACAACCAAAGAAACGGGAACCACAATGGAAACAACAACGGAGGCAAAAATGGAGGTAACAATAATGGCAATGGTGCCCAAGGTCGGGTGTTCGTGATTGGTCAGGGAGAAGCAAGGAACGATCCCAACGTTGTGATGGGTCAGTTTCTTCTGGATGATTTCTTTGTTACCGTTTTATTTGATTCGGGTGCCGATACTAGCTACGTGTCCTTAAGCGTACACCAACACTTTTGAACACCAAACACACGGTAGAAATAGCAAACGGTAAAAGTCTTGAAGCCACACACATAGTTAAGGGTTGTAACCTCGTCCTAGCTGGTCAGACCTTCTCCATCGATCTTATTCCTATCGTTCTGGGTAGTTTCGACGTCATTATTGGGATGGATTGGTTATCTCAACAGCGGAGATTATTTGCAAAGAGAAAATCGTCCGTATCCCTCGTTCTGATAAAGAACCCCTCGTGATTCGTGGCGACAAGAGTGGTGCTGTTGTAGGCATCATCTCTTTCCTTAAAGCCCAGAAGTGTTTGCGAAGGGGCCACACCGCTATTCTAGCCCTCGTTTCTGATGCATCCTCAGAGGAAAAGAAGATAGAAGACATTCCTATTGTGCGTGACTTTCCCGTGGTATTTCCTGAGGAATTACCTGGTCTTCCGCCTCATCGCCAAGTTGAATTTCAAATCGAGCTAGCTCCTGGAGCAGCGCCCATAGCTCGAGCACCCTATCGTCTAGCTCCATCAGAACTTGAAGAACTGTCTACGCAACTACAAGAACTCTTGGAAAAGGGATTCATACGTCCTAGCTCTCCACCCTGGGGAGCTCCAGTCTTGTTTATGAAGAAGAAAGACGGTACTTTCAGGATGTGTATTGACTACCGCGAGCTCAACAAGGTGACTGTGAAGAATCGTTATCCTCTTCCACGCATTGATGATTTGTTCGACCAGTTGCAAGGGTCGAGTTATTACTCTAAGATTGATTTGAGATCGGGATACCATCAGCTGAGAGTCTGAGAGGAGGACGTCTCCAGAACAGCATTCAGAACTCGTTACGGCCATTACGAGTTTCTCGTTATGCCTTTCGGGTTAACGAATGCACCTGCAGTCTTCATGGATCTCATGAACCGAGTGTGCAAACCTTACCTGGATAAATTTGTCATAGTGTTCATCGACGACATTCTGATCTATTCTAAGAGTCAGGAGGAACACGAGCAACACCTGAGGCTTATTTCTGGAACTACTTCGTAAAGAGCAGCTGTATGCCAAGTTTTCGAAATGTGACTTCTGGCTTCTCAAAGTCCATTTTCTAGGCCATGTGGTAAACAAAGATGGAATTCATGTAGATCCATCCAAGGTTGACTCGATCAAGAACTGGCCTGCACCCCGTACACCAACCGAAATCCGCCAATTCTTGGGTTTGGCGGGATACTACAGAAGATTCATCAAGGATTTCTCCAAGATTGCACAACCTCTCACTTCACTGACTCAGAAGGGTGTCACATATCGTTGGGGTGATGCACAGGAGTCCGCATTTCAGCACCTAAAGGATAGACTTTGTAGCGCGCCTATCCTCTCATTGCCTGAAGGCACAGAAGATTTTGTGGTTTACTGCGACGCTTCCATCCAAGGACTTGGTTGTGTGTTGATGCAACGTGACAAGGTCATTGCCTACGCATCGCGCCAACTTAAAGTTCACGAAAGGAACTACACTACGCACGACTTGGAATTGGGAGCAGTTGTTTTCGCGCTTAAGATATGGAGACATTACCTGTACGGTACCAAGTGCACCATTTACACCGATCACAGGAGTCTCGAGCATATCTTCAAACAAAAGGAATTGAACATGCGACAACGCCGATGGGTCGAGCTATTGAATGATTATGAATGCGCTATCAAGTACCACCCGGGCAAGGCCAACGTTGTGGCTGACGCCCTCAGCCGAAAGGATACTATACCTAAGCGTGTACGTGCGTTACAGCTTACCATCCAATCTAACCTTCCCGCTCAGATTCGCGATGCTCAGGTTGAAGCATGGAAAGCAGAGAACATCAGGGCTGAGTCCCTACGAGGATCGAGGCAACGGCTAGAACAAAAAGAAAACGACGCCTACTATGTTAACGGACGCATTTGGGTTCCACTGTATGGAGACCTACGCGAGCTTGTGATGGATGAAGCACATAAGTCTCGTTATTCAGTACATCCTGGTTCGGATAAGATGTACCACGACCTAAAGACTACATACTGGTGGCCTGGTATGAAAGCCAGCATAGCAACCTGCAACCTACGTCGGTAAATGCTTGACTTGTGCTAGGGTCAAGGTCGAATATCAGAAACCATCAGGCCCACTTCAACAACCAGAGATACCTAAATGGAAATGGGAGCAAATTTCCATGGATTTCGTTACTGGCCTGCCCAGATCTCAACGCGGAAATGATACCATTTGGGTGATCGTGGATCGACTGACCAAGTCTGCACATTTTCTGCCTATCAAAGAAATGGATAAGTTTTCTACTCTAGCAGACATCTACCTAAAAGAAGTGGTATCAAGGCACGGAGTGCCAACCTCCATCATTTCTGATCGTGACGCTCGTTTTACCTCTGAACTATGGCAAGCTATGCATAAGTCTTGTGGCTCACGTTTAGATATGAGCACCGCTTATCATCCACAGACGGATGGGCAATCAGAACGCACCATCCAAACCCTCGAAGACATGCTTAGGGCATGCGTAATCGACTTCGGCAATGGCTGGGAAAAGCATCTCCAGTTAGTGGAGTTTTCGTATAACAACAGCTACCACACCAGCATCCAGGCCGCTCCGTTTGAGGCATTGTACGGACGTAAATGCCGATCACTTCTCTGTTGGGCAGAAGTTGGTGACAGTCAAATCACTGGCCCAGAATTCGTAGTAGATACAACAGAAAAGATTGCTCAGGTACGACAACGAATGGCGGCAGCTCATGACCGTCAGAAAAGCTATGCCGATAAGCGAAGAAAACCACTCGAGTTCCAGGTTGGGGATCGAGTGCTACTCAAAGTCTCACCTTGCAAAGGTGTAGTTCGTTTTGGCAAACGAGGCAAACTCAATCTGCGTTACGTCGGACCATTCGAGATCATTGAGAAAATTGGCAAAGTCGCTTACAGGCTGAACCTACCGGAAGAACTCAGTGGAGTTCACAACGTATTCCATGTGTCGAATCTGAAGAAGTGTCTGTCAGATGAGACCCTCATAGTTCCTCTCAAAGAGCTCACAATCGAAGACAAGTTGCGATTCGTCGAGGAACCAGTAGAGATTACGGATCAAGACGTTAAGATTCTCAAGCACACCAGAATACCTCTCGTCCGAGTTCGTTGGAATTCCCGTCGTGGCCCAGAGTATACCTGGGAACGAGAAGACCAAATGAAACTCAAGTATCCCCAGCAGTTTAAGAAAAGTGCAAACACTACTGAGACTGAAGCTACTGCAGAATTTCAGGACGAAATTCCAAATCAACAGGGGGATGATGTGACACCCTAGGAAAACCAGGAAACCAACGCAACTTAACTAGCTTCCTCAGTAACCACGTGCTAAATTTCGGGACGAAATTTTCTTAACAGGGGGAGAATGTGACAACCCTCGAATTTGCATGTATCCGTACGATTATTTAATGATAATTAAAGTGCTTAGTGACTGTGTTGAATTACTTAACTGTTTCCTGTTACTGTGTCATACTTACATGTGCGTGTTAGCATACTAGTAGTATGCAGAAAGCTTGACTAAATAGTCCTGAATATTTTCCTAAGTGTTAGGAATTAATTATGTTACAAAAATATACCTATAAGACATCTTACGGAACAATTAAACAAATTGACAAAACAGTATCCGACCGAACAACCGGACATTACCCGGGACACCAAAATTTTGTCAGAAATATTATTTTATTATTCTTAAATAATTACGGTCACAAAAATCCCCATACACTATAGAAACATGGCATACACCCACTATTCTAGCAAATACCCTAAACCTTCTAATTAAATACCTATTACTTAACAAAAATTTTCATTTTACCCCCCCCCCCCAACCGAAAATTCTGCCCATGATTACAAAAATATTATGTTTAGATTTTAGTTAAGGTGATCTTGATCCCTATTGGCCAAAAATCTAACTCATGATGGCATTAGGGGGTAGGGTGCATGTTTCCAAGAGATAACTCATCATATCATCAAGATTCACACTCAACCTCACCCCCCTCTCCCTATTTCGGTTCCCCCCAACCGATTTCACCATCACCATCACCAAACTACCTTCATCTTCTTCATACAAGTTTCCTCTCCAAGCCTTGAAGATCATCCATAGTAGTTACAAGTTAAAGGACTCTCAAGGAAGCTTTGTTCAAGTCTCTAGCACTATCATTTCCTCATCATCCTTGCCCTAAGATTTTCACCCTAGCCTTGTGCTAGTAGTAAGTCCCTTCACACCATAGTTTCATCTTGTTCTTTGTTATGATACTTAGTAGGAGGATGATAATCAAGTAACACAAGAAAATGAACACTAAAAAGATGAACATGAAATTCTGCATAGAAACCCTATATAAAAAGTTTGTATGAAGTTGAAATCTGGTTGGTTTAGGGTTGGTTAAAGCATGATTGAGGTTTGAACATTAAATCATCGATAAACCATGGTTAAGGTCTTTGTTGATGCGCTTTTAGTAACTTTTACAATGTAAACAGCAAGCTGAGTTGTATTTCCAGCCAACTTCAACAGGCTGTAACTGGATCGTTTTAAATGGAAAAACTGATTTTCTGAAGCCTAAAATGTGTATTTTTGAATAACCAAACAAATGGCACTGGAATCGTAATTTTTCGAGATTGTTTACTATTTTTAAGGGACTGTTTTTGGACAGCAGCTCAAGCTGCATTTTTACTGCAGAAAAAGTGCGACGTATTCAAGGTCATAACTTGAAACCTGAGTAAAATCGACTCATGGAATTTTTACAGTAGTTGGTCACCTTTGTCACGATGACCTCCAACTGGAATTTCGTCAATCGGACTTACAAATAATTTTTAGTGAATTATTCCGTAAACTGCAATCAGAAAGTGACAAATCTAATTGCAGTCGGTAAAATGATTTTCTGTAAAACATTGGTAACAAACTGGACCCCGATATTTTTACATAATAAATATTGGAACATATAGGACCTTCTGCAAAATTTGAGAATTTTTGAAACAAGTTAACTATTTTATTAAAATCCCCGAAAACAGCTCAGTTTTGAATATAAAAGTTGAAACGACATAAGTAGTGATTTTGCCTGTCTAAATGTCGGGTAGGCTATCTGAGAATAGTCTAACATGTTATATGTCAATAAAAGTGCTATGTGCAATGTCGTATGCTTGCTTATGAACGGGGATAGATGGGAGGTTACATGGGCATAAACCGTTAAAGTGATGCATGTTATGTGTTAGATGCGTGTAGGAATTTTGTGCTTATTTGAAGTCACTAAAAAATTTAGTGGTAATCATATTAGGACGTGATTGACCAACCTTGACTGTTAGCTATCTTTGAGAATCTAACCGAGCAAACCGAGGTGAGTTCACACACTTTCTAAGGCATGGGATTCCCGGTGGTTTGGGAATGGGTTAGCTATCTTTGAGACACGGATGTTGATAGTCTTCTAGCTGATATTCCAAAGTATATGGCGAATAAGATTGATAGCAAGTCTGAGGGTACAAGCACACCCGGTTTAGCGAGTTTAAATGGGTAGTGTGGCTTCTTGGAACATCAGGGGGTTGAACCGCTCCCTCAAACAGAAGGAGGTTCGTCAGGTAGTTATGGATAATCATGTTCAGGTGTGTGCTATCATGGAGACTCATGTTGACGTTTCAAGTGTTTCCAAGGTGTGTCAGAAAGTTTTCAACTCGTGGTACTGGACTATGAATGCTAGTTGCTGTATGAAAGGAACTAGGATCATGCTTGGGTGGGATCCTAATGTAGTTGATGTGATGGTCCTCTCGCAAACTGATCAGGTGATTCACACTCAAGTGATGTTTAAACTTGATAAAAAGTCTTTATTTCATTCGTTTGTGTATGCAGAGAACCATTATATGAATAGAAGGAACTTGTGGCATAATTTATGTGGTCATAGTGTTTTTATGAAAGACAAGCCGTGGGTTATTATGGGGGACTTCAATGCCTCCTTGTTTCATGATGTTTCGAGTACTGGTTCTTCAAATTATAACATCGGATCACGTGAGTTTAGGGAATGTGTTAATACTATCGAAGTCTTTGATGTTAATAGCACAGGCCTTCACTTCACATGGATGAATAATCAGCAATGAGGTGGTACTATATTTAAAAAATTGGACCGAATCATGTGTAACATGAATTGTATTACGGATTTTCCAAATGCAGGAGCTTATTTTCACCCGTTCCGGGTCTCTGATCATGCTCCTTGCATTTTGAAGTTGCCGAGTATAGCTAGAGAAAAACCAAGACCATTTAAATTCGTGAATTTAATTGCTGAGAAGCATGGTTTTTTGGATGAGGTAAATCTGATTTGGAATAAAGAGATTATGGGGTTTCGTATGTATCAAGTAGTTATGAAGCTTAAGTTACTTAAAACCCCGTTACGAAAGCTATTCATTTAGCAAGGCAATCTGCATGAGAATGTTAAGAAGGCGAGAAAGGAGCTAGATGACTGCCAGGGTGTTATGGATCAGGATCCGGCTGAGAGTCTTCTCGCAAAACATAGTCTTCTTCTTCAAAGGTACAATGATGCAATTCATGATGAAGCAGTGTTTTTTTTGGGTAAAGGGTTACCCCGGTGAATTTTATAAAGAATCAAAGAACAGGGTGTGACAAAGCGTTCGACACACACTAACTAGGCTTGACAGGCCAAGCCTAGGCAAACACAAACTATAAACCAAAAACACACAGCCAAAACCAAACACAACCCGAACCATAACACAAAAACTACAAGACACTTGCTAAACTAAACGTCGCCCTTAGCCCGGATCGTCCTCCTTTATTTCCCACACTTCCAAAAGCTTCCACAACGAAATCGAAAGTTGATTGGCTGAATCTTGGGGACTCGAATACGAAATACTTCCACAACGTTGTGAAAGCCAAGAACCATCGAAGTCGAATTCTCTCGATACGTGATTCTGCGGGTATCTTACACGAGGGGGGGGGGCAGCGGCCCAAGCTTTGGTTGATCATTTTGCTAATTTTTTTTTTGGGAATGTCGGCCAGGTTGTTCTTAGTCCTAATATGGATCTCTTTCGGAATAAGTTGTCGTTGGTGAAAGCAAATAATATGATTCGTTTAGTGACTGAAGGTGAAATTAAAGATGCTATGTTTTCCATTGTCGGGAACAAGGCGCCAGGCCCGGATGGATATACCTCTGTTTTCTTTAAAAAGGCATGGGATACTGTTGGAAAGGATGTCTGTTTAGCGATACAAGATTTTTTTATAAATGGCAAACTTCTAAATCAGCTAAACCACACGGTAATCTCTTTAATCCCGAAGGTTAAGACTCCATAGTCTGTAACGGATTATAGGCCTATATCTTGCTGTAATACTCTTTATAAGTGTATAAGTAAGATTATCACCACTCGTATCAAAGAGGGCCTTAGAGATATTGTCAACATTAATCAGTCTGCTTTCATCCCGGGTAGAAAGATTTCAGATAATATCCTCCTAACTCAGGAATTAATGCATAACTATCATCATAATCATGGTCCGCCGAGATGTGCATTTAAAGTTGATATTCAGAAGGCATATGATACGGTTGATTGGGGTTTCTTGGAAAATGTTCTTCACGGGTTTGGGTTTCACCAAAAGATGATCAAATGGGTTATGGTGTGTGTTACTTCTACTACGTTTTCTCTGGCGATAAACGGGAATCTGCATGGTTATTTTAAGGGGAAGCGGGGATTACGCCAGGGGGACCCTATGTCTCCATATCTTTTTAGGTTGGTAATGGAGGTCCTTACGTTGATTCTTCAAAAGCAAGTTGATGTTACTGCTGATTTTAGATTCCACCATAAATGTGAAGAGCAAAGGATTATTAACTTATGTTTTGCAGATGATTTATTCTTGTTTGCTCATGGTGATCCAAATTCAGCTGCTGTCATTCAAGAATCTTTGAATCTTTTCAAGAATATGTCGGGGTTAGTTCCTAGCATGACCAAGAGCACTGCTTTTTTTGGTGGAGTTCCGCATCATGTTAAGGTCCAAATTCGAAGCATTATGCAGTTCGAGGAAGGTGTACTACCGGTTAGGTATCTTGGTGTCCCTCTTATCTCGTCTCGGTTGAATTATTCTGATTGTAAAAAGCTTGTTGAAAACTTGGAATCTCGAATCACTGATTGGAAAGCAAAAAGCTTGACTTTTGCTGGTCGTCTCCAACTTTTTTTTGGGTAAAGGGTTACCCCGGTAAAATTTTATAAATAATCAATAAGTACACAGGTGTGCCTGAAAATAGCACACTCAGCTAGCCTGACAAACCAGGACTAGCAAACCCGACTAACATAACCAACCAACAAACCGACTCGTTACAAAAACACAACCAAAAAAACAGCCCTCACCAACTAAAAAACAGAAAACAAACTACATAGGATCTAAGCTATCCCGGGTCTTCATCCAGCGCCCTTGACGGGATCTGCCACGTTTCCATAACTTTCTTGTGATCAGTTTGACCTTTAAACTTGAACCCCATCAACCGAAGTCTGACTGAGCTTTTAATCTTCTCGTACACCTGATTAGCCGAACTCTGAGGACGGGCGAATAGGCGATTATTACGTTCTTGCCATATGAAGTAGGCCGACGCAGCAAGAACCAATTTCCCTACCACATGCTCCAATTTCCTCGAGTTTGAGTACTGGTTCATCCAATCCGTAACCGAGCTCCAAGAAAGATTACCAATATCCATGTCCACCATTGTTTTAATGTTATTCCATACTTGAGAAGCAAAGTTACACAAGAAGAACAAGTGATCTCGCGAGTCGCGATCATGCTGACACAAAGGACAACACATCAACCTTAGGTTCGTTTCACTTCCCGCTTCCCAAACTTTCAACCGATCTGGTTTCCCCAGTGCATTCCAAGACATTCGTTCCATATGTGGCTGGTTATAAGGAACAAACTCAAAACACAGGATCGCCTTATGATTTGGGAAGCCGGGAGTGCTACGAATTTACGGCTTATGTGTTGCCCACTTTGTCGTTATGATCGTGACTCTCGTGACCACCTTTTCTTCCAATGCAGCTTTGCGTCACGTGTTTGGAATAATGTTAAAACGATGGTTGCGTTGGAGAATGTTTCTGATTCTTGGGCGTCCATCAGTGCATGGATGGAGAGCACGGCGTCTTCAAAGACGACGAATGTCGTCGTGGGAAAGATTCTGATTTCGGCTACAACTTATTTTGTATGGCAAGAGCGGAATGCTAGACTTTTCTCTAAGAATCACAAATCGGTTGAAGTGGTGACTGAATTAATCAAGCACACGGTCCGGCTAAAGCTTATGGGTTTCAAGTTTCGCGGCAGCGCAGATCGGAAAAGAGTGCTAAAGGCTTGGAAGATTTATTCAGATGAAGATGGATTTGATCCGGGTTAGAAGCTGACGTTGACAGCGGCTAGTGTAGTCCGATTGCTTGGATGGCTTTTTTGGTGGATGGTTGTGTTTTTTGTCTTGTTTATTTGGCTGTTTTTTCTTTCAGTTTTGTTTCCTAGTCTTGGTATGCCAAGCCTAGTAGGTGTGTTCGTTTTGACACACCCTTGTACTTAATTTGTTGATTTATAAAATTTACCGGGGTAACCCTTTACCCAAAAAAAAAAAAAAAAAAAAAAACTTTCAACCGATCTTGGGTCTTCAACTTATTTTTTATAACCAGCCATAGTAAGAAGGAATGTCTTGGAATACATTGACTAAACCATACCATGCCACTCCAATTAGTAGTTTCATTCCGCAAGCGAATGGTATGCCACACTTCTAGAGAACTGTAGTGCCGAATATTACCCTCCAAATCCTTCCAAACCAAACGGTCATGAAGCTGCAAAAACGGCTGATCAAGAGTCAACCCAATTAAGACAGGATAAGTATCATACCAAGCTTGAGGCCATTTCCATTGCCCATGCTCATCTACCAAATCCGCAACAGACGATTGAAGACTGAATCCCGCATTAGCAATGTGTCTCGGGGTTATAAAAGATCTGAGGGGGCTAAGGTGACACCAGTTATCACTCCACGCATTCGTTTGCAACCCACTTCGGATAATCTTCCAAAAGAAAGGCCGGATAATATTTCGAATAGAGAGGATTTTCCTCCATCCCCAGCTCATGCTACCCCTACTTTGGACCTCCCAGAAACTTTGAAGCTTCAATTTATGAGCATAAATCCATTGCACCCACAGGGACTTTCTTTTGGTTAGGATACTCCATATATGATTAGTAATGAGAGCTCTGTTTACATCCACAACTCGCCGTATACCTAAACCACCCTCCGACTTAGGAAGACAGATGTCATTCCACGCCACCTTTGCTTTAACCGTACCAACGTTACCAGCATTCCACAGAAAACGCCTCATCCGCTTTTCTAAATCGCTGACAACTCGGGCTGGAATAACAAAAATGGAAGCCCAGTATATATGCATTGCAGATAGTACCGAATTAATGAGCTGCAATCTGCCCGCAAAGGACAGCGTTTTTGTCATCCAGTTGCTGATTTTCTTATCCATTCGGTCCACTAAAGCCTTGCAATCCCCTGCGGTTAACCTGGATGTGATCAACGGCACACCTAGATAACGAACAGGAAGCGAACCCTGCTGAAACGGCATGATGTTGAGAATATCCTGCTTGACCTGAAGCGCAACATTACAAAAAAATACCGTGCTTTTAGCAGGACTCGGAACCAAACCAGAAATACTCGAAAATTGCTCCAACGCCACTTTTATCTTGCTAACCGAGAAGGCGTTTCCATGAACAAAAATAAAAAGGTCATCAGCGAATGAGACATTTATTATTTTTTGTTTCATACAATGAGCATGATACTTGAAACCTGGAGCCCGAGCAGATTTTTGGAGAAGAAGTGTAAGCACCTCCATAACAAGCGTGAACAGATAAGGGGACATCGGGTCCCCTTGTCGAAGACCCCTTCTCCCTTTGAAAAACCCGTGAAGATTCCCATTAATACTCAACGAATACGTAGCCGTAGAAACACAAGCCATTATCCACTTCACCATTTTCCTATGAAAACCAAACTGATAAAGAATTTTCTCAAGAAAAGCCCAACAAACCGTGTCGTACGCCTTTTGAATATCAATTTTGAACGCGCATCTGGGAGGCCCTTTATTCAAGTGGTAGTTGTGCATAAGCTCCTGGGTTAGAAGAATATTATCAGAAATCCGCCTGCCTGGCACAAACGCCGACTGATTAATACTAACCAGACAATCCAAACTCCCTTTCAGCCTGTCCGTAATAATCTTGCTAATGCATTTGTAGAGAACATTGCAGCAAGAAATAGGACGATAATCCAGAACCGAATCCGGGGTGTCCACTTTTGGAACAAGAGCTAAAATTGTATGGTTTAACTGTTTCAGCATTTTACCCGTATCAAAAAATTCCAAAATTGCACCCGTGACCTCATTACCCAAAATTTCCCAAGCATGCTTAAAAAACGCCGACGTATAGCCATCCGGACCAGGAGCTTTGTTCTCACATATGCTGAACATGGCATTCTTAACTTCCTCATTCGTAACCTGTCTAACCATACTTTCAGCTATTTCAGGATTAATGACATTGTCAAAAACTTCGGTCAAGTCAATACTAGAGAGCGTGTCTTCCTTGCCTAAGAACGCTGAATAATGGTTAACAAGAGCAGCCGCCATGCCATCCCCCTCAAAACGATTACCATTTACATCACGAATGCACTGGATTTTGCTTCGATTATTCTTACACTTCACACTATTATGAAAGAACGCCGTATTGGAGTCCCCAGAACAGAGCCATTCCACCTTCGATTTTTGTTTCAAAAAGCATTCCTCATCATACGCTGCAACCTGGAACTCCTGAAGCGTGTCTACCTCCTTTTTACGAATCTCCTCATCCATAGGATTTTCATCCACCATTTTTTGAACTTCATCCAGCTTCTTTCGCAGCTCCACAACTTTGGTATGCAAATTTCCTTGCTGGAAAAGGATCTTTCGAAGACCTGGTTTTAGATTTTTCAACTTAGTAGTAACCGAGAACATCTTGTAGCCCTCTATTCTTTTCGCCCATTCACCCTCCACACAATCTTTGAACTCAGGTTTAGAGGTGATAAAATTTGCAAACTTAAAAGGCTTCGGCCGATAGGATTTAGAAGTATTAGGAAACTTCAATATACACGGAGTATGATCAGATACGCGGTGCGGGTGATATATGACATATGCATCAGGAATTACCTCCAAGCATTTAAGATTACACATAACCCGATCAATTTTCCTAAGTAAGCCAACCCCTTCTTTTGGTTTCTGGTTCCAAGTGTAATGAAGACCATGTCCCTTTACATCAACCAGTTCCGTGGTTTGGACACATTCATAAAACTCCCTCATTCCAATAGAAAGACTAGACGTACCAAATAGAGAATCATCACCATGGAGGGCTGAATTAAAGTCGCCCATGACAAACCACGGGATGTTCGTACACAGCAACTTGTGCCTACACAAATCCTCCCACAAACTCCTTCGCTCTTGATACTTGTTCTTCGCGTACACAAACGAACAAAAAACACTCTTGTTATCAGCTTTGGACCAGACTTGAGCGTGGATAACCTGGTCGTCTCCAACTTATTAGATCAGTATTATCGTCTATGCATGTCTATTGGTCGCCTGTTTGGATCTTACCAAAAAGAATTGTCCATGATCTTGAAGACAGGATGCGAAGATTTCTTTGGGCTCAAGGAAATAATATTAAAGGTAAAGATAAAGTGAAATGGAGTCGCATTTGTTTGCCTAAGAAAGAAGGTGGATTGGGTATTCGGAGAATTTCTGACATGAACAATGCGCTTATGGTAGCTCATATTTGGAGCCTCTTGACTCATAGGGAATCCTTATGGGTTAAATGGGTTCACTCGTATCGTATCAGGGAGAGAAGTTTTTGGGATGTGCCTATTCGGAATAATATCACGTGGGGTTGGCGTAAGATACTTCAATTGAGGTCGATCATATGCCAACACATTTGGATTAAGTTGGGTAATGGCGCCAATACGCAAGTCTGGTTTGATACATGGGATACCGTGTGTCCCTTAAGCCATTTCATTACTCCGAGAATGATATCAAATGCGGGATTTGAGATAGGGTTCACGGTTGCGGATATGGTCCAAAACGGTGGGTGGGCTTGGCCGAATTCATGGGTGTCGAGATTTCGGCTTTGCAACAACTCGCTAATGTGATGTTACACTCACAAATCCAAGATAGGACTATTTGGCGTTCTAGAAATAGTGAAGATATGGAGAATAGCACGTTTGGGGTGTGGAATGATATTCGTCAAGTTCAAGATCAGGTTGATTGGGATCGTATAGTGTGGTTTCTTCAGGCTATCCCTCGGCATTCTTTTCTTATGTGGCTCATAGTTTGCAAGAAACTCAAAACCCAGGATATCATGTGCAAATGGCGTGCGTCGGGTAATGCAAACTATAACCTATTGTGTTGTTCCTTATGTACATCAGGGCCGGACTCTCACGATCACCTCTTTTTTGAGTGCGATTTTGCATCTCAAGTCTGGTATGGGGTTCGTGAGAAGGCGGGTATGCAAATAATAGGGAAGAGGTGGGACGGGATTATGGATTATCTAATTCAACATGCGGATTCAAAACGTGCCACTCACATCATTGGTAAATTAGTGGTGGCGGCGTCGGCTTACTTTATTTGGCAAGAACGTAATAACAGATTGTTCTCGTCTAATAAAAGGAACGTGGCTCAAGTTATCGAGGTGGTTCTTATGATTGTTAGAATGAAATTACATACAATGAAGTTTCGAAGAACAAGTAACATGAATTAAGTGTTAATCGAGTGGAGTCTTCCTCGAGAGTTGCTGTTGGACCAAGATGAGTGTGGCTGATTAATGAGCACGTGTGATCATAGCCGTGTTTGATTACTTGTTTGTCGGTTTTTGACTTGTTTTTTCTTGTTTGATGTGAGTTGCTTGTTTTTGTGTGAAACTCTAGTAATGGCCTGTCATTCTAGAGAACTGGGGTGTTACACTATTCCTCACTTGTTTTTATTGGGTAGGATGCCAATATTACTCCTGCGTATTCTCCTTGGGTAGAACTACGTACGTTCGTCCTCCTTGGGTAGGACAACAACCTTACAACTTACTAGACAAAACTCTATCATAAGTCCCTCATTTTTATATCGACTTAATCGCCGAGGCCAATGGCGAGCGGGTCATTAGTTAATAGCGCTATTAGGTTTAACAAACCTCACACCGTGCCAGTCGGACGGGCGTGTACTAATGGACTATGGCAAACCGTTAGTGATGATAGACACTGATGTAGGGCACAACTTATTTGCGTTAGTGGTCGATATGGTACAGTCTAGTGGTTCACATGGGGAAGCCCCCACTAATCATGGAAATGGTTTGGGTAATTAGGAATGAACTGGTTAATCTTACTTTCAACTACGGGGTAACCCCCATGGCAATTACGCCAACGAAAGACAAACCATGTTTTCAAAAACAACTTAAAACTAAACAACCAAACGTGAACTCACTCAACTTTGTTGTTGACTCGTTGTTACATGTCGTACAGGTCGTTAAATGCTTGGAGCTTGCACGAGGAAGGAGTCGTTGTGGGATACGGGCTATTATGTTCCGTGCTTAATATTTAAATCCCTATGAACTTATTAAACTTATGCTTTGGACATTAAACTTATGAACTACAAACTTATGTTTTGAACTTTACGTTTATGCTTCCGCTGTCTAAATTAAAACTTGGTTAACTAGCTTTTGGTCACCAATCGTATTGTGGTTGGCTTTAATTACTTAAATACGTTGTTCAGTATGATTGGTGGCTCGATCCTGGTCACGTCACGCCTCCAAGCGGTGGTACTCCGCTTAGTGGATTTTGGGGGTGTGACAAAAAGCACTTAGGTTAAGTTTCGTTTTAGTATGTAGGCTTTGTCAAACCAAATTACATAAGTTCCCACACTTATTTGGTTTACGAACCCTCGTACTACCCGATCCTCCGATAGGTCCGTTTATTTGGGTAAAGGGTTACCCCGGTGATTCTATATATTCACAAACCAAAAAAACAAGTAGTGTAGAATGCCTACACTAGTTCAATCATGAGACATGATGAAAGTAGAACAAGGAAAAAACAAGAAACAATCCAACACAAAGCTACACCGAAAACACCACTAGACTAAAATCTAGAACGAAAACATGACAAAAACTCAGCCGCCATCATCTTCATCATGCTTCCCACGAATCTCCCACTCTTCAAGAAGTCTTCTCACATTTGAGGTATCCCTTAATTTAGCTCCCATCAGCTATATTAGGTCCGTTTATTAATGTAGATACCTATATTAGGTGTCGTTTGAATCCGTAATCTTCTAGCTTGCTTGGTGGATATCTAAAGTCTATTGAGCAATCTCAAGTGAGTACATAGACCCCTCTTTTACTATTTTCCAAACATTTTGGGGTGAAATACATGTGCCTACTTGTTACTTTCATGCTTTCTTGTTTTCACATCATATGCTTGCTATGTTCTTTAGTACACTTATAGTACTTGATTTCATTACATTGTTTTGCTACATATGTTTACTTGGCATATTAGCACATTGTTTTACATTACATTTTTTGTTATGTATGTTTACTGAGCATGCTAGCACATTGAGTTACATGACTTTTCTGCTTTGTATGTTAACTTAGCATACTTAGTACATTGTTTTCATATAACATGTTTACATTTGGTATAACATTTGGTCTGCACAAACGGAACTTATATACATTTATTAACATTAGCTACGCCGCTCGGTAGTAAGTAATGGTACCATAGGACTTGACAAATCCCGTTCCTGACATCTTAGGTTTGTTTGGATGAAAAGAATGACTGAATCCGAAAACATTTCTTTTGATAACCTTTACTTAGGGTTATCCGTCTGTCTCAAGGCTTGAATGTATGCGTTAACTTACCACATAAATGTTTGTATCATTAAAACATGCTTTTACTTTGCAAAACATAACTTTTTGATATACTCAAAATACTTTGTTTTGTACATTTTTACGTTTGGTTTAAGTGAATATATTTTACTTAACATACATAACATTTGTTACACATACATGACTACATGACTACATTTTTGGACTTTTAAACATTTGACATTGGTTTTTTTTTACAAGAACATTTAATGATTGGATTAAACATGAACATTATACTTTGGTGGTTTGTTTGAGTGACTTAAGTAACGAGACGTGTGTAGTACGATACAAGCATGGTGGATACGCCGCTGGTACTTCCTATATATAAGTGCTTGTATTATATTACATGTCGTAGCGTTACTTAAATCATTTAGTTTGGACTTATACGTTTTAAGCAAATAACATATTTTTCACAAGACTTTGTTTCACAAAAAACAACTTGTTTTATATAACTTATTTTTACTTGGTTATTCATTTAACCATACATTACCCTTTATTTATACATATCATTTTTATCGCTTTTCAAATGATTTACAAAACAAAACATTTTACAAGGTTCATGACAATCTTTTATTAAACACTTTTCTAAAACCTAAGTCATAAAACCTAATTTCACAAAAACCTATGTTACTCACAGGTATTTTTATGCTGACGTACCTATTTTCACATGTGTTTTCAGGAGCTGTTGCTTAGGATGATGATCGTGACACGCTAGGGTGGACTTGGGCCTTAGTGACATAAAATGAAGATAGACTTAGTTTATTTATGAACTCTTGTTTCTTTTATTTTAAGACAATATAACTCTTTGGTTCTTGTTTTAAGACAATGTAATTCCACCTTTGGTTATGAATAAAATATTATTTTAATTACCATGTTTGTGGAACAATAATTCTGTTACAACACTCCCCGACGTTTTCACCATGATTTGATGTTTTACGTGGTCGGGGTGTGACATCACTCACTTTCTCGCCAAGAAAAGAGAGAAAGACGTCTTGCTGCTATCATCGCCAAACAGGTAGCAAAAGCTGTTAGTGATGTCTACGAGAACGTCAGCAAATCATCCGAGGATTCGAGGACCGAAGCTCCTAAAGCTGCTCCCAAAACTGCCTTCAGTTTCAAGAAATTTAAAGCTTGTGGGCCAAAGGAATTCACTGGCGAGGGAGGCCCCACAGCGTTGTTCCAATGGTTTGATTCCATTGAGGTCACTCTGCGACAGAGCGTTGCCCCGACGATCTCCGTACTCTCAACGCTACTGGCGTCTTCCAGTCCCGCGTACTAGACTTGTGGACGGCCGAGAGAAACAAAAGAGGAAACGATGCAGCCTACGACCTGTCTTTGGACGAACTCAATGAGGTCATGCTGGAAGAATTCTGCCCTCCTCATGAACGCCAGAAGTTGGAAGATGAATTTTGGCACATAAAGTAGAAGGATGGTGAAAGCGCTGCTTTAACTGCTCGATTCAAGCAACTCAGCATCATCTGCCCTGATCAGGTGAAGACTTCTGACATGGCAATCAAGAAGTATATCCGAGCCCTGCCTGACTGTGTCGCAGATTTCGTGCAAGCGACTAAGACTAAGACGATCGAGGAAACCTACCTACTGGCCGCGGAAATCAACGACAAACTGGTTAAGGCCAGTGTCTGGGATAAACCCTCGAAGCATCTGCATCAAGCTACTACCGCACCAATCGCTGACTCCACCGCCACCGCACCTCAGTCATCAAAGCCCTCATGCCGAAAGAAGAAGAGCAACAACAGCAGCTCCAGCAACAAGAATTTCGCTGCCACCACCACTGCTGCTCCTCTCCAGGCCGTATCGGCCCAGCAGTAGCACCACCACCGTCCAGCTCCAACTACTTATGCACCTCCAGCAAAGTGTGCATACACAGGTCCCCACCCGATTTGCCCAACATGCTCTTATCATCATCCGATGGGTATTGCCTGTCGTTTCTGTGTTCACTGCATCATGTACGGCCACTTCACTGTCAACTGCCATACTGGTCGTCGCAACACCGCAGCTCCTACCACTACTCATCAAGCTCTGCTCCCTGCCCCGCAAGGCCAACACGCGGCTCCGGCACCCGCGATCAACGCCAGAATCTGCTTCGCATGTGGTGATCCCAACCACTTTGCAAACATGTGCCCGAATAGGGTGGTGAAACAAGAGCCCCAGCAGCAGCAGCCTCAGCAGCAACAACAAGCCGCACGTGCCAGAACTTTCAACATCAACGTGCGCCAAGCCCAGACCGACAACAACGTGGTCAATGGTACGTTCCTTGTGAATGGTATTTATGCATCATGTTTGTTTGATACTGGAGCCGATAATTGCTTTGTGTCGTTCGAATTTGAAAAGCTCTTTAGTCGTAAGCGCTTCTATCTGCCCTCGTCATTCGACGTTGAAGTCGCTACCGGAAGAACTGTCGCTGTTAATTCGGTTCTTCGTGATTGTACTCTTGAGCTCAACAATCACATCTTCCCAATCGACCTTATTCCGATGCAACTCGGAAGTTTCAACATCATAATAGGCATGGACTTTCTTCACGAAAACCATGCTGAAGTTGTGTGCATAATTGCTTTGTGTCGTTCGAATTTGAAAAGCTCCTTAGTCGTAAGTGCTCCTATCTGCCCTCGTCATTCGACGTTGAAGTCGCTACCGGAAGAACTGTCACTGTTAATTCGGTTCTTCGTGATTGTACTCTTGAGCTCAACAATCACATCTTCCCAATCGACCTTATTCCGATGCAACTCGGAAGTTTCGACATCATAATAGGCATGGACTTTCTTCGCGAAAACCATGCTGAAGTTGTGTGCTTCGACAAGATGATCCGATTCTCACTCGCGAATGGTGATTTATTATGTGTTTATGGTGAAACTGCTTTGAAAGGTCTCAAACTCATGTCCTGCGTCCAAGCTAGCAAGTATCTCCACAAAGAATACAGAGCTTTCTTGGCCAACATTGTAGTAGCGAAGAAGGAAAAGAAAAGGAAGACAGAAGTGAAAGACGTCCCAGTGGTCCGTGAATTTCCTCAGGTGTTCCCTGATGATCTTCCTAGACTTCCCCCAAGTCGTGATATCGACTTCCGTATCGACCTCATTCCTGGAGCCAACCCTGTTGCCAAAGCTCCATACCGACTTGCACCGTCCGAAATGCGTGAACTCTCAAATCAACTCCAGGAATTACTTGAGAAAGGCTTCATGCGCTCGAGCATCTCTCCTTGGGGCGCGCCAGTCCTCTTCGTTAAAAAGAAGGATGGGTCGTTCCGGATGTGCATTGATTATCGGGAATTGAATAAGCTAACCATCAAGAACCGCTATCCCTACCTCGCATTGACGATTTGTTTGATCAGTTGCAGGGTGCTACGTGTTTCTCAAAGATCGATCTACGTTCAGGCTATCACCAGCTACGCATTCAAGAGGAGGATATACCCAAAACCGCTTTTCGCACTCGCTACGGCCATTACGAGTTCGTTGTTATGCCTTTTGGCTTAACCAACGCACCCGCGGTCTTCATGGATCTGATGAATCGCGTGTGTAAACCTTATCTCGACCGTTTAGTCATCATGTTCATCGACGATGTCTTGATCTATTCTAAGTCAAGAGCCGAACACGTGCAACATCTACGTTTGGTTCTCGAGTTACTCCAGGGGAATCAATTCTATGCTAAGTTCTCCAAGTGCGAATTTTGGCTAGGGGAGGTTCAGTTTCTGGGTCACATCATAAATAGTCAGGGTATTCATGTCGATCCTGCGAAAATCGAAGCAGTTAAGAGCTGGATTACACCTAAGAACCCGTCCGAAGTTCATTCTTTTCTCGGACTAGCGGGTTATTATCGCCGATTTATCGAAGGATTCTCCAAGATCGTTGTGCTGCTTACCGCCCTCACGCATAAAGACAGGTCTTTTGTTTGGGGAACCGAACAAGAATATGCTTTTCAAACCCTTAAGCACATGCTCTGCAATGCTCCTGTTCTCACATTGCCCGATGAAAATGACGGTTTCATTGTCTATTGTGATGCTTCCAACCTTGGTCTTGGTTGTGTTCTCATGCAACGGGACAAGGTTATAGCTTACGCGTCTCGTCAGCTCAAAATCCACGAGAAGAACTATACAACCCATGATCTCGAGCTAGGCGCGGTTGTTTTTGCATTAAAGATTTGGCGACACTACCTATATGGTACCAAGTGTACGATCTTCACCGATCATAGGAGCCTCCAACATATCTTTAACTAGAAGGAACTTAACATGCGTCAACGCCGATGGGTAGAACTTCTCAATGATTACGACTGTGAGATTCATTATCACCCAGGCAAAGCAAATGTCGTTGCCGATGCTCTTAGTAGACAGAATTATTTGTTCAGCATCTGTGATACCCAAGCCCAATACGATCTCGAAGCCCTCATCCGCGAAGCCCAGCATGCCTCTTTTAACGAACGCACTCTGAAGAAAGAATGAATCTATCACGATGGAGCTCAACTGGTAAACAAGTCGAATGGGATATTCCCCTTTCTGGACCGAATTTTGATCCCTAAGCAGACCAATTTGCGACAGATTCTGATGGACGAAGCCCACAAATCCCGGTATTCTATTCATCCTAGTGCTCACAAAAACAAAAGTTTGAATATAGGCCGGTGATTGCCAAACCGAAGGGGGAGGCGAAAAAAGATCCATCATCAAGTGGAATTGAATCTAAAAATCCGTTTGCTGCTTTGAATGATATTGAAGGCGATGGGTTTGTCGACTCAGACAGTGAGGAGGTTGTGGAGGTATTTAATGAAACGAATGAATTTATGTTACAAAACACTAAGAAACCAAATGATAAACAAGGGGCAAGCACTCCTTCTCCAGTTGTTTCCAATGATTAGTCTTGCTGCATGGAACATTAGGGGGTTGAACCGCCCTCTGAAACAACAGGAGGTTCGTCAAATTGTAAAGGAAAATGGGCTGTCTTTCTGTGCTATTTTAGAATCCCATGTGGATATTCAAAATCTGAATAAGGTTTGTTCTTCTGTTTTTCGTCGGTGGGATTGGTCTTCGAATGGAAGTAGTTGTCAGAAGGGTACAAGAATTATTGCTGGCTGGGATCCGGGTATTCTTGAAGTCATCTTGCTCGATCAATCTTCTCAGGTTATGCACTTTCAAATCATTTTTAAACAAGATAAAAGGATGTTATTTTGCTCAGTTGTGTATGCGGCTAATTATTATCGCACTAGAAGGGAGGTATGGCATCATTTATCCAAACATAAAGTGCTTGTTGGTAACAATCCGTGGGTTATATTAGGCGACTTTAATTCAGCTCTGCATCTGGATGATAAGTCGATGGGCACTTCGATTATTTCCCCTGGTATGAGAGATTTTCAAGAGTGTGTCTCGGAGCTAGAAGTGTTCGATATAAATAGTTCGGGAATGCATTTTACGTGGAACCAAAAGCCTAAGGAGGGAGTTGGTCTTCTAAAGAAAATTGATAGAATTATGGGTAATACACCTTTCGTTGATGTGTTTCCCAACTCGGTAGCTTTTTTCCACCCGAATCGGTTATCCGATCATTGCCCTTGTTTGCTTAAGATTCCAGCGACAGGCAATAAAAAGCATCAATCGTTCAAGTTTGCCAAGTTTTTAGTTTACAAACCGGGTTTTATTGAGGCGGTCAAGAAGGTGTGGGAAAATAATGTTGAGGGTGTTCAGCAATTCCAGTTGGTTAAAAAGTTACGTCTTTTGAAAAGACCTCTTCGTGCTTTATTATTCCAACAAGGTAATTTGCACAAGAAAGTAGAAACGTTACGTGGGGAGTTGGATGCGATCCAACGGGAAATAGATAGATGGCCCTCTAATCTAAATCTTCGTAATCAAGAAACTAGGATTACGGCTGCTTATCAAGAGGCGTGCCTAGATGAAGAGCGTTTTCTAAAGCAGAAATCTAAAGTGGATTGGCTTCGGGCGGGGGATGCCAATACGGCTTTCTTTCATGCTTCGCTAAAAAGTAGAAATCATGTGACTCGTATTGAGGTTATTATAAATTCGGAAGGGGAGATGTTTGAAGGGGAAAGTGTCGCTAACGCTTTTGTTACTCATTATGAGAAGTTCCTTGGTAGTGAAGATGCCTTAGAGCTTCGGCCCTCGTCTGATCTTTTTTCGAATAAGTTGAATGCTGATGTTTCCACGCATATGGTTCGTCCGGTGACATGTGAAGAGGTTAAACGGGCTATGTTTTCCATTGGTAATGATAAGGCTCCTGGCCCTGATGGGTATACGGCGGCGTTTTTTAAAGGAGCTTGGGAGGTGGTTGGGAATGATGTTTCGAATGCTATTATGGATTTCTTTAATACAGGTAAGCTTCTTCGGGAGCTGAATAATACTCTCATTGTTCTTATCCCTAAGAAGCCCACGCCGTCTACGGTCACAGATTATCGTCCAATTGCGTGCTGTAATGTTATTTATAAATGTATTAGCAAAATTGTGGCGGACCGCATTAAAGGGTGTTTGACTCATATTGTTGGTATTAACCAATCGGCCTTTGTACCGGGAAGGAAGATTTCGGATAACATTCTTCTTACTCAGGAACTGATGCACAACTATCATAGGAATTTTGGGCCTCCTAGGTGTGCGTTTAAAGTAGATATACAAAAAGCATACGATACCGTTCATTGGAGGTTTCTAAAGGATGTGCTCTTGGGGTTTGGTTTCAATTCTAGGATGGTGGATTGGATTATGACTTGTGTGTCTTCTCCAACCTATTCTCTTTGTATCAATGGGGAAATTCACGGGTATTTCAAAGGCCGTCGGGGGTTACGTCAAGGAGATCCGCTATCTCCTTATCTCTTCACGCTTGTCATGGAGATTCTTTCGTGTATTCTTCAGCATGCTTCTAGGTTGGATAGGTCGTTCAAGTTTCACAATAAATGTGAGAAGCAGCGTATCATTAACCTATGTTTTGCAGATGATTTATTTCTGTTTGCTCGTGGAGAGGTTTATTCAGCTCGGTTTATTATGAAAGCTCTTACTCGCTTCACAAATATGTCGGGATTGGTCCCTAGTATTCAAAAGAGCACCGCGTTTTTCTGTAATGTCTCGATTGCTGTCAAGGAAGCTATTTTGAATATTTTACCATTTGAGGAGGGAGTTTTACCGGTTAGGTACTTGGGTGTTCCTCTAATTTCATTGAGACTCCTTGCTAGAGATTGTAGTGTTTTGGTGGAGAGAATGGAGAAGAGAATCGATAACTGGAGAAATAAGCTTTTGTCGTTCGCAGGTAGGCTTCAGCTTATTAATTCGGTTTTGGCTTCGATGCATATTTACTGGTCCTCAGTTTTCATATTACCCGCTAGTATTATTAAAGATCTGGAGGCGAAAATGCGGAACTTTCTTTGGTCTCAAGAAGCGGCTTTTCATAGAGGTAAAGCAAAAGTTGCTTGGAATGCTATCTGTGTTCCAAAGTATGAGGGTGGGCTGGGTATTAGGAGGCTTGGAGATGTTAATAAGGCTCTTATGGCGTCTCATGCTTGGAGTATTTTAATCAAGAGGAATTCGCTATGGGTCGCTTGGATTTATTCATATAAGTTAAAGCAAGGTAACTTTTGGAGATGTAATGAAGGGGCAAATTGTAGCTGGTCATGGAGGAAAATTCTGCAAATCAGGCCGATTTTAAGGGGTTATATTTGGTCTAAGTTGGGGAATGGTAAAACTACTTCAGCTTGGTTTGACATATGGAGTAATCTAGGGCCTCTCATTAATTTCGTTTCGCCTAGAATGATAAACAATGCAGGATTTTTGTTAGAAGACAAGGTTGCGGATCTTTATTCTGATAACTCGTGGGTTTGGCCGCAAGATTGGAGATCTCGGTTCAATGAGTTGAATCAGCTGGATTCTATCCACTTGCAACCGAATACAGATGACAGACTATACTGGAAAGAAGGGGACGATCTTCATGATTTTTCTTCGTCTACAGTTTGGCAGGCTCTTCGGTCAAGGGAGCAGGAGATCGATTGGGTTAACATTGTGTGGTTTAATCAATGCATTCCCAGACATGCGTTCTTAATGTGGCTCATTATGCGTCGGAAGCTCCTCACGCAAGATATCATCTTAAAGTGGGATTTTTCAAGACGTAAAAATATGAACATGATGTGTTGCCTATTGTGTTTTGAGAATGTGGACTCTCATGAACACCTTTTCTTTGAGTGTCGGTTTTCTACTCAAATTTGGTGTATGGTCCGAGACAAGGCGGCTATGGATAATGTGGATCATAAATGGTCTTCGATTACAAGATGGCTTAAGGATCGTGGAAAGTCGAAGAGGGCGGCTGATTATGTTAGCAGGCTCGTGGTTGGGGCGACGGCTTATGTCATTTGGCAAGAACGTAATCATAGGTTATTCAGAAATCAAACGAGACCCCCGGATGTGATTCGTGACACAATTCTCAAGACTATTCGATACAAGCTAATGGGCGTCAAATTCAAACAGTGTGCTAATGTGCGGAAGCTGTTGGCAGAGTGGGAGATTGCTGAAGACAAGACGATCGATGATGGAGGCTAATTCTTATTTTGTCTAGTTGTTTGTGTGTGTTTCTCTAGATAAGTGTCTAGGTGTGGTTAATTTGTATTTGTTGGTTGTTTGGCTTACTTACATGGGGCATGTCTCATGTTTGAACTAGTGTGGACGTTTCCTCACTACTTGTTTTGCTTGTGAAATTTATAAAATCACCGGGGTAACCCTTTACCCAAAAAAAAAAAAAAGATAAAATGTATCAAGATCTCCGCTACAAGTACTGGTGGCCGGGTATGAAAAGGGATATTGCCCTCTACATTGGAAAGTGCCTGACTTGTGCAAGGGTCAAGGTTGAACATCAAAGGCCCTCTGGCATACTCGAACAACCCCCAATCCCTATGTGGAAGTGGGAGAGTATAGCTATGGACTTCATAACCAAACTTCCGCACACGTCATCAGGTCACGACAGCATATGGGTTGTTGTTGATCGCTTAACCAAATCAGCCCACTTTTTGCCAATACGGGAAGACTACAAGGTAGAAAGATTAGCCCGAATCTACACCGACGAGATCATTTGTAATCATGGGACGCCTCGTGACATCATCTCCGACCGTGACGCATGGTTTACCTCGCGATTGTGGGAAACGTTTCAAGCAGCTCTTGGCACTACGCTTAATCTGAGTACCGCATTCCACCCTCAAACCGACGGTCAGACTAAAAGAACGATCCGTACTCTCGAATACATGCTCCGTTCGTGTGTCATAGACTTCGGTGGTAATTGGGACAAATACCTGCCTTTAGTTGAATTCTCGTACAACAATAGTTATCATACCAGCATCCAAATGGCACCATTCGAGGCTTTATATGGAAGAAGATGTCGATCGCCCATTGTGTGTCACAAGATCGGTCACTCGCAATTAACCGGTCCCGAGCTACTGCAAGAAACGACTGACAAAATCCTCCAGATTCGAGACAAATTGTTGAAATCTCGAAGTCGACAGAAAAGTTAGGCCGATAAAAGACGCAAGCCCCTTGAATTTGATGTTGGCGACTACGTACTCCTAAAGGTATCACCTTGGAAGGGTGTTGTCAGATTTGGCAAGAAAGGGAAACTAGCGCCTCGATATGTTGGACCTTTTAAGATTCTGGAAAGGATCGGAAAAGTCGCCTACAGACTCGAGCTACCGGAGGAACCTAGTAGCGACCACCCGACTTTCCATGTGTCATGTAACACCCCGTGTTTTGAAAGTCAAAGTCAAGATTGAAGTCAAAGGGAGAAAAGATTGCTAATTGCAAACTGTCTCTCCTCGCTCAATTCCTGTTTTGACTTCTTGACTATAGTTAGTCCATTTTGGTGTTTTACGTCAGTTGTATTATGTTGGGTAATCATTAAAAATCGAAGTAATCGAATTGTTTATCGCTACAAACCGCTTTACGGCTGTGAATAGTAGGAAGTAACAATGCGATAAAGTTTTCTTTTGGGTAAAGTGTTACCCCGGTGATTCTATTAAAACATTCCCAAATCAGTACAAGTAGTGAGGATGAGTTCCACACTAGTTCATATACAGGACATGCCCCATATAGGTAAGACAAGCAAAACAATAACCACAAAACCTATGACCCTACATAACCTAGCCTACTACACATTATGGAAAAATATCTAGTAGACAAGACAAAGCAAAAACAAAACTAAAAATCATCCCCCATCATCAAAAATGAAATAGCCACAAACTAGCAGCCCCTTGACACGAACCAACAACACTCTATCAATTGGAGAACTTCGTGTACGAGGTGCTTGCCCCTGCCTTCGATAAACCGGAGGTCATAAATTCATTAGTTTCATTATAGCTTCCAATAACCTCCTCATCATCCGGGTCCTGCTGATCATGTTGAACTTCACCAGTTTTACCCACATTCTTACCCTTATCCCATAAAACATCAAACGGATTGTGCGTTCTGACACTAGATGGCGGACCCGAAGTAGTAGCCCCACCATGAGTCTTGGATCCAATCGGCCGATATTCAAATTTCTGCTTCTGCTTATTAACCGGAAACCCTGCTTTCCTAGCCGCTTTCTTACGATCCACATCCATAAAACCCTCTTTGTCTACAACCGGCTGCTTCACTTGATTCCTAGTATTGGTTCCCTCTTGTTTGTTCTGATTATAAACCGGCCCCTTAGGAGTCCTCCTAGGCTGTCTCGAGCATTTATCATCAGAATGACCAAACACCTTACAATGTGCACACCTAAGAGGACTCCATTCATATTCTACCTCCAAGTTCACTTTACTAAAGAACAAGCAATGCGATAAAGTTAATTAAACGTTAATCAATCTGATCTAATTAACATCGCGCTCGCAACTCGAACTACGCATTTTGGTGATTATTATACGTGTGTGTGTGCCTTATGTGTTACTTGTGCATGTTTATTTATGTTATGTATGGTAATCAATCGAATCGCAATCGAACTCAATCGCAATCGAATCGCAATCGCAAACCGAATACGAAATAGGGATACTTGTATGTTGATATAGTAGTTGGGATTAAAAGTAATTTGAAAAGAAAACACTATCGCATCCGCATCACTCGCAATCGAAATCGAAATATCAAAAATCGTCGCGTCGCGCCCCTGAACCAGATGCCAGACGGCCGGATTGCCATCCGACCGGGCTGCCATCCGGTCGGTGTGCCATCCGACCGACCCAACATCCAGGTGTGGTGTCATCCCACCGACCCACACTTTCTCTTTTGGAAGCCTATAAATACCCCTGTCATTGTTATCATTTCCACTTTTGGAAATCCTCTGTCCGAGCAGCACGTGTTCTTCACCTTTTCTTCGATTTCTCTCAAACCAGGTAAGATCTCGTCCTAAATATTGTACTTCCTTGATCTACACGCACTCCTACACCTTTCTATCTTTTAGATTTTAACTTTTAACCATGAAATCATCAAGATTCAAGTGTTCTATGATGACGTCATCATGGTGTTCTTCAAGAACTTCATGTTTTGGCCTCAATCTTTTAAGAACAACTTAAATCTAAACGATTTCCACATAAATAAACAAAGATCTACCACGGATCTAAACATTTTCACTAAGAAAAGGATTGAAAGATGGTTTTCCTACCTTCTTTCAACTCTTTTACACTCAATGCACTCAAAACCGATAGAATCAGGCCTTGTGTCAACATACTACTCATCCTGTGGTTACGTTAGCTCAAGATCCGACCCTATCCACGAGGTTCATCGGTTTCGGGTTAAACAAGAACTATGTCCCGAAAAGTTCACGAGTCGGACTTGGGTGATTCCTGTCTGATCCGGAGAACCAAGTATTGGCAAGTTCCCAATGTTTGACTCGTTATCAAAATAACTCGATAAAACGACAAACCATCAAAAACAACCAAGTGTAAGACGAACGAAATGACCAGGACGGAAAGTCGTCCGATCGGATGACCATCCGATCGGATCGTCAACCGGATGGTTTGCCACCCGATCGGCTTGCATTATGGGAACCACACTTGATCACTTTTTGAAGTTTGAGTATTGAACGAACTACTGTTCGATCGGACTATCATCCGACCGGATTACTATTCGGATCATTAGATACTTGACTTTAACACTTAGTCGATTTTTCAGACATGTTCAATAGGGATGCCACCTGACCGGGCGGCTGTCTGATCGAGTGACAAACCGCTGTGAACTTGTTCTCACTAAAGTGTCAACCGATCGGATGACCGGCCAATCGAACGACCGTTCGATCGATCGACCTGAAAGGTAAAGATACTTCTATGTTTTCAAATGCTACAACCAAAACTTCAAAGGACAAACCATCGTACACAAACACATCCTTCTCATAGGAAGAAACAATCCACTCGAATAGTCATCCGACCGGACTACCGCCCGACCAGAAGACCACCCGAACGGATTGTCATCCGCACGAATAGGCCCTCCGATCAGATTATCATCCGACCGAACTTCCATTCGACCCACCAGCACTTGCTTCCATTTTACGCATGGCTTATCGTTATTCTATCGAACTATTCGGGCTAAAATTACTCTCAAGCGCTCCTTTCAATCCATCAACCGTTGTGAGTATACTCGATCCCTTTTTGCTTTAAGCACTTTTGGGTGTTACATGCGTTACTTATACAAAATCACATCGAACACACTACGCAACATTTTAAACGCTAACCGTTACCGCATGTTATACGTGACTTAATGAATGCTTGTTTGTTATGTTTACACATGGAATGTTGTCTACCTGCCTTAACGACGAAAGTACTATAGTTTGGACTCAGCACCCGCTCATGCGGGGGTTGTTAAGGACAATTACTTGCACGGATTATAGTGGTGATCATGTATTGCGAACTGCCTTGGGCAGTCAACCCGCAGTCATTGGTATCGATAGATCCGTGTCGATAATTAACATGCTTCGTTTCCTTTGTGTACGTGTTGGTTATGCGTAACTATTTCGAACTCTATATGCTATTATCAAACTTGTATGCTCACCTTTACACTATGTGTATTGACTTTTATTTCAACGTATATGACAGGTAATTAGGATGCTTATCTCCTAGGAAAGCGAGGTAATAATAAGCTTCTAGAGCCCAACAAATAGTTGTCTGTAGATCTGAAAACAGGAGTCTCTAGAAGCAGATAAACAATTGGGCAATTTTGTAAAATCTGAGTTGTCGGAATAGAACTATTTGCCTGGATTTTGTCTGTAATAATTTGTTTACCTGTTAAGGCATGGTATCAGACATGTTAATTTAAATTAATTGGTAATGATAATTGTTATGGTAACTTCTGGACAATCTGTTTCGCTCAGTGCCGCGCCCCGATAATTCCGCCATCGGTTGGGGTGTGACATGTCAAACCTCCAAAAGTGCCTGGCTGAGCATGATTTGATCGTACCCCTTGACGACCTCCAAATAAACGAAACACTACACTTTGTGGAAAAGCTTGTCGAAATCATGGATCGCCAAACCAAGCAGCTCAGACGCTCGCGCATTCCTATTGTGAATGTCACACCCCCAAAACCCACCTGCGGATAACACCCGCTTTGAGGGCGTGACTGACCAGGATCCAGCCACCAATTATACTGAGCATTGAATTAATAGAAGAAATATTTAATATCCAAAGTAGTTAGCAACATCGTAGTTTAAGTTCGATAATTAGTTTAACAAAACAGCGGAAGCATAAACCAAAGTAGTTTTAAAGATAGTTCTTAGTTCAAAGTAAATAAACCCAACACACGGGTTCTAACGAACACTACACATCCCCAAGCAGCAGCTCCTCAGTCACGGGTTACCTGCAAAGCATGCAGTAAGGGGTCAACAATAATGCTGAGTGAGTTCACTAGTTGTCCAGTTTTAGTTTACCAAAAACTTAAGTTGTTTAGATAAAGCATTTATAATCACGTTGTGGGGAGCTACCCCATCTGTATGCTCACTAAACTGTAGATACCGAAACTGTTGACGGAATATAAATTCGTGCCCCGAGTCAATGTCTATCGTCATTGACCATGTTGCAAGGTCTACTAGTTCACGCCCGATCTCCCCCGGTCACGGTGTGAGGTTGTCAAACCTAATAGCGCTATCAACTAATAACCCGTTCGCCCCCGGAGATTAATCGGTACTGTAAGCAGGGACTTTAAAGTGATAGAGTTTCGTTTAGCATGGCTAGTTGTGATTTATAAATAATATCCAAACGTATCTCCCCCGGAGATAGTAATTACCCATTCTGTTTCCCCCGGAGTAATGGGTCAAAAGTGTTTTTCCCAAAGTTGGTAGTTTGTTCTTGTCCCTCCGCGGGACGCATGCTTTTAGTGTGTGAACTCACCTTGGGTTGCTCGGCAGATTGGGTTACTTGTCAAACACGTTGGTCACCACGTCCTAACATGGTTACCGGTATAGGTCAGGTTTGGTGTACAAGCAAACACGTAAAATCTACACATAACTATCACGTTGCATGCATAAAAATATAGACAGTGGGTTATTGGGCCGGCCTTAGCATTTAAACAGTCAAACAGTAACACGCAGATCAGTCAACAGGTAGCCCATATCAAGCATACTATGGCCCAATAACCAAAGTGGACAGCCCAGTCGCAACCAGATGGTCTCGAGTCGCAACCAGGAGGTCTCGGCTTGTCACGCTGTGGTTGCGAGTCGCAACCGTGTGGTCTCGAGTTATCACGCTGTGGTTGCGAGTCGCAACCGTCGTAGTCTCGAGTCGCAATCGTGTGGTTTCGAGTTGTCATGCTATGGTTGCGAGTCGCAACGGTGCGGTTGCGAGTCGTAATGCTGTCCCTTTCATGTACACGTGATGATGCAGATACATCAGTCCAAATAGTACTATGTAATCAGACCCAAATCAAGAAATGGCCAATAAGGTTTCACTAACAAGTTTTCCTAAACTGTCATTAATAAAAATTGGATCAAACATTGCCCTTTTTGAATCTTCAAGTCATATTCAACTAGTTCATCACAAGTTCATCATTCTAGGGTTTTTATATCCAACATAACCATACATTTTTATGAACCAAAACTTACATATTTCATCAAGATCGTCATGCAAGAACAAGAAAACATGCATTTTGTAGCCGAAATCTTATATTTAACAATATCATTTTGCAAGAAACAAAGAAGCATGGTTTGGTTGGCCATAAATTCTCTTAAACTACCATTTTCTAGCCATTTTAAACATGTTACAAGTATTTTACACATAATGGTTTACACATATAGTGAAACTCACAAATCAACCTAAAAATCATGCATAACAATTCTAACTAAACATTCCCTAGTTCATAGACATTTCATAAATCTTTTACACATATAGTTAACACTAACCGGTTGTGAAGAAGGAGCCGAAAACAAAGAGAAAGGAACCGAGAAGATGGAGTGTCCGAGTGATGATCTTGACCGAGTTTCTTGTCCGAGATCCTTGAGCTTGAACCGAAAGTTGGGAGAGAAAGGATTGTTGTTTTGGGGTTTTCTAGTTGAGAGAGAATAGAAGTGTTTGTGTGTGTAAAATGAAGGAAGTGGGGGAAAGGTTGGGATTATATACAAGGTTCCAAAATAAGCTTAGGGGGTTTCAGCCCAAACCGGTTACGGCCCAAGAGGCCCACTCGAAACCGAGTGGCCCACTCGCAACCGAGTGGTTGCGAGTCACGGTCTCGACTCACTAGTTTATACACGTATACTTATATATATATATACATACACAACACACATATCATGTAAAAAGTCACGTTTTCATTTAATATCATATATACACACAAAAATATTACAAGGTGTTCGTTCGGAAAAACCTAGAGTGTCACATTATCCCCAAGTTTTAAGAACTTTCGTCCCGAAAGTTAAGGCAGCCACTGCCAAGCTAGCGTGTTTTAACGGGGTGTCACATCATCCCCCCGTTAGTTTGGAATTTCGTCCCGAAATTCAGTTGTAGCTTCAGTGCTAGGGGTTTCGTTTGGGAACAACTGGGGATACTTGGACTTCATCTGGTCTTCCCGCTCCCAGGTAAACTCTGGGCCGCGTCGTGAGTTCCAACGAACTCGTACGAGAGGTATCTGGCTACGTTTGAGGGTTTTGATCTCTCGATCCGTGATCTCAATCGGTTCCTCAGTAAAGTGTAGCTGTTCATCAATAGTGAGTTCCTTGAAAGGAATTATGAGTGTTTCATCTGACAGACACTTCTTCAGATTAGACACGTGAAAGACATTGTGCACTGCACTCAGCTCTGCAGGCAGGTTCAATCTATAAGCAACCTTACCGATTTTCTCGGTAATTTCGAATGGTCCAACATATCGCGGATTCAGCTTGCCTCGTTTACCGAAACGGACCACACCCTTCCAGGGCGAGACTTTAAGTAGAACCCGGTCCCCGACCTGGAATTCTAACGGTTTCCTACGCTTGTCAGCGTAGCTTTTCTGACGGTCACGAGCTGCCGCCATGCGTTGCCTGATCTGTGAAATCTTTTCTGTTGTATCAACCACTAGTTCTGGGCCTGTGAGTTGACTATCACCGACTTCCGCCCAGCAAAGAGGTGATCGGCATTTACGACCGTACAATGCCTCAAAAGGTGCCGCCTGAATGCTAGTGTGGTAGCTGTTATTGTAGGAGAATTCCACCAGCGGTAGGTGCTTCTCCCAGTTCTTGCCAAAATCGATCACACATGCTCTAAGCATGTCTTCCAGGGTTTGGATGGTGCGTTCAGACTGCCCATCCGTTTGTGGGTGGTAAGCGGTGCTCATGTCCAAACGTGAGCCAAAGGATTTGTGCATAGCTTGCCACAACTCGGAAGTAAAACGGGCGTCTCGGTCGGAAATAATGGAAGTTGGCACCCCGTGCCTGGAGACTACTTCCTTCAAATAGATTTCTGCCAAGGTAGAAAACTTATCTGTTTCCTTAATGGCCAGAAAGTGTGCAGACTTAGTCAATCGATCTACTATCACCCAAATAGTGTCATTCCCGCGTTGGGATCTAGGTAGTCCTGTGACAAAATCCATGGAAATCTGTTCCCATTTCCACTTCGGGATTTCCGGTTGCTGTAGTAGGCCTGCTGGTTTCTGATACTCAGTCTTGACTCTTGCGCAGGTCAAACATTTGCCAACGTAAGCGGCTATGTGGGCTTTCATGCCAGGCCACCAGTAAGTGGTCCTTAAGTCGTGGTACATCTTATCTGAACCAGGATGTACTGAATAACGGGACTTATGGGCTTCGTCCATCACAAGCTCTCGTAGATCTCCGTAAAGTGGGACCCAAATGCGCCCTGCCACATAGTAGGCGTCGTCTTCTTTTTGCTCTAGTCGTTGTCTCGATCCTCGCAGGGACTCAGCCTTGATGTTTTCCGATTTCAGAGCTTCGATCTGAGCATTTCGAATCTGGGTAGGGAGGTTAGACTGGATAGTAAGTTGCAATGCTCGCACGCGCCTTGGTATAGTGTCCTTTCGGCTGAGAGCGTCTGCCACGACATTGGCCTTGCCCGGATGGTATTTGATGGCGCATTCGTAGTCATTCAAGAGTTCGACCCAGCGGCGCTGTCGCATGTTTAATTCCTTTTGCTTGAAGATATGCTCGAGACTCCTGTGATCGGTGTAAATGGTGCACTTGGTACCGTACAGGTAATGTCTCCATATCTTAAGCGCGAAGACCACTGCTCCTAGTTCCAAGTCATGCGTAGTGTAGTTCCTTTCATGCGTCTTAAGTTGTCGAGAGGCGTAAGCAATGACCTTGTCGCATTGCATTAACACACATCCGAGCCCATGGATGGATGCATCGCAGTAAACCACAAAGTCGTCCGTTCCTTCAGGTAACGAGAGAATAGGAGCACTACAGAGATTATCCTTTAGTGTCTGAAACGCGGTTTCCTGAGCTTCACCCCATTTATAAACCATACCCTTCTGAGTAAGAGCCGTGAGAGGCTGAGCGATCTTTGAGAATCCCATGATAAATCTACGATAGTATCCTGCTAGTCCCAAGAATTGGCGGACTTCAGTCGGAGTCTTAGGGGTAGGCCAATTCTTTATAGAGTCGATCTTAGCTGGGTCGACGTGAATTCCATCCTTGTTAACCACGTGCCCAAGGAAATGGACTTCTCGAAGCCAGAAGTCGCATTTCGAGAACTTGGCATACAGTTGCTCATTGCGAAGGAGTTCGAGGATAAGGTGTAGGTGCTGTTCATGCTCTTCTTGACTTTTCGAGTAGATCAGGATGTCGTCTATAAACACGATCACGAATTTATCGAGGTAAGGTTTGCACACTCGGTTCATTAGATCCATGAATACTGCGGGCGCGTTGGTCATTCCAAAGGGCATAACGAGGAATTCAAAATGGCCATAACGAGTTCTGAATGCAGTTTTGGAGATGTCTTCATTACGGACCCTTAGCTGATGGTAGCCTGATCGCAGGTCGATCTTAGAGTAGTAGCTCGATCCTTGCAACTGATCGAATAGGTCGTCGATTCGCGGGAGAGGGTAACGATTCTTGATGGTAACCTTGTTCAGCTCACGATAGTCAATGCACATTCGGAACGTGCCATCCTTCTTCTTGACAAAGAGTACCGGTGCTCCCCAGGGTGATGAACTAGGGCGGATAAAACCTTTATCCAACAGTTCCTGTAGCTGAGTAGAGAGTTCCTTCAATTCTGCGGGGGCTAGCCGATAAGGCGCACGAGCTATAGGCGCTGCTCCGGGAGCTAGCTCGATTTGGAATTCGACCTGACGGTGGGGAGGGAGTCCAGGTAAATCCTCAGGAAATACCTCGGGGTAGTCACGCACTACCGGAAAATCTTCAATCCTCTTTTCCTTTTCCTGCGTGTTGGTGACAAGTGCTAAGATAGCGGTGTGCCCTTTTCGTAAACACTTCTGGGCCTTCAAGAAAGAGATAACGCCGGAGATTTCTCCGCCTTTGCCACCTTGTACAATGAGGGGCTTGCCAGAACGACGGGGAATACGAACTGCTTTCTCTTGACAGAGGATCTCAGCGCGATGCTTGGATAACCAATCCATACCAATAACGACGTCGAAGCTTCCAAGAGTAACAGGGAAAAGATCGATACTAAATGTCTGACCAGACAACTCTAGTTTGCAGCCTTTGATAACATGTGAGGCTTCGATGTTTCTACCATTAGCTAACTCGACGATATGATGCGAACTTAGTAACGAAAGCGGACGCTTAAGCTTCTTACTAATACGTAGGGACACATAACTAGCATCGGCTCCAGAATCAAATAACACAGAAACATAACGATCATCGAGTAGGAACTTACCCGCCACGACATTGGGGTCATTCCTTGCTTCTCCAGCTCCAATCACAAAAGCCCTTCCTCTAGCACCATTCCCAGCATTGTTGTTCTGATCGTTGTTTCCAGCTCCCTGATTGTTGTTGCGGTTCTGGTTCAGTTCAGGGCAATTCTTCTTAAAGTGCCCCTCAGCTCCACACTGGAAACAACCCTTGGCATTCCCGTGATGTTGTTGCTGCTGGTTCTGCCCCACGGGACGTGGACTCCTACAGTCCTTGGCCTCATGCCCCATTTTGTTACATCGCTGACACTGACCTTTCCCACACGGCCCGCTGTGATGTCGATTGCACTTGTTGCACTTGGGGTGGTTACCGCGATAGCCACCCTGTTGTTGAGTGCCCTTGTTGTTTTCAGTTTTCCTTTGCTGTGCTGGGGCCTGAGTGGGGTTAGCATCCTTGCTTTGATTTCCTTCCCACTTACGCTTGTTGTCACTAGAAGTTCCGACAGTAGCACTGATCCTTTTGGGCAACCTGCCCTCTTCTACGGCCTGATCAGTGAGTTTGTGAGCAAGTCGAACGATCGGCTGAATGGTAGTGTGGTTGGCTGAAGTTACATGGCTTCGAATTTCTGGAGCCAAACCCTTGATGTACAGTTCGATTCTTCGATACATAGGTCGAGACATGTTTGGGCAAAGGGCAGCATAGTCGTTGGACAGCTTGGTGTAGGTCTCAATCTCTGATCCAACCATCTTAAGCGCATAGTACTCGTTCTCAAGTTTGTGGATGTCATCCCGGTGACAGTACTCCTCCTTAATCATGTCCTTGAAATCCTCCCACGCAGTAGCATTAGCAGTTTCTAATTCAAACATCTGAATTTGCGCCTTCCACCAAGAAAGCGCGTTTCCTTCAAGCGTAGCAGTAGCAAATTTCACCCAATTCGCAGGGGGACACTCACAGACAGCAAAGACAGCTTCAACTTTCTCAATCCAATGCAGAAGACCTATGGCACCCTCAGTGCCGTTGAAAGGGAGAGGCTTGCAATCCATGAAAGTTTTGAAAGTACACACGGGTGGTTGCGCAGGTGCATGCTGACCTGTTCGTGAGAAGCGAAGCGTATAGATTTAGAGGCGAAAAGACGATGTGGTGGTAGGATCTAAACATCCTAAAACAACGAGCTTACCTATAGGGTGAGCTGCGAAAGCTGCAGCCACTGTGTTGAGCAGGTTAGTGAACTGAGCCTGAGTCATGTTGATGTTTCCTCTTCCGCGTCCACTCATTGTCTTCATAACCAGAAAACACAGTATGAGTGTGATGTTGCAACGTAGCGAGAATGAGTTAGAAGAGGGAAGTGTATCTATCTAATTTAGGCACACTAGTACGTATAGCAAAACAGGAAACATAAGGTAAGCAAACAAGTAGACACTGGTCCGAGCTATGAGGTCAAAAGTGTTGAGCCTTGCACTTGGAGTGTAGTGTCGTCGCGAGTCACAGGTTATAGTCTGGTTTTTCTCAAAAAGATTTTTCCCTTTTTAAAACCAAGTTCACTATAACCAATGGCTCTGATACCAATCTGTCACACCCCCAAAACCCACCTGCGGATAACACCCGCTTTGAGGGCGTGACTGACCAGGATCCAGCCACCAATTATACTGAGCATTGAATTAATAGAAGAAATATTTAATATCCAAAGTAGTTAGCAACATCGTAGTTTAAGTTCGATAATTAGTTTAACAAAACAGCGGAAGCATAAACCAAAGTAGTTTTAAAGATAGTTCTTAGTTCAAAGTAAATAAACCCAACACACGGGTTCTGACGAACACTACACATCCCCAAGCAGCAGCTCCTCAGTCACGGGTTACCTGCAAAGCATGCAGTAAGGGGTCAACAATAATGCTGAGTGAGTTCACTAGTTGTCCAGTTTTAGTTTACCAAAAACTTAAGTTGTTTAGATAAAGCATTTATAATCACGTTGTGGGGAGCTACCCCATCTGTATGCTCACTAAACTGTAGATACCGAAACTGTTGACGGAATATAAATTTGTGCCCCGAGTCAATGTCTATCGTCATTGACCATGTTGCAAGGTCTACTAGTTCACGCCCGATCTCCCCCGGTCACGGTGTGAGGTTGTCAAACCTAATAGCGCTATCAACTAATAACCCGTTCACCCCCGGCGATTAATCGGTACTGTAAGCAGGGACTTTAAAGTGATAGAGTTTCGTTTAGCATGGCTAGTTGTGATTTATAAATAATATCCAAACGTATCTCCCCCGGAGATAGTAATTACCCATTCTGTTTCCCCCGGAGTAATGGGTCAAAAGTGTTTTTCCCAAAGTTGCTAGTTTGTTCGTGTCCCTCCGCGGGACGCATGCTTTTAGTGTGTGAACTCACCTTGGGTTGCTCGGCAGATTGGGTTACTTGTCAAACACGTTGGTCACCACGTCCTAACATGGTTACCGGTATAGGTCAGGTTTGGTGTACAAGCAAACACGTAAAATCTACACATAACTATCACGTTGCATGCATAAAAATATAGACAGTGGGTTATTGGGCCGGCCTTAGCATTTAAACAGTCAAACAGTAACACGCAGATCAGTCAACAGGTAGCCCATATCAAGCATACTATGGCCCAATAACCAAAGTGGACAGCCCAGTCGCAACCAGATGGTCTCGAGTCGCAACCAGGAGGTCTCGGCTTGTCACGCTGTGGTTGCGAGTCGCAACCGTGTGGTCTCGAGTTATCACGCTGTGGTTGCGAGTCGCAACCGTCGTAGTCTCGAGTCGCAATCGTGTGGTTTCGAGTTGTCATGCTATGGTTGCGAGTCGCAACGGTGCGGTTGCGAGTCGTAATGCTGTCCCTTTCATGTACACGTGATGATGCAGATACATCAGTCCAAATAGTACTATGTAATCAGACCCAAATCAAGAAATGGCCAATAAGGTTTCACTAACAAGTTTTCCTAAACTGTCATTAATAAAAATTGGATCAAACATTACCCTTTTTGAATCTTCAAGTCATATTCAACTAGTTCATCACAAGTTCATCATTCTAGGGTTTTTATATCCAACATAACCATACATTTTTATGAACCAAAACTTACATATTTCATCAAGATCGTCATGCAAGAACAAGAAAACATGCATTTTGTAGCCGAAATCTTATATTTAACAATATCATTTTGCAAGAAACAAAGAAGCATGGTTTGGTTGGCCATAAATTCTCTTAAACTACCATTTTCTAGCCATTTTAAACATATTACAAGTATTTTACACATAATGGTTTACACATATAGTGAAACTCACAAATCAACCTAAAATTCATGCATAACAATTCTAACTAAACATTCCCTAGTTCATAGACATTTCATAAATCTTTTACACATATAGTTAACACTAACCGGTTGTGAAGAAGGAGCCGAAAACAAAGAGAAAGGAACCGAGAAGATGGAGTGTCCGAGTGATGATCTTGACCGAGTTTCTTGTCCGAGATCCTTGAGCTTGAACCGAAAGTTGGGAGAGAAAGGATTGTTGTTTTGGGGTTTTCTAGTTGAGAGAGAATAGAAGTGTTTGTGTGTGTAAAATGAAGGAAGTGGGGGAAAGGTTGGGATTATATACAAGGTTCCAAAATAAGCTTAGGGGGTTTCGGCCCAAACCGGTTACGGCCCAAGAGGCCCACTCGAAACCGAGTGGCCCACTCGCAACCGAGTGGTTGCGAGTCACGGTCTCGACTCACTAGTTTATACACGTATACTTATATATATATATACATACACAACACACATATCATGTAAAAAGTCACGTTTTCATTTAATATCATATATATACACAAAAATATTACAAGGTGTTCGTTCGGAAAAACCTAGAGTGTCACAGTGAAGGTCTGATGGGAAGGCAAACGAGGCGCAGAGTTCACTTGGGAACACGAAAGCGACATGAAGACAAAGTACCCACAGTTGTTTGCTACAGCTTCGACCTAATTTCGGGACGAAATTGCCTAAACAAGGGGAGGCTGTAACACCCCGTGTTTCGAAAGTCAAAGTCAAAGTCAAGATTGAAGTCAAAGGGAGAAAAGATTGCTAATTGCAATCTGTCTCTCCTTGCTCAATCCCTGTTTTGACTTCTTTGACTGTAAGTAGTCTATTTTATGCTTTACGTTAGTTGTATTATGTGGAGTAATCAGTTAAAATCGCAGTAATCGAATTATTTATCGCTACGAACCGCTTTACGATTGTGAATAATAGGAAGTAACAATGCGATAAAGTTAATTAAACGCTAATCAATCTAATCTAATCAACATCGCGCTCGCAACTCGAACTACGCATTTTGGTGATTATAATACGTGTGTGTGTGCCTTATGTGTTACTTGTGCATCTTTATTTATGTTATGTGTAGTAATCAATCGAATCGCCATCGAACTCAATCGCAATCGAATCGCAATCGCAAACCGAATACGAAATAGAGATACTTGTATGTAATATAGTAGTTGGGATTAAAAGTAATTTGAATAGAGAACTCTATCGCATTCCCACCACTCGCAGTCGAAATCGAAATATAAAAAATCGTCACGTCGCGCACCCGAACCAGATGCCAGCCGGCCGGATTCCCATCCGACCGGGCTGCCATCTGGTCGGTGTGCCATCCGACCGACCCAACATCCGGGTGTGGTGTCATCCGATCGACCAACACTTTCCTCTTTTGGAAGCCTTTAAATACCCCGGTCATTGTCATCATTTCCACTTTTGAAAATCCTCTGTCCGAGCAGCACGTGTTCTTCACCTTTTCTTCTATTTCTCTCAAACCCAGGTAAGATCTCGTCCTAAATCTTGTACTTCCTTGATCTACACGCACTCCTACACCTTTCTATCTTTTGGATTTTAACTTTTAACTGTGAAATCATCAAGATTCGAGTGTTCTATGATGATGTCATCATGGTGTTCTTCAAGAACATCATGTTTTGGCCTCAATCTTTTAAGAACAACTTGAATCTAACCGATTTCCACATAAATAAACAAAGATCTACCACGGATCTAAACATTTTCACTAAGAAAAGGATTGAAAGATGGTTTTCCTACTTTCTTTCAACTCTTTTACACTCAATGCACTCAAAATCCGATAGAATCGGGCCTTGTGTCAACATACTACTCATTCTGTGGTTACATTAGCTCAAGATCCGACCTATCCACGAGGTTCATCGATTTCGGGTTAAACAAGAACTATGTCCCGAACAGTTCACGAGTCGGACTTGGGTGATTTCTGTCCGATCCGGAGAACCAAGTATTGGCAAGTTCCCAATGTTTGACTCGTTATCAAAATAACTCGATAAAACGACAAATCATCAAAAACAACCAAGTGTAAGACGAACGAACGACCAGGACAGAAAGTCGTCCGATCGGATGACCATCCGATCGGACCGTCAACCGGACAGTTTGCCACCCGATCGGCTTGCATCATGGGAACCACACTTGATCACTTTTTGAAGTTTGAGTATCGAACGAACTGTTGTTCAATCGGACTACCATCCGATCGGATTACTCTTCGGATCATGAGATACTTGACTTTAACACTTAATCGATTTTTTAGACATGTTCAATAGGGATGCCACCCGACCGGACGACTGTCCGATCGAGTGACAAACCGCTGTGAACTTGTTCTCACTAAAGTGTCAACCAATCGGATGGCCGGCCTATCGAACGACCGTCTGATCGACCGACCTGAAAGGTAAAGATACTTCAATGTTTTCAAATGCTACAACGAAAACTTCAAAAGTCAAACCATCATACACAAACACATCCTTCTCATAGGAAGAAACAATCCACTCGAATAGTCGTTCGACCGGACTACCGCCCGACCGGATGACCACCCGAATGGATTGTCATCCACACGAATTGGCCGTTCGATCAAATCATCATCCGACCGAACTGCCATTCGCCCCACCAGCACTTGTTTCCGTTTTACGCATGGCTTATCATTATTCTATCGAACTATTCAAGCTAACATTACTCTCAAGCGCTCCGTTCAATCCATCAACCGCTGTGAGTATACTCGAACCCTTTTTGCTTTAAGTACTTTTGGGTGTTACATACGTTACTTACACGAAATCACATCGAACACACCATACAACATTTTAAACGCTGACCGTTACCGCATGTTATACATGACTTAATGAATGCTTGTTTGTTATGTTTACACATGGAATGTTGTCTACCTGCCTTAACGACGATAGTACTATAGTTTGGACTCAGCACCCGCTCATGCGGGGGTTGTTAAGGACAATTACTTGCATGCATTACAGTGGTGATCATGTATTGCGAACTGCCTTGGGCAGTCAACCCGCAGTCACTGATATCGATAGATCTGTGTCGATAATTAACATGCTTCGTTTTCCTCTATGCATGTGCTGGTTATGCATAAACTATTTCGGACTCTATATGCTATTATCAAACTTGTATGCTCACCTTTACACTATGTGTATTGACTTTTATTTTAACGTATGTGACAGGAAATTAGGATGCTTATCTGCTAGGAAAGCGAGGCTTGAATAAGCTTCTAGAGCCAACAAATAGTTGTCTGTAGATCTGAAAACAGGAGTCTCTAGAAGCAGATAAACAATTGGGTAATTTTGTAACATCTGAGTTGTCGAAATAGAACTATTTGCCTGGATTTTGTCTATAATAATTTGTTTACCTTTTAAGGCATGGTATGGGACATGTTAATCTAAATTAATTGGTAATAATAATTGTTATGGAAACTTCTAGACAATCGGTTTCGCTCAGTGCCGCGCCCCGATGATTCTGCCATCGGTTGGGGTGTGACATTGGAACTCGCTAATCTTTGACGGGCCATCTGATTTAGTAGACTTTCCACGTGTCTTGGCTTTACTTTTATCCCTACCAGTTGGACGAGGCAGCTCTTGTGGTTCTTCAAACTCATCAGCATCCTTGTTTAGCTTTATTACTGTACGAGCATCGGACCCAGATGGTTCGGTGGTGGATGTCGATTTGGACCGTTTGGATCTAGGGCGGGTTGGGTCGAACGGTGGCACAAGATGCCACTTTGTATATTTGCGAAGAAGCTCCCATGTGGTTACCAACGTAAACATATGCCCATGGTGCATTCTATACTTGTTGTGGGCTTCTGTCAAGACATCGACGTCGCTCGCACCATTTCTCCTTCGAGTGTTATTGACGAGGTTATTGTATATGTTGTTGAAGTTGCTAACCTTCGTCCTCATAGCACCCCACTATCCCGAAAAAGAGTCGGCGGTTCGATACACGCCACGACCCATTGCGGCGAAAAACTTCTCGCGTATACGATCCCAAAATACCTTTATGTCTTGGTCGTCTCCAAAAAAAATTATTTACAAAAGCATAAAAAAAATTATTTACAAACGCATAAAAAAATTATTTACAAAAGCATAAAAAAATTATTTACAAAAGCATAAAAAATTATTACTTACCAACAATCTCGTCCTCCGACACGTCGAGCCATGCTTTTGCCAACTCGAACTCTTCCTTAGGCGACCAAAATTCTACCTTCTTAGGGGTACGTTTTTCGGTCTCATCCTTCTTGACAATAATACCCGAAATATGGGGGTATCGGTTGAGTGGTGGGATGAGGAGAAGTTGGTGGCATTGGATAATATCCAACCTCACCCGTACGCGGGTCTCGGCGATAGCGGTCCTCTTGCTCGTTGTTTTGCATATTTTGCCAAAACGGAATGGTCGGGTCCCATGGGTTGTTGGGGTTGTTGGGAAACATTGTTGGGAAGTTTTTAAAAATATGAAGAGAATTGTATAAAAAGTGAGGTAGAAAGTGATAGGAACGATGTGAAAATGTTAAAGAATAGTGGGTATTTATAGTGTTAATTTATAAATAAAATAAAAAGTAATTTTTTTTAAATTATGACCGTTTTCAACGGTCAAAAAAGTTAATGTTCCTCGGTCCAAGCGCAATGAAGCTCGTGACGATCTTAGCGATGATTCAATGGCGCCCCGGCATAGCGTCGGGGGTGTGGGACGATGGCGCCGTGGGGCGCTATGGGTGGCCAGCTGGGTTGGATGGCGCCCCCACACCCTCCAGCCTTACTACCACCTACCACCACCCAAACCTGATCATCAAAGACCCACTACCCCATCTCAAAACCGCTCGACCGCTCGACTTATGACCCTAAATAAGCACTAAACTAGAAGTGGCGAGTTAAACATGTCAAAACATGTTTAACTAAGTTGCAAAACTGATTTGGTATCAAAACTTAGTGTTTTGATACTTGAAAATAGTTCCGTCGTAAAATGCACATAATTGTGCATTTTGACCGAAACTTTGACTCGTCACTTCAACTAGTAAACGTGGTAATCAGTAGGTATAATCTCAAGGTATTATAACCATCGTGATTATGATCATGTTGCAAACTTAGTGTGTTCGATTGTGATTTAGAATAAGTAACGTATGTAACACCCAAAAGTGCTGAAAGCAAAAAGGGATCGAGTATACTCACAGTGATTGATGGATTGAAGAGAGCACTTGAGAGTAGGGTTAGCCTGAATAGTTCGATAGCATAACGATAAGCAACACGTAAAATGGAAGACAAGTGTTGGAGGGTCGGACAGTCTGGTCGATCGGATGGTAGGTCCGATCGGACGGCTTGACCGTTCGGTGAACCAGTCCGTTCGGACAGCCTGTCCGGTTGGTTGGTAGACCGATCGGATGGGCTGTTCGAGTGGATTGTTTCTTCCCTTGAGTAAGATGTGTTCGTGTATGATGGTTTGACCTTTTGAGGTTTTTGTTTTAGTATTTGAAAACATTGAAGTTTCCTTACCTTTCAGGTCGATCGATCGAACAGTTCGTTCAATCGGCCGGCTTAACCGATCGGTTAGGTACTTCAACAACAAGTTCTTATCAGGGTGTCACCTGATCGGACGGTTGTTTGATCGGGTGGCACTCCAACGCGTTGAACATGTTGAAAATTGATTAAGTGTTGAAGCATAGTATTTCATTATCCGAAGAGTAATTCAGATCAGACGATAGTCCGATCGAACAGCATTTCGTTCAATACTAGGCTTCATGAAATTGTCAATGTGTGGGGCCATGTGCTAGCCGATCGACTGGCCTGGTCGATCGGCTGGCTTGTCCGTTCGGACAGCCAGCCCGATCGGTCAGCTTTCTGACCTGGTCGGCCTGTTCGTCTAACACTTGGCTGTTTTGATAGTTTGACGTTATATCGAGGTACTTTAACAACGAGTTGAACCATAGAACCCTCGTTCTTACTTGTTTCTCCTGCTCGGACAGGAATCACCCAAATTCGGCCGGTGAATTATTCAGAACGGAGTTTAACGTTTATCCTGAAGTCGGTGAACCTCGTGGATAGAATCCGGATCTTGAGTCGTGCAACCACCGAAATGATTAGCAAGTCGGCAAAAGCTCCGTTCCTATCGGTTTGAAGGCATTGAGTGTAAAAGAGTTGAAAGAAAGTTGGAAAACCATCTTTCAATCCTTTTCACCGAGAAATGTTCAGATCTATGGAAGATCTTTGCTTGTTTATGTGGAAATCGCCTAGATCCAAGTGATTCTTGATGGATTGAAGCCAAAACATGAAGTTCTTCAAGAACACCATGATGACATCATCCTAGAACAATTGAACCTTAATGATTTCACGGTTAGAAATCAAGATTTGAAAGATAGAAAGGTGTAGGAGTGTGTATAGATCAAGAAAGTACAAGATTTAGGATGAAATCTTACCGAAATCGGAAGGAATCTGAGAAAAGAAGGGGAGCACAAGCTGGTCGGTCAGAGCTTTCCAAAAGTGGTAAAGATGACAATGAGAGGGGTATTTATTGGCTTCCAAAAGAGGAAAGGGCTGTCCGATCGGCCAGGCATCCCGATCGAACAGCCTGTCCGATCGGACAGCAGTCCGATCGGTTGGGCCGTTCGATCGGCTGAGAGACTGATCGTTCAGCTGCCTGATTCGAGCGTTCGGTGTGACGATTTTTGATATTTCGGTTTCAATTGCGTTTGATGCGAATAAGATAGAGTTTCCTATTCAAATTACTTTTAATCCCAACCACTATATCTAACATACAAGCACCTATATCTCGCACTTATCCCTTTTTCCACCAATTATGATAATTCGATTTTGATTCGAGTCTCGATTGATCACCACACACATAACATAAAGTAAACATGCACAAGTAACACATATGGCACACACATGTATAGTAACACCAAAGTTGCATAATTCGAGTTTCAAGTTCGATGATGATTTGATTAGCTTGATTATTGATTAATTGACTTTATCGCATTGTTACTTCCTATTATTCACTGTCGTTTAGCGTTTTGTGTCGACGAACATTCGGTTACTTTGATTAATAACACTTATTCCACATAATACACTAATGAAAACATAAAATAGACTAGCTACAGTCAAAGGAGTCAATCTTGACTTTGACTTTGACTTTCGGTAACACGGGGTGTTACAGCCTCTGTTAGTGCATTAATGTCTATCGCCTTTGTCAATTCGAGCCGTAGCGAGAAACCGAAGAAATCAACCTTTTATTGTAATATTTAGATAGTTTTAGCAAGGTGGCATTTTAGTAATTAATGAGAAATCTCATTAATTCCAAGGGCTATATATAGGAGAGTTATGTCATAAGTTGTAAGACTTGGGCTCATTTGGTGATTTAGGAGATTCAAGTCTAGAGAGAGAAAGTACACTCTACGTGATTCTCGTTGCTTGTACACGTTATATCTTTCAATAGATTCACAGTTCTAGTACGTTATTGTGTGTTCGGTCACGCACGTTCACGGATTCCGCACGTCAAACGTTCGTTACGCAATCGAACGGTGTCAAAACCGGTCCTACAAGTGGTATCAGAGCTAGGAGCTCGATTGCATTGATCAAACACATTGATTCGTACCAGATTTCAGCGATTTCAGATCTGAATTGCATCATTTCTTCATCTTCTACTCATTCTTTTACGGTCCGAATAGGCTGATTTTTTGATATGTTGTGCAAAAACACCTGATCTATAACCCTACCAAGTTTCAGATCCAAACTCCTAGCCGTTTAGGAGAAATCGAAGGTTTTAGGTCCGATTTCGCGTCAAAATTGCTGATTTCGCTCGAAGGTACTTGAGTGATTTCGCTCGTAGGTTCAAGCAAAATCAGAGATTTCATTCATATTTTGAGGTTTCGCTCATAGTGTCATATTTGATTTCGCTCTTGTGGCTTCGCCCAAGTTGACACTGTGATTTCGCTCTTAAGGTCATCATCTGATTCCGCACATATTCTATTGGTTGATTTCGCTTTAACTATCATCGTTACGTTTAATCCGTCAAATAGTTTGTATTGTGTATTGGGTTTATAAATAACTGCATGAGAACTGATCAAAAGTAAGAATACACAAGCTGAAATCTGAATTGATTGTCGGCTTAGTGAATATATCGGTCCAATGAAGATTTAATTTGTGAATAATGTGACATCACAACCGACCAACCCATGTGTTTGTGTTAAAGTTTGTCTATTCATTCATGTGAGGACAAGATTTATTTGTTGAAGAAGTGTTGGTCCAATTAGAATTAACAAAGGTGTCGGCAATCAATTAATGTGAACAATATTATAAGCCCAATGATATAGCAGTGTTATAAATCTGTTCGGCCCAATCATGTAATGTTGACCATTGATGTTGTCGACTTCATGGATATTGAGGTCCAATGAATTGATTTGTGAAATTAAAGTTTGTCGGCCCATATGTATTTGTCAGGACTAATATCTAGTGGCCCAATAAGCATATAACATTGAATAGTATTGTCAGATATATAAGATCATTTGTGTTAAAAGATTAAATCAAAATTGATAAGTGAAAATCATTAATGTGACGTTAACAGTGTTTGTGCGGCCCAAGGTAGATTGCATGTGATTTCTTTTGAGATTCAATAAACATTCAATATAAATATTAAGTGAATTCAAATTTGTTATCAGAATCCTTTATCAATCGATATCAATGTCAAATTAACGGCCCAATAGAAATAAACAAACAATTAAAAATTGTCGGCCAATTACTATGTTATCAATTTGCTTGTGAGATATCGACCCATGTGACTTCATGTGTTAGCGGCCTAATCAAAGTGTTTCAAATTTGAAACTTGTCGGCCCAAATTTGAAAATAGATTGTATGTGGTAGTATTGGGTCAGGCCATTTAAAACTTTTGATTAAAGGCCCAATACTGTTCATTGATTAATTGGTCCTTTCAGTCAGTAATTTTACGTGAACTACATTGAACGAGTCCGCAAATCTTCGACACAAGTCTTAGATTGATTTCACACACTCACTTTTACGCATTCAGTTCGTTTAAAACTGATAGTTTGTTTGATTGTTTGTTTGCAGATGATCCGAGGTGATTAGTGAAGCATCGGATATTGCCTGAGCGAATTCCTACTCGATCCACTGTTGCCTGATCTTTGCTACTCAATCGGATAGTCATTTGTTTGTGTGAAATTTTGTATTGTTTGAAAATTTGTTGTTGTGAATTTTTCATTACCAAAGCATGGGTTCTAAGATTTATATTGCACTGAACAAGTTTGATAGTTTTACAGGTATCAAGGGAGAGTCTACAAAAGAATTGGTTGACAGGTATTGCCTTCTAGTTGTGGAGATGGGGAGATTGAAGATAACCAAGACCAATGAGGAATTGAAAGACAAATTGGCAAACGCATTGCCATATGATGAGTGGAGTACTTACTTGATGATGTTGAAGAACAATTCAAACTATGAATTTCTCAACCTTAGTGGATTCATCGAAAAGATTGAAGCTCAAGAACTTGAGTTCCAAAAGATTAGAAAATTGAAGTCTGAAGAGTAAAGCAGCAACTGAGGAAGTAACAGTCAAATCTAAGGAAATTGTTCAAGAGGTAGAGGAGCAGGTTAAAGAAATTTCAGCTATCAAGACTGAGAAGAAAGCTGAAGTTGGAATGATGTCCGATAAGTGCTTAAACTGTGATAAATCTGAAGCAAACAATATCAAACTCTCGAAAGAAGTGGAGAGTTTGACATTGGAAAACAAATTTTTAAAAGAAAAAGAAAAAGATTTTCAAAATCAAATAAAGATTTTAGAAGATGAGAAAGATATTTGTGCTAAAAATAATCTTGAAAAACAAATTGCAATAAATTCTCATCTTGCTAAAATCATTCAGCTTGAAAAAGAAGCTGAAAGTGATCGAAATAAAATTGCTGAGTTAGAAAATAAGTTGAAAGGTTTTGTGACTTCTACATCATATGTTTGTCCAGAACCGATCAATTCTGTTTCAATAAGTGACAGTGTCACAAATTTTGACAAAGTCAAAATTGAGGATTGTGATGATAAAACTGATGATGAAAATGAGAAAAATGAGAAAAGAAAAATATTTTTCGAATTAAAAGAAAAATTCAAAAATACTGTTTTGCAATCTACTGAAATAGGTGAATGCTCAAAGCAAAAACCTGTTAAGAAGATTGTAGAACAGAAACAAAAAATAAAAAATTCAAAAAATTTTCAAAATGAAAATAAAAGCTCATCAGTTCAGTCATCCAATCATTATGCAAAATCACAAAAATCTAAAAACAAAAACTCACAAAAAGTTGGTAATGAGTGGTGCAGGTTTGACCACAGAGCTTAAGCGTCAAATCAAGCTTATAGGAGAAGTCATGAGTACTACAAATCAAATCAGTGCTATGATCTGAGTGTTTGGATTGATGGAGGAGATTGGTACGATAACAGGGTGTGTTACAACTGTGGTTTTCAAGGACACATTGCTGTTAACTGCCAGAGACAGAGATATGAGACAAGAAGATGCTATAATTGTCAAATCAGAGGTCACATTGCCAGAAATTGTCCAAGGAGGTCAAATGAAAGATTGAGGGCTAATTCTCAGAAATTGGCAAAGATACCAGTCAATGTCAAGCCCCATGAACAGAAGGTTCTAAAACCTAAAGTTCAAGAACAGACAATTCAAGAAAAGAAAGTTAAACTTTCACAGGGGCAGAAAGACAGACTGAGGAAGAAGAGGAAGAAGGCGAGAGAGCATCTTGAGAAGATTTTGTCCTCGGGTTTATCTGTTTGTAAGAATAAGAGTTCTGATGAATCACTTTCCTCGACTACAAAGTCAAGCAAGATGAATTCATCAGATACAAATCTGAGGACGGAAGAGAGAAAGAAGAAGAAGAAATTTACTGGCTATGAATCTGTTTCTGTGGAAACAAAGGAGCCACATGTCGGCGATGAATCTGGCTCATCAAAGTCAGACAAGCCACATTCAGGCAATGAATCTGGTGTGGTAAAGCCAGAAGAGCCACGTGTTGAGGTAAAAGTTGAGAATTCTGATTTAACAATGGATGATGCAAATTTTCCACCATTGTTGAACAAGAATTCAAAATCACCCAAGGACCGTCAGGCTTGGGTGAATCTGTTCAAATGAAAAACCTGACTTGCCGAAGTTCCCAGGTTGGTAAGTGTGGAACAGGAATCGGCATCTTTCTTGAGAAATTCACAGGTTGGTAACTGTGATATTTCGAATTACAAAAGACTAATCAAGGACATTAAGTTGTACTTGATTTATCTTTCCGACAAGTGATTAAAGAAGAACAATGTGATGAAACCCCAAGATTGTGAAAAGACAAACAAAACTAATTTTCCGGAAAAACCATTTTGATTAAAACAAACTTAAGTGTTTTGAAATCATAATGGGAAAATATTTTGTTAGGGGGAGTTCTGATTGTTTACGCCAAGTGGATGGAGAATTGAAGCAATTCTCGTCAAGTTGTCATTTTACTTTGTACAGTTTATTGTTTTCAAATTTTCTCAGAAAATCAAAATTGAAATATATTTTGATTTTAGGGGGAGAAAAAATTTTAAAAAAATTAGAAAATTTGAAAAATTCAAAACATTGAAAAAATCAAAAATGAGTTTTGTTGATACAAGAGGAAATGATAGTAAATCAGTGGACTATCACAGCATGCTAAAGAAATGAAATGTAAAATGTGATAAACGGTCTCACTAAAGATGTGACGATAGGCTCAGCTAGACTAGTAGATTTGCGATAACGATACAAACTTAAATGAAAAAGCCTAGTTCTAGTGGGAAACATGATTGAAAGCATAGTACTTAGTTTTGTCCTTCTTGATTGTGTGCCTACTCAGTAATCGCTGAATGCTAAAATAGCATAAAAGCTGGTTAAATTTGTGAACTTTCACAATTTTGCTGAAAAAGTCACTGTGATTGTGTATTTCATTTTGCAAAGATTTAAACTTGTTGTCAAACCCCTTTGATGCACTTAAGGATGATGATGGTGGTGGACAGGGAGGTAGTACTGTGGGTCGTATAGAGAAGAAGGAGAAAAAGTCGAGTGGCAGGCAGGATTCAGATGAAGAGGAGGTCGAAGAAGTCTACAATGAAACTAGTACTTTTATGACATCGGGTACTCATCCGTTCTCTTCGAAAGCAGGGGCAAGCACCTCTTCCACAAAATTCTCAAATGGATAGGCTACTTTTGGTTCGTTTGAAGGGGTTGCCGGTTTGTGGCAACTTTATTTTTGATGATGGCGGTTGAGGATTTTGTTTTTGTTTTTTCCATTGTTTTGTCTACTAGATCATGATGTATAGTAGGCTAGGTTACGGGGTGTCATAGTTGTTTTTGTTTTGCTGGGTCATACATATATGGGGCATGTCCTATATATGAACTAGTGTGGAACACATCCTCACTACTTGTACTTATTTGCGGTTGCATTTTAATAGAATCACCGGGGTAACCCTTTACCCAAAAAAAAGATTTAAACTTGTTTTATTTCTTTATTTTGTTTAAGCATTGGACATCCTCTGCGTATACGTGAGTATCGACCTGGATGTTATTGCCTAAACGTTCTGCTTTATTTTCTTTGATGTTTCGTTTAAGCTTTGGACCTCCTCTGTGTATATGGAAGTATCGACCTGGTGGTTAAAGCCTAAACAACTTCAACTTGTTTTATTTTCTTATTTTGTTTAAACATTGGACTTTCTCTGCGTATACGGAAGTATCGACCTGATTGTTAATGTTCAAACATTCTGCTTTATTTTCACACATATCACAGTTGATGAAAGTTTAAAGGCATTACTTGAGTTAGTGTATTGCATGATGAGGGGATATGCTGAGATCGTGGGGTCCATAAGAATTTAGTGCAAAATTAATATACTTTAACGTATCGGTAAGCATTTCGAAAGCTTTTAGATTGAGTTTAAGAGGACAAATATATCGTCAATCAACGTGAATCGTTTAGAACTTAAAATGATTAAAGCTTAACGGTGCTTGTGATTTGTCTCAAAAACTGATATGATCCTCTTTCACAAACTCACAAAAATAGTGTTTGTATATATTTTATTTCTGCGTTTAAACTTTGTTTTTGCACTTATGTTTCATATTATTGAAAAAATCCAAAAAGATTTTCGACAACTGATGTTGAAAAGTTGATATTCAAAATCTCAAAGGCTAAACAAGATGAACAATTGGTTTGGTTAAGATGATGAGAAGTTGGAAGATAATCCTCAAATGTTTAGATGATTCATTAATTTGAATCACAATATCGTGTGTTATATGTTTGAGAATTTTGAGTGAATTCTTTTAGAGTCAAAATTATTTTGTCTTACGAGAGGTTGAGATGTGTAGGTTTCTGATTCTGTTGCTACGGAAAGCCAGGCGTCGATCCTAAAAGCACGGAAGCAAGACAAAAGGGGGAGCCTGAAGAAAGAGACTACCAAGGAGGGGAGCAACTGAAGCTGAAGACAGATCCACAGGAATTCTGTTTGAAAAAGAGAAAGACAAGTCGCTACGAGATTGACTGCGACAATATCCAAGGGGGAGATTGTTAGTGCATTAATGTCTATCGCCTTCGTCAATTCGAGCCGTAGCGAGAAACCGAAGAAATCAAGCTTATATTGTAATTTTTAGATAGATTTAGCAAGGTGGCATTTTGGTAATTAATGAGAAATCTCATTAATTCCATGGGCTATAAATAGGAGCTTTATGTCATAAGTTGTAAGACTTTTGCTCATTTTGGTGATTTAGGAGATTCAAGTCTAGAGAGAGAAAGTCTAGAGAGAGAAAGTACTCTCTACGTGATTCTTGTATCGTACACGTCATATCTTTCAATAGATTCATGGTTCTAGTACGTTATTGTGTGTTCGGTCACGCATGTTCACAGATTCCGCACGTCGAACGTTCGTTACGCAATCGAACGGTGTCAAAACTGGTCCTACAGCCTCCCCTTGTTTAGGGGATTTCGTCCCGAAATTAGGCTGAAAGCTGTTCATCACCGTGAATCACGTTTGAGAACTTTCTCTCTCCAGACTTTCACTTGAACAACTGCGGGTACTTCGCCTTCATGTCGCTTTCGAGTTCCCAAGTGAACTCTACGCCTCGTTTGCCTTCCCATCGGACTTTCACAATAGGAATGCGCGAGCGTCTGAGTTGCTTGGTTTGGCGATCCATGATTTGGACAGGCTTTTCCACGAAATGTAGCGTTTCGTTTATTTGAAGGTTGTCGAGAGGTACAATTAGATCATGCTCAGCCAGGCATTTTCGGAGGTTTGGCACATGGAAAGTCGGGTGGACGTTACTAAGTTCCTCCGGTAGTTCGAGTCTCAAGGCGACTTTTCCGATCCTTTCCAGAATCTTAATGTGACAACTCGAATTTCCAAGATTTCTATTTCGCATTTATTGCACGTTCACATATTGATTAGTTGTTTATTTGCACAATTGATTGCTATGGAATTGTATACGTTTTAATACAATGAAGTGTATTGTGTGATTATGCATGGGTATGTGTTAATTGTGTTAGACTTGTCAAATGCATAAACTTGGTGGTGAAACTGTGAAATTGTTGTGAGATGGTGTGCTTGTGTAAAATGTAATAATTAAGGGGGTGTAGAGTGATTAGTGAAACTTATATGATACTTAACCCTAATCTCCTTCCCTAATCATTCACTAATCATCACAAGAATCAAAACACGTACTCTCATATTCTCTAATCCTCTCTACAACCATCTTCTCATCATTCTTGGATTCACAAGTTCTTTTGCATCAAGTGTGATTACCAATCCATCTAGAATCAAATCCAGGTAATTGTTTAATCATTCTTTGTGATTAATTGTTGATTGTGTGATTCTTGTAAACCCTAGTTCTTCATATGTTAGTTCTGTAATTATTGATTTGATCCTGATTATTATGATAATGCTATTGCTTAGTGTAGAATCGATGGCCTGATGATTTAGATTCATGGTATATTAGAAATATTGATGGTTGTTTGATCAGTGCAATGCAAAGCATGAATTAGGGTTTCTGGTCGTGTAAATGCTAGATCGTAACTGTTACAATCGTGCAATGGAAATTGATCATCTAATGAGTTATGTTTGTCAGAGTTTTGATAGCATGTTAGTCCGAATTTTGATGAACATCATATCTTGTCCGAATTTTGGTGTCAATATGTTAAAGTCCGACTTTTGTTGATTAAGCAAGTCCGACCTTTATATATTAAAAAGCAAAGTCCGACTTTTATATGATAAAAACATGGTCCGACTTTATTAACATAAAATGTGTCCGATGTTTATGTGATTAAACTGATGTCTGAGCTTTGTGCCACAAAGGGGTCCGACTTTTAAAGATATGCAAACTAGTCTGAGTACTTGAGATAAGCAAAGTCCGAAGTTCTTAAATGAATGCTTCTTGTCCGAGTTTCACAAGATGTTACCCTTGGTCCGAGTTTCCTTATCACATGTATGTCCGAGTTTAATGGGCAGCCCTAGTCCGAGTTTCATGAGGAAACCCCCCCTCATGTCCGACTTTTTACCATCCCAAACCATGTGATCCGAGTTTCCAACCCCCACACCCCTTTGGTCCGAATTTTGAACCCCAAACCCCCATATACTTGTCCGACTTTTAACCCCCCACACTTGTCTGTCCGAGTTTTGATTAGGGCAAGGCCCTGTCTGACTTTGTGTGATGTTTAAGTGGAGCTGAATGTATGTTATTATGTGATTGAATCTGTTAAGTGTTAACTGTGTGATATTCTCAGATATGTAAAGCATGCAACTGTTGTTAACCTGATGATCCGTAAAGCGTGTTACTGATTAACTACGTTAGAAATGATCAAGCACTCTACCATATGATGCATATTTGGATGAATGTGAAATATAACTGTTAGGAGTTGCATGACGATGATTGCTTAAACACACTTTGTGACATAGATTGCATGTGAAATATTGCGAGTTCGAAACTGATTATTATACGTGCACACAATAGGACTTGACTGATTACCTGTGAGTGCATAACCTAGCATACCGAGCAAACCAAGGTGAGTTCACACAGCCAAGGCATGGGGTTCCCAGGGTGGGAATGGGATTGGTTTATTTATTGGTGCTTCTCTAGATAATGGAACGTAGTGATATGATCCTCGGGTGAGGAAGGTGATTGGTTAAGATACTGCTAGACTAGTGATGCTTATAGAACTGATCTTCGCACACACGCCAGGGTTGGCTGCGATAATATGACTGATCTCCGCACACATGCCAGGGTTGGCTGTGATAATATGACTAATCTTCGCACACATGCCTAGGAAGGCTGCGAACTATACACTAAAACTTCGCACAGGTGCCGGGTGGCCGCGATACAAACATACCTAGTCTAGAATACTTGAGAACTTTCCCTAATCTTCGCATACATGCCTAGAGGGCCGCGATACGAACTATTACGATGCATGACTTAATGAACGAACACAAGGCTTACCATACTATTACAATTACTAAACTATAAACTGTGAACTCGCTCAACTAGTTGTTGATCCTCTGTTACATGCCTTGCAGGTCGTTAGATACATGGAGCTTGCACAGGGAGGAGCTGGTCGTTGTGGGCTTGGATCGTGATTGTTTGTTGAACACTTTATGACATTACATACTTATTTATATTGGGTTTTACTTATACGCTTCCGCTAAACAGTGATAACTTACTTATGTTTTGGAAACACCTTTCATATGGATTTGGTTTGGTTTAATTGCTATTACTTTAACTATATACATTGTTCTATATGATTGGTGGCTTGATCCTGGTCAGTCACGCTCCCAAGCGGTGATACTCCGCAGGTGGATTTTGGGGGTGTGACACTTAAAAGGTCCAACATATCGAGGCGCTAGTTTCCCTTTCTTGCCGAATCTGACCATACCCTTCCAAGGTGATACCTTTAGGAGTACGTAGTTGTCACACCCCCAAAATCCACACGCGGAGTATCACCGCTTGGGAGCGTGACTGACCAGGATCAAGCCACCAATCATATAGAACAATGTATATAGTAAAAGTAAATGTAATTTAACCAAACCATTCCATATGAAAGGTGTTCAAAACATAAGTATAAATTCAGCGTTTAGCGGAAGCATATGAGTAAAAGCCCAACATAAATAAAGTATGTAATGTCATAATGTTTAATCAAAGCAATCACGATCCTTGTCCACAACGACCGCGCCTCCCAGTGCAAGCTCCTTATATACCTAACGACCTGCAAGGCATGTAACAGAGAGTCAACAACTAGTTGAGCGAGTTCACAGTAAGTAAGTTCGTAATAGTAAGTTTGTTTCGTAACATGTGGCTCTACTAGGCCGATAGTATGTTCTATTAGTGGGGGCTTCCCATGTTTGCATATACACTAGACTATTTGTAACCATAAGTGTTCTTCTTAACCCGTGAACAGTAGTACGTACAAGGTTTACGTAGGTTTTACGTAAGTGTCCTTCACAACCGAGGACAGTGGTACGCGGGGGTTTACGTAGGTTTTACGTAAGTGCCTGACACAACCCGAGGCAGTAGTGAGTATAAGTTTACGTAGGTTTTACGTAAGTGTCCTTCGCAACCTGAGGACAGTGATGTGTACATGTATACGTAGGTTTTACGTATGTATCCTGCGCATCCGAGGACGATGGTAGATAGTCTAGTAACAGTGTAAGTACAAATCTATTCCTTCAATCCCATTCCCAATCCCTGGGAATCCCATGCCTTGGTAAGAGTGTGAACTCACCTTGGTTTGCTCGGTATGTTATTGCTTCTAATGTTAATTAATGGTTAAGTCCGTTACACACGACCTAAGGTACATTGCACATAAACTCAATGTGAGTGTTTACGTTCAATTAGAGTTTACAACTCCTTAATGTCCAAACAACGGTGATTCCGTGTGATAATCGTGTACAGAATAACGTGACATAGATTGATCATACACACAGTATCATACAGTCATATACAGTAGCATATACAGTAACATGCAATGTGTTCTTCATTCAGGGTTTTGAATTCAGCATTATACGTAAACTCAGATCAAACAATAACTAAAACTCAGACACTTATATACATGTGAAATTCAGACTACACAACATCACAAAACTCGGACAGGGCAATATCAATGAAACTCAGACCCTAATAGCATCAACAACAGTCGGATCATGTGCGCAATACCTTAAAGTCAGACATGTGCGCAATACATTCAAGTCAAACATGTGCGCAATACATTAAAGTCAAACATGTGCGCAATACATTAAAGGTCGGACTTTGTTCATTATGATAAAACCCGGACCTTGTGTGATATCTAAAGTTCGGACAAGAGATCATAATCAAAAACTCGGACCTTGATACTCATTTATAAAAGTCGGACTATGTATGGCATCATTAAAAAGTCGGACCTCTTTATAACTCATTCAAAAAGTTCGGACATTTATATCTTTGCAAGAGTTCGGACCCTATGCTCCCTACAAAATTCGGACCCTTATATTCATATATAAAGTTCGGACCCCTTTATTCTTACAAAAGTTCGGACCTATCATGTCTTGTAAAATTCAGACAACATCACAATTGAAAATTCGGACCATTCATCTTATACAAGATCATACATGTAAATCAAAGTTCAGATCATTTATCAATTACAAAAGTCGGACTAGCAATCATCAAAAGGTCGGACTTGTGACTTCACAAAGTCCTGACTTTAACTCCGAGTTACAACATACGTGATTTCCAAAACCAGTTTACAGAATCAATGGAACAGTTACACTTACGATCAAGAAACCCTAATTTCATACATTCGCAGTGCAGTAATCAAATCCACAATCAAACATTCTATCATAACAGGCATCTTAACATTCAGAAAGTGATTTCACAACTAATCATAACCATTTCACAATAATCAGAATCAATCAATAAACACAGAACTATTGTATGTAGAACTAGGGTTTTTGCATGAATCAAACAATCAATGATTAACAACAAATAACCATTAGTTACTTTCATGATTTCATAATGCGAAAAACCCTATGCTCTCTCTCCTATAGGCGATTCCTGGTTCTTCATGAAGAAAAAGTTTTTCTTCGTAATCTTGTGTATAACAGTCTGTGATTAGAGGTTTGATCGTTCGAATCTCTATAACGAACTCGTTAGCACTTGGGATCGATCAAGAATTAGGGTTTTTTTCGTTTTCTTCTTCATATCGCCGCTCTAGTTTTTTGATTCAAGATCCCTGTTTTATTAAACTGGTAGTCGTTGATTGCGGTTAACTGAGATTAACTTAGCTAGATTGATGCTCAGGTTTAATCGATTAAGGGTGAAGGTTTGAATCTAGGGTTTATAGGATTAGGGTTTATCTTTCGTTCCTGTCTTCGTTTTTCTGGTTGCGGCTTTAGGGTTTTGGTTTAACGGGTGCATGGTTGTTTAAGTTTTCTGGTTTCACGTGAGAGTTGCTTGTTTTGTTATGGATGTTCGTTCCAAGACGGGTGACACTACTACTAGTGTCTTGCATGACCGCGGTAAGCCGCCTGACCCGCTTAACAGTTTTGCTAATAAACCGACCGACTTAGATGGATCTGGTAACATGAATGAACCTGTGGGTGAGGAGTTGCCTACACCTGGAACAGCACCAATTCGTGGGATCGGGTTACGAGTTACTAACATTGAAGGCAACCCTCTACTTCCGAGAAGAGGTATGTTTTCTACGTCAAAAGCATCGGTTTTGGATGGGTTGATGAGTATTTCCAAACCTGTGGAAAACCCTTTCACTGGTGAATCTTCCACGATGGCTAATAAGGATAATGGGGCTGCTGCTAAGCCCTTGTCATACGCTGAGTTGGTAAGTGCTAATACTGTGAAGAAAGTTAATTTTCGGTCGCTTGCTAGTTCCGTTAATCAGGAGGGTTGTGATGTTGTGTTGCCGAGAGAATCAGTCCGTATGGTACAGGATAAGTTGGCTAACACCCTTTATGGGTATTTTCTGGGGGATCGGGTTGCCTTCCCAGTGGTTGATTACTTTGTGCGGATGAATTGGAAAAAATATGGTTTACAAAAAACGATGATGAACGCAAACGGTTTTTTCTTTTTCAAGTTTAGAGATGATGTTGGAATGTCGAATGTTCTTCAGGATGGGCCATGGATTATACGTTCTCAGCCTTTGTTTCTTAATTGTTGGACCCCAACTACTAAACTTGAAAAGAAAGAGGTAACGAAGGTGCAAGTATGGGTTAAAATTCATGAAGTTCCAATTGCGGCCTACACGGAGGATGGTCTCAGCTTGATTGCAACAACTATTGGGGAACCAAAGATGTTGGATTCTTTTACCACGTCAATGTGTATGGACTCATGGGGTCGGAGTAGCTACGCTAGAGCATTGATTGAAGTTTCAGCCGATAGAGACTTGCGAGAGGAAATTACAATGGCTATTCCGGAATCTGAAGGAGAGGGTTTTACCAAAGAGACTATGTATGTGGAGTATGAATGGAGCCCGCATCGCTGTGCTTCCTGTTGTGTTTTTGGCCATACGTCCGAGACTTGCCCGAAGCTGCCTATGAAAAAGAATAAGAGCATGCATCAGGAGCACAATTGGAATGTTCCAAAGAATCCGCAAGTTAAAAAGGTTCCTGTTGTGGATCAGGAGGGTTATACCGGTGTTTATGGAAAGAAAGCTGCTAAGAGAACTGGGATTCCCGTGAATAAACAAAAGGCTAAGTTTGAATATCGTCCGTTGGGGCAAAAGCCAAAGGGAGATACCAATAAACCGAAGCATGATAACGGAAGGGCAGCTACTTCTAATTCTAATTCTTTTCGGTCAGCAAATCCTTTTGATGTTCTTAATGAGGTGGAGGATGAGCCTGGTCCTAGCAAAAAGCAATCGGATACGAATAATGGGGATTCGGATGATGACGATGTTGAGGAGATTTATGATGAAATGGATGGGTTTATATTGGATGGTACGCGGAACATAAAGATCGACAAAGGGGCAAGCACTCCTTCTCCGAAAGTTAACAATGGTTAGTATCGCTTCATGGAACATAAGGGGGTTGAACCGCCCTCTCAAACAAATGGAGGTTCGGCAGGCAGTCAAGGATTACAATTTGAGCTTGTGTGCTATTCTAGAGTCTCATGTGGATGTCGGTAAATTGGGCAAAGTGTGTAAAGCTGTGCTTCGTTCTTGGGATTGGACTTCAAATGGCGGGTGTTGTAACAAAGGCACAAGAATAATCATTGGGTGGAATCCTGCTATTTTTGATGTAATGATCGTTGCTCAATCTCCTCAGGTTATCCATTTACAGCTTGTTTTTAAATTGGATAAGAGACTGCTTTTTTGTTCTATTGTGTATGCCGATAATTATTATGTTACGCGGAGGGAGCTATGGCATCTTCTGTCTATGCATAAAGTTTTTGTTGCGGATCGGCCGTGGTGTATTATGGGTGATTTTAACTCGGCTCTTAACATAGAAGATACTTCGATGGGTTCTTCATCCATTTCGACTGGTATGAGGGATTTTCAGGAATGTGTTGATGACATTGAAGTTGTGGATATTAATCGTACAGGTATTCATTTTACGTGGAGCCAAAAGCCTAAAAATGGTGTGGGATTACTAAAGAAAATTGATCGGGTAATGGGAAATACTCCGTTTCTCACTGAATACCCGAACTCGGTTGCCTTTTTCAAGCCTTATAGACTTTCGGATCATTGCCCTTGTATCTTGTCTATCCTGGAAGCTTTGAAACTCAAACCGAGGCCGTTTAAGTTCGCTAATTTTCTGGTTTTTAAACCAGAATTTTTGGAGATTGTTAATAAGCATTGGCTAATTAATGTTGACGGGGTTCACCAATTTCGAGTTGTCAAGAAGTTAAGGTCTCTTAAACACCCTCTTCGTTCGTTGCTGTTCAGACAGGGAAATCTCCACAAGAAAGTTGAAGCTATTCGTTTGAAGTTAGATGCTATTCAGCAAAGGATTGATCTAGAGCCACATAATGCTGATTTTCGGACTGAGGAAGCTTCGATTAGCCGTGATCTTCAAGAAGCTTTATTGGATGAAGAGCGTTTTCTGAAACAAAAAGCTAAAGTTGATTGGTTGAGTGCGGGTGACATGAATACTGCGTTTTTTCATTCCTCTTTGAAGATTCGAAATCATTGTAGTCGGATTGATGTCATTAAAGATATTCAAGGGAATCTCTATGAAGGTGATAGTGTGTATAAAGCTTTTGTTCAACACTATGAGAAATTTTTTGGCAACAAAGGTGAAATCTCGTTACAACCAACTCCAGATTTATTTCCGAAAATTTTATCTCACAATGTTGCAACGAATATGGTTCGGCCTGTTACGGAGGAGGAGGTTAAAAAGGCGATGTTCTCTATTGGCAATGATAAAGCTCCGGGACCGGATGGTTTTACGGCTGCGTTTTTCAAGAGTGCCTGGCCGCTGGTTGGTAATGATATCGTTAATGCTATTAAAGATTTTTTTGACACTGGTAATTTGCTTCGGGAGCTGAATCATACGCTTATAGTTCTTATTCCAAAGGTATCAACTCCTATGGTTGTCACTGATTTTCGCCCGATTGCTTGTTGTAACGTTCTTTACAAGTGTATCAGTAAGATTATTGCTGATAGGATAAAGGGAGGTTTGAATGAGATTGTGAGTATAAATCAATCGGCCTTTGTCCCGGGTAGGAAAATTTCGGATAACATCTTATTAACGCAAGAATTAATGCATAACTATCATCGGAATGTGGGGCCTCCAAGATGTGCTTTTAAGGTTGATATTCAGAAAGCATATGATACGGTGGACTGGAGTTTTCTGAAAAGTGTGCTTCTTGGGTTTGGTTTTAACAATATCATGGTGAAGTGGATCATGATCTGTGTCTCTTCTACTTCATTTTCGGTATGTGTTAATGGCATGGTTCATGGGTTTTTCAGAGGTAAACGGGGGTTAAGGCAAGGGGATCCTATTTCTCCTTATTTATTCACTCTTGTCATGGAGATTTTGACGGGTATTCTTCAGCACTCTGTTCGGATAGATTCCTCTTTTAAATTTCACAACATATGTGAAAAACAGCGGATAATGAATCTATGCTTTGCGGATGACCTATTCCTCTTTGCTAGAGGGGAAGTGAATTCAGCTAATTGTATTATGTCCTCTCTTTCAAAATTTTCTAATATGTCGGGGTTAGTGCCTAACAACCAGAAAAGTACGGTTTTCTTTTGCAATGTGAAAGATCATGTTAAACAGGCGATTCTGGACATTATGCCTTTTGTGGAAGGTAAGTTACCTGTCAAGTACTTGGGGGTCCCTCTTATTTCTTCTACGCTTAGATATAATGATTGTCGGGTGCTTGTGGAGAAACTAGAGAAACGTATTATGCACTGGAAGAACAAATTGTTATCGTTTGCGGGGCGGCTTCAACTGATTATCTCAGTCCTGTCTTCAATGCATATTTATTGGTCCTCGGTGTTTATGCTTCCGTCTCGGGTTGTTAAGGATCTTGAAGCTAGAATGAGAAATTTCTTATGGTCTCAAGATGCGTCGTTTAGTAGAGGTAAAGCTAAAGTTTCGTGGAAAGTGGTTTGTACTCCTAAGTATGAAGGTGGTTTAGGCATTAGACGAATTGGGGACATGAACAAAGCCCTGATGGCGTCTCATATTTGGAGTATTGTGATGAAGCGGGATTCCCTCTGGGTCGAGTGGGTTCATTCTTATCGGCTTAAAGGAAAGAATTTCTGGGTTTGTAAAGCTACATCAAATGCTACTTGGTCATGGAGGAAGATCATTCAGTTGAGGCATAGTATTCGAAAACATGTTTGGTCCGATGTAGGTAATGGCCGCAATACTTCAGCTTGGTTTGATCTTTGGAGTGATTTAGGTCCTCTTGGTGATTTTCTGTCGCCAAGGACTATTACGGATGCTGATTTTTGATTAGATGACACCGTTTTCAATATTTACTCTAACGGAACTTGGAATTGGCCTGTGGCGTGGAGGGATCTTTTCCCTGTTCTTATTCAGCTGGATCACTTTCAATTAAATTCGACAAAATCTGACCGATTGCTATGGAAAGATGGTAGTGATTGTCAGGATTTCTCTTCGTCTGCAGTGTGGCACTCGATTCGGCATAGGGAATCTGAGGTGGATTGGAATGGTATTGTTTGGTTTGCGCAATGTATTCCTAGGCACGCGTTTATGATGTGGCTGATTATGAAGAGAAAGCTTCTTACTCAAGACAAAATTCTGCAGTGGGATCTTTCAAGGCGAAAAAACATGAATATGATGTGTTGTTTATTGTGCTATGAGAACTATGATTCTCATCATCATCTATTTTTTGAGTGTAAATTCTCTGATGAAGTTTGGAATATGATTCGAGGTAAAGTGGTGATGGCGGCCGTGGGTTCGAGATGGGTGGATATCATCGAATGGTTATGTGCCCGGCTTCGGTCAAAGAGAGTTGAGGTTTACGTGGCGAAGATTCTAGTTGCGGCTGCTGCGTATACTATTTGGCAAGAGCGGAATGCTAGATTATTTAGAAACCAACTGCGTCCACCCGAAATGGTAAAAGATACTATTCTAAAAACTGTGAGATACAAGTTGATGGGAGCTAAGCTAAAGAACAATGCTAGGGTGCGGAAGCTGCTTGGGGATTGGGAGATTGCAACCGAAACTAAAGATGATGGAGGCTAGTTAGTTTTTTTTTTGTAGCTTATTGCTTTTTGTCTAGATGAGTGTCTAGGTGTTTTTGACATGGTTTTGTCGGTTCTTTGTGTTGTTTCCTGGTTTTACTCTCATGGGGCATGTCCCATGATTGAATTGGTGTAGACTCTCTACTCCACTTGTTCTTTTTGGTTGTGAATATATAAAATCACCGGGGTAACCCTTTACCCAAAAAAAAAAACAAATAACCATTAAACAATTACCTTGGATTGATTCTAGATAAAGAGAGGGATCAAGAGTGATGATTGAGAGCTTGTGCCAATGATGAAGAAGATGATTGTAGAGAGGATTGGAGGATGTGAAAGTACGTATGTTGATTTTTGTGAGATGATTAGTGAGGGAGGTTAGGGTTAAGGGTGATTAAGGTTTCACTAACTACTCTACTCACCCCTAAGTATCATCTTTTACATAAAACACCCATCACAATATAATTTACAGTTTCATCACTATCACACCCCGACCACGTAAAACATCAAATCATGGCGGAAACGTCGGGGAGTGTTGTAACAGAATTATTGTTCCACAACCAAGGTAATTAAAATAATATTTTATTCATCACCCAAGGGTGGAATACATCGTTCAAAACAAGAACCAACATGTTACATTGTCTTAAAACTACTGAAATAAAGAGTACAGAACGTAATTAAACTAAGTCTAGCTCTGTTTTATGTCACTAAGGCCCGAGTCCACCCTAGCGTGTCACGATCGTCATCCTATGCATTAGCTCCTGAAACACATGTGAAAATAGGTATGTCAGCATAAAAATGCCTGTGAGTAACATAGGTTTTGTGAAAATAGGATTCATGACTTAAGTTTAGAAAAGTGTTTAATGAAAGTTAGTCATGAACCTTGTAAGTTGTTTCGTTTTGTAAATCCATTGAAAAGCGATAAAATCAGATGATATGTATAAGTAAAGAATAATGTATGGTTAAAGAATAACCAAGTAGAAATAAGTTGTATAAAATAATTTGTTTTGTAAAACAAAGTCTTGTGAAAAAGATATTATTTGTGTAAAGTGTATAAGTCCAAAATTGAATGATTTAAATAACGGTATGTCATGTAATACAATACAAGCACTTATATATAGGAAGTACCAGCGGCGTATCCACCATGCTTGTATGATACTACACACATATCGTTACTTAAGTCACTTAAACAAATCACCAAAGCATATAGTTCATGTTCAAACCAATCATCAAATGTTCTTGTCTAAACCATTGTCAATGTTTATAACCCAAAATGTAGTTATGTAGTTAAGTGTAAACAAAAGTTATGTATGGTAAGTAACAAAATGAGAATACTTAACCATAAGTAAAAAGGAACAAAACAAAGTATTTTGAATAAATCAAAAAGTTATGTTTTGCCAAGTAAAAACTTGTTTTATTGATACAAACATTTATGTGGTAAGATAACGCATTACATTCAAGCCTTGAGACAGCAGGACAACCTTAGAGTAAAGGTTATCAAAGTAAAATGTTTTCGGATTCAGTCATTCCTTACACCCAAACAAACCTAGGGTGTCAGGAACGGGATTTGTCAAGTCCTATGGTACTATTACTTACTACCGAGCGGCGTAGCTAATGTTAATGAATGTAGTAAAGAACCGTTTATGCAAACCAAATGTCATACCAAATGTAAACAAGTTATGTGAAAACAATGTACTAAGTATGCTAAGTAAACATACAAAGCAGAAAAGTCATGTAAAACAATGTGCTAATATGCCATGTAAACATATATAGCAAAACAATGTAATGTAAATCAATGTGCTAGCATGCTAAGTTAACATACATAGCAAAACAATGTAATGAAATCATGTACTCTAAGTGTACTAAAGAACATAGCAAGCATATGATGTGAAAAACAAGAAAGCATGAAAGTAACAAGTAGGCACATGTGTTTCACCCCAAAATGTTTGGAAAACAGTAAAAGAGGGGTCTATGTACTCACTTGTGATTGCTTAGAAGTCGTAGGATAACCACCAAGCAATGCTAGTAGATCACGGAATCAAACGACACCTATATAGGTATCTATATTAATAAACAGACCTATCGGAGGATCGGGTAGTACGAGGGTTCGTAAACCAAATAAGTGTGGGAACTTATGTAATATGGTTTGACAAAGCCTATATACTAAAACGAAACCTATCCTAAGTGCTTTTGACCCGTTACGACCCGCTTAGGTAGCTTATGCCACTTTAACGCGTCGTTTGCGTAAAACGCGTTCGGAAAGCCTAACTAGTCCTATGACAAGTAAGATATGCCTAAACATGCTTAATATTGTTGCTAAATCAGTTTAGATGTCAAAAATTATGTTTTTTGGGTAAAGGGTTACCCCGGTGAATCTATTAAAATGCAACCGCAAATAAGTACAAGTAGTGAGGATGTGTTCCACACTAATTCATATACAGGACATGCCCCATATATGTAGAACAAATAAAAAACCAAAGACCTATATCACCCCATAACCTAGTCTACTATACATCATGACACGACATCTAGTAGACAAAACAATGCAAAAACACAACCATAATCTTCAACCGCCATCATCAAATATAAAGAAGCCGCAAAACAGCAGCCCCTTCAGACGGAAAGCAGACAGCCTATCCATTCGAGAACTTGGAAGAAGAGGTGCTTGCCCCTGCTTTCGAAGATGAAGAGGAATGATGAATACCCGATGTCATAAATTTACTAGTTTCATTGTAGACTTCCTCAACCACTTCTTCATCCGAATCCTCCCTGTCCCTTGACAGTTTCTTCTCCACTCTACCCACAGTAGTACCTCCCTGATTACCATTATCATCCTTTAGAATGTCAAACGGGTTAGACGTTGAAACCTGATTCTGTACCGGACTCTTTGAAGACGATTTCGGCTTAGGGTTGACAACTGGCCTATAAACTACCTTTGGCTTCTGGTTTTTCATATGAAGCCCTTGATTATTTGGTTTCTTCTTTTTGGCTCCTACAACCTGAAAGTCATCCTTTTCCTTCTTTTCAGTATCCCCATTCAAATTTACCTGCGGGTTCTTAGGACACGAGCTATCCTCATGACCGAAGACACAACAAGAAGGACATCTTAACGGCTCCCAATCATACTCAATTTTAACCTCCACCTTTGAATGACTAAGACCGTCCAAAGAAGGGATTGCTACCGTAACACTCTTCTTTAACTCAACTCCTGCCTGAACTTCAATAAGAGCTCTAGCATAGCTGCTTCTTCCCCAAGATTCCGCACACATTGTAGCCGTATACGAATCTAACATTATAGGCACCCCAATCTTAGAAGCAAGTAAGCTGAGCCCATCCTCAGTAAATGCCGCTAACGGCACATCATACATCTTGACCCAAACTGGAATCGCTTTTAAGTCCTCTTTTTCCAACTTGATAGAGGCCGACCACTCTTTCAAAATGATTGGAACGTTTCTAATCATCCACGGTCCATCCTCTAACATTTGATCCATCCCTTCTTTCGATGTGAACTTAAAGAAAAAGAACCCATGAGCATTCATCATAATTCTTGACAATCCATACTTTGCCCAATTGTTCTTTGCATAGAACTCAACAACAGGAAAAGCCAGCCGTTTACCCAGAAAATAACCATACAAGGTGTTCGCATACCTGTCGGTGACTTGTTGAACTGAAGACACTGGAATGACAACGTCAGCTCCTTCAACAACCTCATTCGATTCCATCACCCTAAAGTTTACCTTAACCTTCTCTTTAGAATCCTTCACAACATTTGCAAAGGATAATTGTTCCGCAGAACCAGAACCTGTTTGTTTCCTCTTGTCAGCCGATATAGGTGCACCAAATAGGTCAGATTTTTGCGTAAACTTGCTAGAGAAATCCCAAACATTATCAGCCTTTTCAACCTCTCGTGTTTCCAAACTAATCGGAACTGTTACCTTTGTGAGATCATCGATGATGTTTGAAGAACCACGCTTTGGCTTGAATGTGTTCCCATCAACTTCAATAAACCGTGCAGCAATTTAATCAAAGGATAATCGCGGCTTCCCACGAGTATCCTGTTGATTTCCACCAGAACTGTTAAGTTTATCCATATCCATATTGAAAAACCCTAGTTGCCGTCAACAAAGATTCAGCAAACAGGATTGCCGGCTGAAACAAGGCAGCCGTGACAAACCCTAACCGAAACCTACAATTGAAGTAGATCAAACCCTAGCCGCCAAGAAGCTGAATTCGACTAAACCCAACCAGAATCCAATCGGAACGAACAAACCAGGCAACTCTCTCCTATAATCAAACAGAAAGCAACGAACATGCAACAGAAATCCAATCAAAACAACGACCGCAACCAACAGCAAACCCTAATCTAGTCGGCAATAAAGAACGAAAGAAAACAGAAACCCTAATTTTAAAATCGATCACTACTGGTAACAGAATCTGCACTAGAGATTGGAGAACAATCGCTAATATCAAACATGTTAATCAGAAGATTACGAAGAAGAAAATAGGGTTACATGAGGAACGATAATCGCCAGGCTAGAGAGAGAGATTAGGGTTTCAAAAAAACGCATATACAAACCTTCCTCTCTCAAACGTGCGATCGGCAGGAAACCCCCATGTCAAAAATTATGTTACATAGGCTAAAAATGAATTTTGGCGCAAAAAGGGTATTTTGGTAATTTACCTAAGGCATAAGAACTACTTATCATACAACTACTTAAACGTCGTGACCATAAGGTATAACCTCGGAAGGTTATTCCCTATACAACTATGGTCACCTAAAATGTTTGGTCGGATCCTAAAGATCGACCAAATGGGTCGGGTTCGTAAGCATAAGCGATTGATTAGATCGCTTACCTTTACGACCCTAAACAAGCACAAATCTAAAAGCGACGAGCTAAACATGCTAGAACATGTTTAGTAATGTTTAGAAAACAGGTTTGGTATTAAAACAAACGGTTTTAATACCCTAGAGTAGTTTGGTTACAAAATACGCGAGAAAACGCATTTTGGCCGAAACTACGACTCGTCACTGAGCCTAGATAACGTGGTAATCAGTAGGTATAGTCACTAGGGACTATAACCATCGTGATTACGCTCACGTTATGAAGTTCAAACGAACTTCGCATTGACTATAAACTGGTCAATGCAGAAAGTCAAACGCAGTTTGACTTTAAACGCTAAAACGAACGAAAAACGTGAAAGAATACTTACAGAAGGTCCCCGCAAGATTGATTTCCGAGTATTTCTCAGGTATGAAGTGTTTATAACTCCAACTTAGAGAAAATCTCAGAATCAAGTGGGTTTGAATGAAGTTGGGGTTGGGTATTTATAGGAAACATGGAACCGTTAAGATTGTTTCTTGTTCCCCAAGCGTTTAATCTGAGCCGTACAACACACACCCACTGAATTACAAACCCATGGGAGCCCCTAGGATTGTTAAAAACCATTTGCAAGTGGTTTTGAAGTGCTAAACAGCTGCAAACAGCTGTTTGCAACAAAATTGCACATCTGGGGAGGCCATGCGGCCCGCATCAGGATCCACATAAACTCAGGCGGGCCGCCTGAGGTTGTCTGATCAGCATAACTTTTCAAAAATGACAGTTTTAGCCCCTGCATGCTTTTAAGTCCATATTCGACATGTTTAAGGCCCGTTAACCTCATTTCAAGCCTCTAAAATGAAGTTAAAGTATAGGGAACTCAAAACATGCTCAAAAATATCTCGGATGTCGGTTCGTTTGGTCGTACGATCGCGATGTTCGCTTAATTACGACGGAATGCGCATAAGCGCGAAAAACGATCCAAATTGCGCGACGAATGGATTTTTCTCATGCCAAACATTAAAACATAATATTTTAATGCTTACATAAATTTTTGGATGTCCGGATGTATTCAGAGCGTAAGTTATGCGCGAAAGTGCAAACTTATGCACTTTTTGACGCTTTTAGTCCCTGAATGAGCATAAAGTTTATTTTAGCACACCGAACCCCTCAAAGCCTATTTCTAAGCTATGTTAAGGATATTTAAGGTGTGTTTAACTTATGATCATGTTCCGGAATGTTTGTTACTGTTCAGATTGGCATACTTTCGCAGTTTGTCAATTTTAGTCCCTGTAAGCGAATAAACTTGAATTTTGCTATACCAAAGCCTTCAAAACTTATTTCTAAGTTATGTAAAGGTTATTTAAGGTATGTTAAGCATAAATTGATGTTCCGGAGTATTTGTTGCATATAACTGATTACGTTTACGCACCAGTTTGCGTAAAATTCTCCAGAAAGCGATATAGAGTTTGAAATCGAATAAAAGTCAAAACATGAAAAGCATCAAACACAAACAAACAAACATAGGGATCAAATAACTTTATTTCATTGATAACTGAATTGTTTACAATGATTATAAGCACAGATGTCACAATCACCAAGTTCATGTATTTGTCAACACGTAACACATAACCATGCACAATCACAATACACTTTATTGAACCAAAACGTACACAGTTACAAAGCAAACCAATTGTGCAAGTAAACAACTAAACAAACAGTGAGCGTGCAATAAATGCGAAAGTGGAATCTCGGAAACTCGAGTTGTCACATTATCCCCAACTTGAAAGAAATTTGGTCCTGAAATTTAGCATGCGGTTACTGAGGAAGCTAGATAAGTTGTATCGTTTACTGGTTTCCCTGGGGTGTCACATCATCCCCCCGTTGATTTGGAATTTCGTCCCGAAATTCTGTAGTAGCTTCAGCCTCAGTAGTGGTTGCACGGTTTTCGAATAACTGGGGATACTTGAGTTTCATTTGGTCTTCTCGTTCCCAGGTGAACTCTAGGCCACGACGGGAGTTCCAACGAACTCGTACAAGAGGTATTCTAGTGTTCTTGAGGACCTTAACATCCCGGTCCGTGATTTCAACAGGTTCCTCGACGAAATGCAATTGTTCGTCGATAGTGAGTTCCTTCAAAGGAACTCTGAGGGTCTCATCTGACAGACACTTCTCCAGATTCGACACGTAGAAAACATTGTGAACTGCACCGAGTTCAGCTGGTAGATTCAGTTTGTAGGCCACTTTGCCTATTCTTTCAATGATCTCGAACGGTCCAACGTACCGCGGATTGAGCTTGCCTCGTTTACCAAAACGAACCACACCCTTCCAGGGTGAGACTTTGAGTAGCACTCGATCCCCAACTTGGAACTCGAGCGGTTTCCTGCGCTTATCAGCGTAACTTTTCTGACGGTCGCATTTTGTTGAGAAACCTGTGGAGATAGTGGACCGTTCATTTAAACAGTTAAAGGGCAAACGAATTAAATTGGTCAAAGTTCGCTGGGAATCTAAACGTGGCCCAGAGTTTACTTGGGAACGTGAAGATCAGATGAAAGCGAAATATCCGCATCTATTCTCACAAGTTTCCTCTAAATAAATTTCGGGACGAAATTTCCTGAAGTAGGGGAGACTGTGACATATGTGCTTGTGATATCATTTTACAAACTCTGAATAATACAATATTAGTAAAACAGTGTGTTTTCATCCCAATGTTTCTCATTTATGTTTGGTTTTGTGCCGATGTTGATTTTTGATCGATTTTGAACTCTATATCGCTTTCTGGAGAGTTATACACAAACTGGTGCGTAAACACGATCAGTTTAACGCAACAAACACTCCGGAACATCATCATAAACTTAACATACCTTAAATAACCTTTACATATCTTAGAAATAAGTTTTAAAGGCTTTGGTATGGCAAAAACAAGTTTATTCACTCTCAGGGACTAATTGCGTCAACTTGCAAAAGTCTGCCGTTTCGTAAGGCAACGTACAGTCCAGAACTTGATCATAAGTTAAACATACCATATATAACCTAAACATGGCTTAGAAATAAGCTTTGATAGGTTCGGTGTGCGAAAACATGCTTATATGATCTTACAGGGACTAAAAGTGTCAAAAACGACGTAAGTTTGCATTTTCGCGCATATCTTACGTTCTGGACACATCTGGACATCCAAAATTAATGTACACACTAAAATATTTTTATTTTAGTGATCGGCATGCAAAAATTCCATTCGTTTCGCAATTTGGATCATTTTCGCGCTCGTTACGATTTCCGTCGTAATTAGCCGAACAACGCAACCATACGGCCAAACGAACCGACATCCGACATATTTTTGAGCATGTTTCATGTTCCCTATACTTTAACTTCATTATGAAGCTTAAAAATGGGCTTGACGGGTGTTAGAAGTGCCAATACGCGTTGAAACAAGCTCAGGGGCCAAATCTGTCATTTTGGGAAACTTGCTGATCTGCAGCAAGGTCCTTATGGACCGTAAGGGTCCCCTTGCGGACCGTAAAGCAGGCCCAGTGACCAGAAATGAGTTTTAGCAATCTTTTTGATCTTTAGGGGCTGTTATGGTTAATTCTTTGTGTGGTGGGCAAGTTTGTGTGTTCACCAAGGCTCTAATTAGCTTGTAACAAGTGGATGGCCAGATTTGTTTGCTTAATGGCTAATCAAAACACTTGTTTTGATCCTATGAACTCACTACAACTATAAATAGCATGCTCCATCAACTCATTTCCTTGTTCATTCTTCTATTCTCTTCTCTACATCTGCTTGGAAGCTCTCTAAGCTGATTTGGGACTTTGTCTTCTTGTAGAAAAGATAGCAAGGACCCTTAGTGAGCATTCCTTCATTCTTTTATTGGCTTTTTCCTTATACAGTGCAGAAAGTCAAACGTTTGGCCAACAGTTTGACTTTCGGTTTTGACCATCAATTGGTCAAGTCAAAGTTCAATTGAACTTTGAAACGTGATTGTAATCACGATAGTTATAATCCTTCGTGATTATAGCCGCTGATTACCACGTTAGCTAGTTGTAGTGTCGAGTCAAAGTTTCGGTCAAAATGCGTTTAGCACGCATTTTGCATCGGAACTATTTTAGGGTATCAAAACACTTTGTTTTGATACCAAATCAGTAGGTTAGACATGTTTTGACATGTCTAACACGACACTATTAGTTTGTGCTTGTTTAGGGTCGTAAGGTAAGCGGTCTAAACAACCGCTTATACTTCCGAACCCGACCCGTTTGGTCGATCTTTAGGATCCGACCAAGCACACTTAGCGATCATAGTTTCATAGGGAATAACCACTGAGGTTATAACCTTATGATCACATAGGAATGGTTTAGTCGTATGCTAGTTATCTTGTATGCCCATAGGAAATGACCAAAATGCCCTTTTGAAGCAAAATCCGTATTTTGATCATGTGAACATATTTTTGACATGTAACCTGATTTAGAAACATGTTTAGGGATAATTGGGCATGTAAGACTTGGCATAGCACATAGTTAACCATCCGAACATAGTTTTACGCTAATGACGCATTATAGTGACTTATGTTACCGTAATGGGTCGAAACGGGTCAAAAGCACTTAGGTAGACTTTCCAATCAGAATGTTGGGACTATTAAATCATACCATATGAGTTCAATTACTCATTTGATTTATAGAACCTCATTCTATCCTATCTCCCGATTTAGGAGCCGATTATCAACATAGTTACCTATACTAGGTGCCGGTTGATTCCGTGATACTTGGAGCTTAAATTGGTCTTATTCTCAAGACTAATTAGCAATCCCAAGGGAGTACATAGTTCCCCTCTTTTACCGTTTTCAAATGTTTTGGGGTGATACACATGTACATACATGTTACTTTTGTGCATTTCATGCTTTTATGACATAAACATGCTAATTTCACCTAGTACATATTTAGTACATGCTTTCACTATGTTTTGCTATGTATGTTAAACATGCTAGCACATTGATTTCTTACACATTTTATTGCATATGTTTACTTAGCATATGGAACACATTGTTTTACATGACATTTCTGCTATGTATGTTTACTAAGCATGCTAGCACATTGTTTTTACATGAACATTTCTACTAGGCATGTTTACTTAGCATTCCTAGTACATGGTTTTCACATGCTACATTGGTTATGACATTTGGTATGTTAAATCGGGACAATAATACATTCATTAACATTAGCTACGCCGCTCGGACTTATGTAATGGTACCATAGGAATTGACAACTCCCGTTTTCGACTTCCTGGGTTTGTTTGGAAGTTGGGGATGACAGAATCTGACAACATAATTTAGATAAACCTTTAATTCGTTTAAGGGTTTGTCGCCACAGTCGCAAGGCTTGAATGTATGCGATTAACATTACTGCATAAATGTTTGTAATCATAAAGCATTGTTTTTCTACAAAACATAACATTTTAATTTAAACTTAGGTTTATTCAAAAATATTGTTTTGTACATTTTTACTATGGGGTTGAGTAACTTCTAGTTATTCACCATACATGACACAGTTTATACATTGACATCATCACGTAGTTTAAGTAGATGATTTCCTACTTGCTATGCATTTCATTTGGTTATACATGAAACATTTCACACATGACATTGTACATGGTTTACACATACACATTTTTGACATGGAACAAGACATTTTGGCTGGTTATTGATAAGTGGCTTATGTAACGGGGCTATGTATTATATGATAAAAGCATGGTGGATACGCCGTTGGTACTTCCTATATATAAGTGCTTTTATCGTATTATACATCGTTGCGTTATATAAACCACTTGGACAAGACATGAAACATTTTATACAAAAACATGACATTGTCTTACAAATTACACATTTTTATACAAACTCATTTTCACTTGGTTATTTATTTAACCATGCATTGTTCATTCATTATCACTTGATTTTCATATCGATTTTCACATGATTTTACAAAGAAAAACATTTTACAAGATTCATGACATCATTTTATTTAAACACTTCTTTCAAAAACAAGTCATGAATCTACATAAACAAAACCTATGTATCTCACAGGCATTTTTATGCTGCCGTACCTATTTTTACATGTGTTTCAGGTGCTAATGCATAAGGGTGTTTGTGCTTCACTTAGGCGGACTCTGGCCTTAGTGACTTTAAAAGACAGTTATTATGTTAGTTTAGTTTGAACTCAAAGACAATGTAACTTTAATTTTAATAATACATAACTTTAATGGCCATGGTTGTTGAAACAATAATTCTGTCGCCACTCACCTCCCCGGCGTTTCCGCCGCGGTTTGTTGTTTTACGCGGCCGGGGTGTGACAGAAGAGTTGGTATCAGAGCCAATGGTTATAGGGAATTAGGTTATTAGCAATGCTTTGACCTAGACTATAACTTTCTAGGACCCTAACGCAAGTTTACTTGTGTTTAGATTTTAAAACAATACCCGCCACCTACCCTTAGGTGATTACCAGAACTTGAACACAATATTCCAAAATGATTTTGAAATCAATCATCTATCCTTAGATGATTTCTTTTTGGCCTCGTGCCTTCCAAATTTTCATAATCTTGTCAAAGTTTTGGGTCTAAATAATGTGAACACGTGCAAACTAGAAGAGTGAATGCCTGTACCCTGAGTTTTCTGTCTAAGGCTAGAGTGTTCGTACAAATCCGCATTATCGGACCAGTCACTCTTACTTGGGAACTCTTGGGGTGAGTGTTCACTTATAGGCAAGCATGTCTTCGCGATACATTATTATGACTCATTTACTTTGATTTGTCACTGTGTGTTGTTTGTTTGCTTTGTGGTAACAAACAAACGACCACATTCCTTGCTTTTTGTCGATTTTATTGTTATCTCATTTTCATCACATCATCTCACTCGTTTTCTCTCATGTTTCCTCTTTTAGAATGCCTCCTCGACGTAACGTTCCTCAACCTGATGCCGAATTGGCAGCTATTATAGCACAGCAGATGGCTGCTATGCTACCTGGTCTCATAACTCAAATAAACCAAGCCACCAATAACAATGTTAATGCACCTGCTCCGTGCGACTTCAAACAGTTTAACTCGGCTAAACCACTCAAGTTTAGTGGTACTGAAGGAGCAACTGGGCTCCTACAGTGGTTTGAGAGTCTTGAGAGCACATTTCGCCATGTTCAGTGTCCGAACAATCGTAAGGTCGAGTTTGCCTGGAGTGTATTTCAAAAGAGGGCTCTTACCTGGTGGAATGGGGTAATGAGAGACCGAGGTGCTGATATTGCTTTGGGTCAGACTTGGGAGGAACTCAGGACTCTCATGATGAGAGAATTCTGTCCTCGACACGAGCAGAGGGCACTCGAAGATGAGTTCAAAGATCTGAAGCAAGTCAGTGGTGAACACCGGGCTTACACAGACAGATATGTGGAGTTAAGCTTGCTCTGTCCGACAATGGTCACGCCTTTGGATAAGGCTATTGAGAGATACATAGACGGTTTGCCAGATCCTGTTCAGGATATTGTCACTGGCAGTCACCCTACTACCGTCCGACAGGCCATTGAGCTAGCTGCTACCCTTACTGAATCGCAGATCAAGAAGGGTAAACTCCACAGGAAAGGTGACAAGAAGCAGAAACAGTCTGATGGCGCCAAGGATAACAAGGGCAAGAAGGCTGCTGAGTCTTCGAAGAAATCTAGGAAGCGTAAGGCTTCCAAGAATTTTGCTGTTACCGCTCAGACTAACCAGGCTGCTCCTAACCAGGCAGTACAGAATCAGGCTGCACAACCTGCTGCCAAGAGACAGTATGCAGGAAATGCACCTCTATGCAACAGATGTAACAGCCACCACCAGCCACAGATGCAATGCCGTATCTGCACAAATTGTGGCAAGTCTGGTCATCTTGCGAATACTTGTCGTTTTGCTCCTAATCAGAATCAGGCAGCTCAGAACCCAGCTGCACAGAACCCTGCCCAGAATCCTGCACGACCTCACTTCCCGCCTGGTTCATGTTTCAACTGTGGGGATCTGACCCACTACAGGAACAACTGCCCGAGGTTGGCAAATGCGAACCAAGCAATGGCTCGTGGTAGAGCTTTCAATCTGAATGCCAATGAGGCGCGTGCAGATAACGAAGTGGTGAACGGTACGTTCTTTGTTAACAACCATCCTGCTTCTGTCCTATTTGATTCGGGTGCCGATAAGAGTTTTGTGTCCTTAGCATTTGAGCCTTTGCTTGCGATGACTAGAACAAAACTAGGAAAGCCCTTGACAGTAGAAGTAGCTAGTGGTGAACCTGTTGTACTCGACTCTGTTCTTCGAAATTGCCAGTTGAATCTCAATAACCATCTTTTCCCTATCGACCTCACACCGATGCAACTCGGGAGCTTTGATGTAATAGTTGGAATGGATTGGTTATCCAAGTACCATGCTGAGGTAGTATGTTTCAAGAAGCTGGTCCGTATACCGCTTTCGACTGGTGAGATCTTAGAAGTTCATGGGGAAAAACCCGTTAAAATCATGTCTTGTACCCAAGCCCGCAAATACCTGCGAAAGAAGTATGTTGCTTTCTTAGCACATGTCATAGAGGATAAAGGCAAGGGTAAGACTATCCAAGATATCCCTGTTGTTCGGGATTACCCAGAGGTATTTCCTGAAGAATTACCTGGTTTACCCCCTGTGCGCCAAGTTGAGTTCCGCATTGATCTTGTGCCTGGCGCTAATCCCATTGCTAAATCACCTTATCGTCTTGCACCGTCTGAGATGCAAGAGTTATCTAAACAGCTTCAGGAACTTTCTGACAAAGGATTCATCCGTCCAAGCTTTTCCCCTTGGGGTGCTCCTGTCCTATTTGTGAAAAAGAAAGATGGATCTTTTAGGATGTGTATCGACTATCGTGAGTTGAACAAGCTTACCATCAAGAATCGATATCCTCTACCTCGCATTGATGATCTCTTTGATCAGCTACAAGGTGCTACTTGCTTTTCAAAGATTGATCTACGTTCTGGGTATCATCAACTTCGAGTTCTCAAAGAAGATATTCCCAAGACAGCTTTTCGTACGCGTTATGGTCACTATGAGTTTACGGTTATGCCTTTCGGATTAACAAATGCTCCTGCTGTTTTCATGGACTTGATGAATAGGATTTGTAAGCCTTACTTGGACAAGTTCATCATCGTCTTTATTGATGATATTTTGATCTACTCTAAGACTCGAGCTGATCATGAACAGCATCTTCGTCTTACAATGGAGCTCCTAAAGAAAGAACAGCTTTTCGCCAAATTCTCCAAGTGCGAATTCTGGCTTAAGGAAGTTCAATTTTTGGGACACATCGTCAACGAACAAGGTATACATGTAGATCCCGCCAAAATCAGTGTGATTAAGGATTGGGATACTCCTACTACTCCTACCGAGGTTCGTTCATTTCTTGGTCTAGCGGGATATTACCGCCGTTTCATTGAAAACTTCTCCAAGATTGCGGTTCCTCTCACTGCTTTAACTCAGAAAAGCAAACCTTTTGAGTGGGGATCCAAACAGGAAGAAGCTTTCCAGACCTTGAAACAGAAACTCTGTGATGCACCTATTCTATCTTTGCCCGAGGGTAACGACGACTTTGTCGTGTACTGTGATGCATCCAACTTAGGCCTTGGCTGCGTTCTTATGCAAAGAAACAAAGTTATAGCCTATGCAACAAGACAGCTGAAGGTACACGAGAAGAACTACACAACTCATGATCTTGAGTTAGGTGCAGTAGTCTTTGCTCTCAAAATCTGGAGACACTACCTTTACGGTACAAAGTGTGTAGTGTTTACTGACCATAAAAGTCTCCAGCACATCTTCAATCAGAAAGAACTAAACATGAGGCAACGACGATGGATTGAACTCCTAAACGACTACGATTGCGAAATTCGCTACCATCCTGGTAAGGCGAATGTTGTGGCTGATGCATTGAGTCGTAAGGAACGTGTGAAGCTTCACTGTGTTCAGGTTCGATCTGACATTCAATCTCGCATAATTCAGGCTCAACATACTTGTGTTGCACAAGACTTGATGGGTAAAGAAATACCGTGTCATACCAATCCTGAGCTTGAACTGAGAGATTTTGGGATTTTCTATTACATGGGCCGTTTGTGGGTCCCAAGTATGGACAATCTTGGCACCTTGCTTATGGATGAAGCTCACAAGTCTCATTATTCTATTCATCCTGGTGCGGACAAAATGTATAAGGATCTTCGAACCCAGTACTGGTGGCCGGGTATGAAGAAAGACATTGCCTTATATGTTTCGAAATGCCTTACTTGTCTTAAGGTTAAGGCAGAACATCAACATCCCTCTGGATTATTGGAGCAACCAGAGATTCCGGTTTGGAAATGGGAAAACATTTCTATGGATCTCATTACCAACTGCCGCGCACTAAAAAGGGTCATGACGCCATTTGGGTTGTTGTTGATCGTCTAACAAAGTCAGCACATTTCTTGCCAATCCGTGAGAGTCTATCTGCTGATGATCTTGCCAAGATCTATGTGGATGAGATTGTTTCTCGACATGGTGTTCCTTTGAACATTATATCTGACAGAGATGCTCGATTCTCGTCTCGTTTTTGGAGAACCATGCAATCTGCCATGGGTACTCAACTTCATTTGAGCACAGCGTACCATCCGCAGACAGATGGTCAATCTGAGAGAACAATCCAGACACTGGAGGATATGCTTAGAGCGTGTGTGATTGATTTTGGTGGTAGTTGGGATTCGCATCTACCTTTGATCGAATTCTCCTACAACAACAGTTATCACTCTAGCATCAATATGGCACCTTTCGAAGCTTTATACGGTCGAAAATGTCATTCACCGGTCTGCTGGAATGAGATAGGTGAAGCTCAGCTTACTGGACCTGAACTCATTCTAGAGACTACAGATAAGGTCAAGAAGATTCGTGAAAACCTTCAGACAGCTAGAAGCCGTCAGAAGTGTTACGCGGATCGACGACGCAAGCCCTTAGAATTTCAGGTTGGTGATCACGTCCTACTCAAGGTATCCCCTTGGAAAGGTGTGATTAGATTTGGAAAGAAAGGAAAACTTGCACCTCGCTATGTTGGACCATTCAAGATCGTTGAAAGAGTCGGAAAAGTAGCCTACAAACTTGAGCTACCTCCTGAACTTGGAAATGTTCATCCCACATTCCACGTGTCCAATCTCAGAAAGTGTTTAGCTGATGAGAACCTCCACATACCACTTGATGAAATTCGTGTTGATAACACGATGCATTTTGTTGAGAAACCTGTGGAGATAGTGGACCGTTCATTTAAACAGTTAAAGGGCAAACGAATTAAATTGGTCAAAGTTCGCTGGGAATCTAAACGTGGCCCAGAGTTTACTTGGGAACGTGAAGATCAGATGAAAGCGAAATATCCGCATCTATTCTCACAAGTTTCCTCTAAATAAATTTCGGGACGAAATTTCCTGAAGTAGGGGAGACTGTGACATATGTGCTTGTGATATCATTTTACAAACTCTGAACAATACAATATTAGTAAAACAGTGTGTTTTCATCCCAATGTTTCTCATTTATGTTTGGTTTTGTGCCGATGTTGATTTTTGATCGATTTTGAACTCTATATCGCTTTCTGGAGAGTTATACACAAACTGGTGCGTAAACACGATCAGTTTAACGCAACAAACACTCCGGAACATCATCATAAACTTAACATACCTTAAATAACCTTTACATATCTTAGAAATAAGTTTTAAAGGCTTTGGTATGGCAAAAACAAGTTTATTCACTCTCAGGGACTAATTGCGTCAACTTGCAAAAGTCTGCCGTTTCGTAAGGCAACGTACAGTCCAGAACTTGATCATAAGTTAAACATACCATATATAACCTAAACATGGTTAGAAATAAGCTTTGATAGGTTCGGTGTGCGAAAACATGCTTATATGATCTTACAGGGACTAAAAGTGTCAAAAACGACGTAAGTTTGCATTTTCGCGCATATCTTACGTTCTGGACACATCTGGACATCCAAAATTTTTGTACACACTAAAATATTTTTATTTTAGTGATCGGCATGCAAAAATTCCATTCGTTTCGCAATTTGGATCATTTTCGCGCTCGTTATGATTTCCGTCGTAATTAGCCGAACAACGCAACCATACGGCCAAACGAACCAACATCCGACATATTTTTGAGCATGTTTCATGTTCCCTATACTTTAACTTCATTATGAAGCTTAAAAATGGGCTTGACGGGTGTTAGAAGTGCCAATACGCGTTGAAACAAGCTCAGGGGCCAAATCTGTCATTTTGGGAAACTTGCTGATCTGCAGCAAGGTCCTTACGGACCGTAAGGGTCCCCTTGCGGACCGTAAAGCAGGCCCAGCAACCAGAAATGAGTTTTAGCAATCTGTTTGATCTTTAGGGGCTGTTATGGTTAATTCTTTGTGTGGTGGGCAAGTTTGTGTGTTCACCAAGGCTCTAATTAGCTTGTAACAAGTGGATGGCCAGATTTGTTTGCTTAATGGCTAATCAAAACACTTGTTTTGATCCTATGAACTCACTACAACTATAAATAGCATGCTCCATCAACTCATTTCCTTGCTCATTCTTCTATTCTCTTATCTACATCTGCTTGGAAGCTCTCTAAGCTGATTTGGGACTTTGTCTTCTTGTAGAAAAGATAGCAAGGACCCTTAGTGAGCATTCCTTCATTCTTTTATTGGCTTTTTCCTTATATAGTGCAGAAAGTCAAACGTTTGGCCAACAGTTTGACTTTCGGTTTTGACCATCAATTGGTCAAGTCAAAGTTCAATTGAACTTTGAAACATGATTGTAATCACGATAGTTATAATCCTTCGTGATTATAGCCGCTGATTACCACGTTAGCTAGTTGTAGTGTCGAGTCAAAGTTTCAGTCAAAATGCGTTTAGCACGCATTTTGCCTCGGAACTATTTTAGGGTATCAAAACACTTTGTTTTGATACCAAATCAGTAGGTTAGACATGTTTTGACATGTCTAACCCGACACTATTAGTTTGTGCTTGTTTAGGGTCGTAAGGTAAGCGGTCTAAACAACCGCTTATACTTCCAAACCCGACCCGTTTGGTCGATCTTTAGGATCCGACCAAGCACACTTAGCGATCATAGTTTCATAGGGAATAAGCACTGAGGTTATAACCTTATGATCACATAGGAATGGTTTAGTCGTATGCTAGTTATCTTGTATGCCCATAGGAAATGACCAAAATGCCCTTTTGAAGCATAAACCCGTATTTTGATCATGTGAACATATTTTTGACATGTAACCTGATTTAGAAACATGTTTAGGGATAATTGGGCATGTAAGACTTGGCATAGCACATAGTTAACCATCCGAACATAGTTTTACGCAAATGACGCATTATAGTGACTTATGTTACCGTAATGGGTCGAAACGGGTCAAAAGCACTTAGGTAGACTTTCCAATCAGAATGTTGGGACTATTAAATCATACCATATGAGTTCAATTACTCATTTGATTTATAGAACCTCATTCTATCCTATCTCCCGATTTAGGAGCCGATTATTTACATAGTTACCTATACTAGGTGCCGGTTGATTCCGTGATACTTGGAGCTTAAATTGGTCTTATTCTCAAGACTAATTAGCAATCCCAAGTGAGTACATAGTTCCCCTCTTTTACCGTTTTCAAATGTTTTGGGGTGATACACATGTACATACATGTTACTTTTGTGCATTTCATGCTTTTATGACATAAACATGCTAATTTCACCTAGTACATATTTAGTACATGCTTTCACTATGTTTTTCTATGTATGTTAAGCATGCTAGCACATTGATTTGTTACACATTTTGTTGCATATATTTACTTAGCATATGGAACACATTGTTTTACATGACATTTCTGCTATGTATGTTTACTAAGCATGCTAGCACATTGTTTTTACATGAACATTTCTACTAGGCATGTTTACTTAGCATTCCTAGTACATGGTTTTCACATGCTACATTGATTATGACATTTGGTATGTTAAATCGGGACAATAATACATTCATTAACATTAGCTACGCCGCTCGAACTTATGTAATGGTACCATAGGAATTGACAACTCCCGTTTCCGACTTCCTGGGTTTGTTTGGAAGTTGGAGATGACAGAATCCGACAACATAATTTAGATAAACCTTTAATTCGTTTGAGGGTTTGTCGCCACAGTCCCAAGGCTTGAATGTATGCGATTAACATTACTTCATAAATGTTTGTAATCATAAAGCATTGTTTTTCTACAAAACATAACATTTGATTTAAACTTAGGTTTATTCAAAAACATTGTTTTGTACATTTTTACTATGGGGTTGAGTAACTTCTAGTTATTCACCATACATGACACAGTTTAGACATTGACATCATCACATAGTTTAAGTAGATGATTTCCTACTTGCTATGCATTTCATTTGGTTATACATGAAACATTTCACACATGACATTGTACATGGTTTACACATACACATTTTTGACATGGAACAAGACATTTTGGCTGGTTATTGATAAGTGGCTTATGTAACGGGGCTATGTGTTATATGATAAAAGCATGGTGGATACGCCGCTGGTACTTCCTATATATAAGTGCTTTTATCGTATTATACATCGTTGCGTTATATAAACCACTTGGACAAGACATGAAACATTTTATACAAAAACATGACATTGTCTTACAAATTACACATTTTTATACAAACTCATTTTCACTTGGTTATTTATTTAACCATGCATTGTTCATTCATTATCATTTGATTTTCATATCGATTTTCACATGATTTTACAAAGAAAAACATTTTACAAGATTCATGACATCATTTTATTTAAACACTTCTTTCAAAAACAAGTCATGAATCTGCATAAACAAAACCTATGTATCTCACAGGCATTTTTATGCTGACGTACCTATTTTTACATGTGTTTCAGGTGCTAATGCATAAGGGTGTTTGTGCTTCACTTAGGCGGACTCTGGCCTTAGTGACTTTAAAAGACAGTTATTATGTTAGTTTAGTTTGAACTCAAAGACAATGTAACTTTAATTTTAATAATACATAACTTTAATGGCCATGGTTGTTGAAACAATAATTCTGTCGCCACTCACCTCCCCGGCGTTTCCACCGCGGTTTGTTGTTTTACGCGGCCGAGGTGTGACAGATTACCCCAACGATAGGTGACACCCTTCTGTGTCAGTAGAGTAAGTGGTTGTGCGATCTTGGAGAAGTCTTTAATGAACCGTCTGTAATAACCTGCCAAACCCAAGAATTGGCGTATTTCCGTTGGTGTACGCGGTGCAGGCCAGTTCCTGATCGAATCTACCTTGGATGGATCAACATGAATCCCATCCTTGTTTACCACATGGCCTAGGAAATGGACTTCACGAAGCCAGAAGTCACATTTTGAAAACTTGGCGTACAGTTGTTCCTTTCGAAGAAGTTCTAAGATAAGTCGCAAATGCTGCTCGTGTTCCTCCTGACTCTTGGAGTAGATCAGAATGTCGTCGATGAAAACAATCACAAACTTGTCTAGGTAGGGTTTGCACACCCTGTTCAGAAGATCCATGAAAACTGCAGGCGCGTTCGTTAGCCCGAATGGCATGACTAGAAACTCGTAGTGGCCGTAGCGAGTTCTGAAAGCTGTTTTGGAGACGTCCTCATCCCGGACTCTCAGCTGATGGTAACCTGACCTCAGATCAATCTTGGAGTAGTAGCTCGACCCTTGCAACTGGTCGAATAAGTCATTAATACGTGGCAGAGGGTAGCGGTTCTTCACTGTCACCTTGTTTAGTTCGCGGTAATCTATGCACATGCGGAAGGTACCGTCCTTCTTTTTCACGAATAACACTGGAGCTCCCCAAGGTGAAGAGCTAGGACGAATAAAGCCCTTATCCAATAGCTCTTGCAGTTGCTTTGACAGTTCTTCCAGTTCGGTTGGAGCTAATCGATACGGTGCGCGGGCTATAGGTGCTGCTCCTGGAGCTAGCTCGATTTGAAACTCGACCTGGCGATGAGGCGGTAGACCAGGTAAATCTTCAGGAAACACTTGAGGAAAATCGCGTACAACTGGGATATCCTCTATTCTTTTCTCTTTCGTTGATGCATTAGTAACTAGTGCCAAAATGGCAGTGTGACCCTTTCATAAACATTTCTGAGCCTTCAGGAAGGAGATGATGCCAACCACAGCACCACTCTTGTCACCTTGAACTTCGAGAGGTTCTTTACCAGGACGGGGAATACGAATGATCTTCTCCTTACATAGGATCTCTGCTTGTTGTTTGGATAACCAGTCCATACCAATGACGACGTCGAAACCACCCAGAACTATAGGAATGAGGTCGATGGAGAAAGCTTGACCAGCGAGGATAAGATTACAACCCTGAACTATGTGCGTGGCCTCTAGATTCTTACCATTAGCTAATTCTACAACATGCTTGGTGTTTAAGGGAGTTGGTGCACGTTTTAACATTTGGCTAACTTTCAGAGACACATAACTAGTATCCGCACCCGAATCAAACAATACAGTAACATAAAAGTCGTCAAGAAGAAACTTACCCATAACTACGTTGGGATCATTCCTGGCATCACCCTGCCCAGCACAAATGCACGACCCCTAGCGCCGTTGTTCCCATCATTGTTGTTTCCCCCATTATTGTTCCTGTTGCCTTGGTTATTGTTGTTGTTGTTGTTCTGGTTTCGGTTCAACTGAGGGCAGTGTCTTTTGAAGTGACCTTCAGCGTCACAATGAAAACATCCTTTGTTGCCCTGTTGCTGATTCTGCGGTGGTTGCTGTTGCTGCTGATTCTGATTCGCAGGCCGCGGGCTTCTACAATCCTTGGCCTCATGGCCCATCTTGAGGCACCTCTGACAGCGACCCTTGTTGCACTGGCCACTGTGATGCCTGTTACAGTTGTTTCACCTTGGAAGGTTCCCTCGATATCCACCCTATCTGCGATTGCCCGAAGATTGCTGACTAGAGCTCTGATAGTTGTCACTCTTACGCTGCTGCACCTGAGACTGGACTGAAGCTGAACCTTTGCTGGAATCCCCCTCCCATTTTCTCTTGTTGTCACTGGGGGTAGCAGGAGTAGCAGAAGTGGTAACGGTAGCAGTAGCGCTGATGCGCTTAGGCAGCCTGTCTTGTTCCACTGCCTGATCTGTGAGGCGATGAGCAAGGCGCTGAATATCCTGGATGTTAGCAAGGTTGGCCGATGTCACGTGGCTTTGAATTTCTGGTACCATCCCCTTGAGATACAACTCAATGCGTCTGATAGGAGGGTCCACCATAGTTAGACACAGAACGGCCAGCTCGTTTGACCTTTTAGTATATGCCTCAATTTCCGACCCAGTCATCTTCAAATGAAAGAACTCCACTTCCAACTTGTGGATGTCATCACGTGTGCAGTATTCTCGCTTAATCAGCTCTTTGAAATCATTCCAAGGGGTGGCGTTAGCAGCTGCCAACCCTAAAATCTGAACTTGCGCGTTCCACCAAGTTAGCGCAATTCCTTCAAGAGTACCGGTGGCGTATTTCACCCTGCGAGCCTCAGGGCATTCACACATCTCAAAAACCGACTCGAGCTTTTCGAACCAATGGAGGAGTCCAACCGCTCCTTCAGGGCCACTAAACGTGCTAGGACGACAGTCCATGAAGTTCTTGAAAGTACAAACAGGTTGCTGAGCGGGTTGACCTAATGTGTAAGAACAGGACAAGGTTAAACACAAGAGTTGGTTTAGGAATGTAGGATCTAAAGATCCTAGTATGAGTTACGACTGCAGGGTATACCTCCTGCGTGTGCAGCTGCAAGTGCCGAAGCAACTTGTTCGTTGATAAGAGCCGTCAACTGGGCTTGAGTCAAGTTAATACGTCCAGCCATGATCTTCATAGCAAATGTAATATAAGTGAGAGAGGTTCGCGAATAGTGCGATGACAAAAGAGAGTAAGCACACAAGTGTTCTCAAGCAATAACAAATAGTAGGCAATGTACTCTAAGCATACCACGAGCAAAGTTCTATGTAATTCTAGCAGGTAGGCAATAAACATAAACCTTATTACCTAGGATGTTGAGTCTTGCACGTGGAGCGAGGCGTCGTTGTGGATCGTTGAGCATTGTACTGGTTATAGTCTGGTTTTAATAAAAATGTTTTTCCCCTTATTAAAACCAAGTTCTCTATAACCTGGCTCTGATACCAATCTGTCACACCCCCAAAATCCACACGCAGAGTATCACCGAGCGTGATTGACCAGGATCAAGCCACCAATCATATAGAACAATGTATATAGTAAAAGTAAATGTAATTTAACCAAACCATTCCATATGAAAGGTGTTCAAAACATAAGTATAAATTCAACGTTTAGCGGAAGCATATGAGTAAAAGCCCAACATAAATAAAGTATGTAATGTCATAATGTTTAATCAAAACAATCACGATCCTTGTCCACAACGACCGCGCCTCCCATTGCAAGCTCCTTGTATACCTAACGACCTGCAAGGCATGTAATAGAGAGTCAACAACTAGTTGAGCGAGTTCACAGTAAGTAAGTTCGTAATAGTAAGTTTGTTTCGTAACATGTGGCTCTACTAGGCCGATAGTATGTTCTATTAGTGGGGGCTTCCCATGTTTGCATATACAATAGACTATTTGTAACCATAAGTGTTCTTCTTAACCCGTGAACAGTAGTACGTACAAGGTTTACGTAGGTTTTACGTAAGTGTCCTTCACAACCGAGGACAGTGGTACGCGGGGGTTTACGTAGGTTTTACGTAAGTGCCTAACACAACCCGAGGCAGTAGTGAGTATAAGTTTACGTAGGTTTTAGGTAAGTGTCCTTCGCAACCTGAGGCAGTGATGTGTACAAGTATACGTAGGTTTTACGTATGTATCCTGCGCATCTGAGGACAATGGTAGATAGTCTAGTAACAGTGTAAGTACAAATCTATTCCTTCAATCCCATTCCCAATCCCTGGGAATCCCATGCCTTGGTAAGAGTGTGAACTCACCTTGGTTTGCTCGGTATGTTATTGCTTCTAATGTTAATTAATGGTTAAGTCCGTTACACACGACCTAAGGTACATTGCACATAAACTCAATGTGAGTGTTTACGTTCAATTAGGGTTTATAACTCCTTAATGTCCAAACAACGGTGATTCCGTGTGATAATCGTGTACAGAATAACGTGACATAGATTGATCATACACACAGTATCATACAGTCATATACAGTAGCATATACAGTAACATGCAATGTGTTCTTCATTCAGGGTTTTGAATTCAGCATTATACGTAAACTCAGATCAAACAATAACTAAAACTCAGACACTTATATACATGTGAAATTCAGACTACACAACATCACAAAACTCGGACAGGGCAATATCAATGAAACTCAGACCCTAATAGCATCAACAAAAGTCGGATCATGTGTGCATACATTAAAGCTCAGACATATGCGCATACATTAAAAGTCAGACATGTGCGCAATACCTTAAAGTCAGACATGTGCACAATACATTAAAGTCAAACATGTGCGCAATACATTAAAGTCAAACATGTGCGCAATACATAAAAGGTCGGACTTTGTTCATTATGATAAAACCCGGACCTTGTGTGATATCTAAAGTTCGGACAAGAGATCATAATAAAAAACTCGGACCTTGATACTCATTTATAAAAGTCGGACTATGTATGGCATCATTAAAAAGTCGGACCTCTTTATAACTCATTCAAAAAGTTCGGACATTTATATCTTTGCAAGAGTTCGGACCCTATGCTCCCTACAAAATTCGGACCCTTATATTCATATATAAAGTTCGGACCCCTTTATTCTTTCAAAAGTTCGGACCTATCATGTCTTGTAAAATTCGGACAACATCACAATTGAAAATTCGGACCATTCATCTTATACAAGTTCGGATCATACATGTAAATCAAAGTTCGGATCATTTATCAATTACAAAAGTCGGACTAGCAATCATCAAAAGGTCAGACTTGTGACTTCACAAAGTCCTGACTTTAACTCCGAGTTACAACATACGTGATTTCCAAAACCAGTTTACAGAATCAATGGAACAGTTACACTTACGATCAAGAAACCCTAATTTCATACATTCGCAGTGCAGTAATCAAATCCATAATCAAACATTCTATCATAACAGGCATCTTAACATTCAGCAAGTGATTTCACAACTAATCATAACCATTTCACAATAATCAGAATCAATCAATAAACACAGAACTATTGTATGTAGAACTAGGGTTTTTGCATGAATCAAACAATCAATGATTAACAACAAATAACCATTAAACAATTACCTTGGATTGATTCTAGATAAAGAGAGGGATCAAGAGTGATGATTGAGAGCTTGTGCCAATAATGAAGAAGATGATTGTAGAGAGGATTGGAGGATGTGAAAGTACGTATGTTGATTTTTGTGAGATGATTAGTGAGGGAGGCTAGGGTTAAGGGTGATTAAGGTTTCACTAACTACTCTACTCACCCCTAAGTATCATCATTTATATAAAACACCCATTACAATATAATTTATAGTTTCATCACCAAGTTCATGTATTTGTCAACACTTAACACATAACCATGCACAATCACAATACACTTTATTGAACCAAAACGTATACAGTTACAAAGCAAACCAATTGTGCAAGTAAACAACTAAACAAACAGTGAGCGTGCAATAAATGCGAAAGTGGAATCTCGGAAACTCGAGTTGTCACAGTAGTCGCCAACGTCAAATTCAAGGGGCTTGCGTCTTTTATCGACGTAACTTTTCTGTCTATCCCGGGCTTTCAACAAGTTGTCTCGAATCTGGAGGACTTTGTCAGTCATTTCTTGCAATAGCTCAGGACCGGTTAATTGCAAGTGACCGATCTCGTGCCACACAATAGGCGATCGACATCTTCTTCCATATAGGGCCTCAAATGGTGCCATTTGGATGTTGGTATAATAACTGTTATTGTACGAGAATTCGACTATCGGCATGTATTTGTTCCAATTACCACCGAAGTCTATGACACACGCACGGAGCATGTCTTCAAGAGTACGGATCGTTCTTTCAGTCTGTCCGTCGGTTTGGGGATTGAATGCGGTACTTAAGTTAAGCGACGTACCGAGTGCTGCTTGAAACGTTTCCCACAATCGTGACGTAAACCGAGCATCACGGTCAGAGATGATCTCACGAGGCGTACCATGATTACAAATGATCTCTTCGGTGTAGATTCGGGCTAATCGTTCTACCTTGTAGTCTTCCCGTATTGGCAAAAAGTGGGCTGATTTGGTCAAACGATCAACGACAACCCAAATGCTGTCGTGACCTGATGACGTGGGTGGAAGCTTGGTTATGAAATCCATAGCTATACTCTCCCACTTCCATATAGGGATTGGCGGTTGTTCGAGTAAGCCAGAGGGTCTTTGATGTTCAGCCTTGACCCTTGCACAAGTCAAGCATCTTCCAACATAGAGAGCGATATCCCTTTTCATACCCGGCCACCAGTACTTGTAGCGAAGATCCTGGTACATTTTATCGGCACCGGGATGAATAGAATACCGAGATTTGTGAGCTTCATCCATTAAAATCTTTCGCAATTCGGTTCGCTTAGGGATCCAAATTCGGTCCAGAAAATAGAAGATCGCATTCGATTTGCTTACAAGCTGAGCTCCATCGTGATAGATTCTCTCCTTCTTCAAGGTGCGTTCATTAAAGCAAGCATGTTGGGCTTCGCGGATGAGGGTTTTGAGATCGTGTTGGGCTTGGGTATTACGAGTACTGAGCAAATAACTCCGTCTACTAAGCGCGTCGGCAACGACATTTGCTTTGCATGGGTGATAACGAATCTCACATTCGTAATCGTTGAGGAGTTCTACCCATCGGCGTTAACGCATATTGAGTTCTCTCTGATTAAAGATGTGTTGTAAACTCCTGTGATCGGTGAAGATCGTACACTTGGTACCATACAGGTAGTGTCGCCAAATCTTTAATGCAAAAATAACCGCGCCTAGCTCGAGATCATGGGTTGTGTAGTTCTTCTAGTGGATTTTGAGTTGTCGAGAAGCATAAGCTATAACCTTGTCTCGTTGCATGAGGACACAACCAAGGCCAAGGTTGGAAGCATCGCAGTAGACAATGAAATCGTCGTTCCCATCGGGCAATGAGAGAACAGGAGCATTGCAAAGCTTATGCTTGAGGGTTTGGAAAGCAGACTCTTGTTCGGTTCCCCAAACAAAAGACCTGTCTTTATGCGTAAGAGCGGTAAGCGGCACAGCGATCTTAGAGAATCCTTCGATAAATCATCGATAATAGCCCGCTAATCCGAGAAAAGAACGGACTTCAGACAGGTTCTTTGGTGTAATCCAACTCTTAAATCATCGATAATAGCCCGCTATTCACGATGTAACCCAGAAACTGAACCTCTTCTAACCAGAATTCGCACTTGGAGAACTTGGCATAGAGTTGGTTCACCTGGAGTAACCCGAGAACCAAACGTAGATGTTGCACGTGTTCGGCTTTCGATTTGGAATAAATCAAGACGTCATCGATGAACATGATGACGAAACATTCAAGATAAGGCTTACACACGCGATTCATCAGATCCATAAAAACCGCGGGTGCGTTGGTTAAACCAAAAGGCATAACAACGAACTCATAGTGGCCGTAGCGAGTGCGAAAAGCGGTTTTGGGTATATCTTCATCCTGAATACGTAACTGATGATAGCCTGAGCGTAGATCGATCTTCGAGAAACACGTAGCATCTTGTAGCTGATCAAACAAATCGTTGATGCGAGGTAGGGGGTAACGGTTCTTGATGGTCAACTTATTCAATTCCCGGTAGTCGATACACATCCTGAACGACCCATCCTTCTTTTTGACGAAAAGGACTGGTGCGCCCCAAGGAGAGGTGGTCGGACGAATAAATCCTTTTTCAAGAAACTGCTGGAGTTGGTTCGAGAGTTCCCGCATTTCGGATGGCGCGAGTCGATAAGTGGCTTTGGCTACGGGGTTAGCTCCAAGAATGAGGTCGATACGGAAGTCGATATCACGACTGGGAGGTAATCCGGGAAGATCATCAGGGAACACCTGAGGAAATTCACGGACCACAGGAACGTCTCTGATTTCGGCCTTCTTTTTCTTTTCCTTCTCCGCTACTACAATATTAGCCAAGAAAGCTCTGTATTCCTTGCGGAGATACTTGCTAGCTTGGACACATGACATGAGCTTGAGACCTTTCGAAGCAGTTTCACCGTACACACATAATAAATCACCATTCGCGAGCGAGAATCGAATCATCTTATCGAAGCACACAACTTCAGCATGGTTTTCGCGTAGAAAGTCCATGCCTATTATGATGTCAAAACTTCCAAGCTGCATTGGAATAAGGTCGATTGGAAAGATGTGATTGTTGAGCTCGAGAGTACAGTCACGAAGAACAGAATTAACGGCGACAGTTCTTCCAGTAGCGACTTCAACTTCGAATGACGAGGGGAGATACGAGCGCCTACGACTAAGGAGCTTCTCGAATTCAAACGACACAAAGCAGTTATCGGCTCCAGTATCAAACAAACACGATGCATAAATACCATTCACAAGGAACGTACCATTAACCACGTTGTTGTCAGCCTGGACTTGGCGAGCAATGATGTTGAAGGTTCTGGCGCGTGCTGCTTGTTGCTGCTGCTGGGGCTCTTGCTTCACAACCCTGTTCGGGCACATGTTTGCAAAGTGGTTAGGGTCACCACATGCAAAGCAGACTCGAGCATTGATCGCGGGTGCTTGAGCTGCGTGTTGGCCTTGTGGGGCTGGGAGTAGAGCTTGATGAGCAGTGGCTTGAACTGGGGCTTAACGAGAACCATAGCGACAATTGGCAATGAAATGGTCGTACAAATTGCAATGAGCGTAGAAGCGACAGGCAAGACCCACCGGGTGGTGATATGAGCATGTCGGGCAGAGCGGGTGGGGACCTGTGTAAGCATGCTTTGCTGGCGGCGCTTGAGTAACTGGTGCTGGTCGATGATGAGATTGCTGCTGAGCCGGTACGGCTTGCAGAGGAGCAGCAGTGGTAGTGACAGCACAGTTCTTGTTGCTGGAGCTGTTGTTGTTGTGCTTCTTCTTGCGGCGTGACGACTTGGATGGTTGAGCAGTGGCGGTTTCGGCGGTCGGTGCAGTGGTATCTTGATGCAGAGACTTGGAGGGCTTATCCCAGAAACCAGCTTTTACTCGCTTGTCGTTGATCTCGGCGGCAAGCAAGTAAGTCTCTTCAAATGATGACGTCTTCGCGGCGTGAACAAAATCGGCAACACAATCGGGTAGGGCTCGAATGTACTTCTTGATGGCCATGTCTGACGTCTTGACTTGATCGGGACAGATGATGCTGAGCTGTTTAAAGCGAGCAGTCAAGGCAACGTTATCTCCATCCTTCTGCTTAATGTTCCAAAACTCGTCCACCAGCTTTTAGCGTTCATGAGGAGAGCAGAATTCGTCCATCATAATGGCTTTCAGCTTTTTCCATGTCAGCTCATAAGCTGCATCGTTCCCGCATTTGTTTCGTTCGGCCGTCCACCAGTCTAGAGCTCGGGACTGGAAGACGCCGGTTGCGTTTAGGGTATGGAGATTTTCTGGACAGCCGCTTTGGCGTAGAGTGACTTCGATGTAATCAAACCATTGAAACATAGTTGTTGGGCCATCTTCTCCGGTGAATTCCTTTGGTCCGCATGCCTTGAACTGTTTAAAGCTGAAAACAGTCTTGGTAGCGTCTTTGGGAGCTTCAGTTCTCGACTCCTCGGAAGATTTGCTGCCGTTTTCATAGACATCGCTCACAGCTTTTTACTTGCTTGGCGATGATAGCAACAAGACGTTTGTCTCTCTTTTCTTGGCGGGTAAGTGGGGTTCGGTGTCCGGATGACGACATGGTCTGCAACAGACATCGTTGTAGCTCTCAGACACATCAAAATCGAATCTACCTCACACGTCTACTACTTATTAAAGCTCAGGAACACGTCGAAACACGTATCGTATAAACACATAAGCACATAGTCACAGATTCACGTAGTCACAGAAGCACATAAGCACGTAGGGCACAGAAGCACAGCAACACAGAAAACACATACGTATTTAATCACAGAGGCAGCCAGAATACAGAAACCTATCATTCAAGTTCGCGTGTCGGTCGTGTATAGTATATCGAGTAGTATAGCATAATCGTATATCGTAGCATAATGTCGTCTAGATCGTAGCGACTTGTTGCCGTTTTGAGGTAGAAGAGCAATGCGAGTCGTGTGTGTCGGTCGAAGTGAGAGCAATAATCGAATAAATACCAAAATTAAACACATAAATAGATAAACACATTTAAAATACATAAAATCAACGAGTTATCAGAGTCAGTAGTTGCGGGCTTAGAATCGAAACACATAAAAATCAAGAAGTAGATTGTCTGCGGCTATTAGACATCGACTACCCAAGGCGATTCGACTATTCTCAATAGACTTGTCGTCACATTTTGACTTTCGGGATCGTGTTTCCGCCTCGATTCTTGGGCATTCAGCATGTATTCCCTAGGTCATACTCGTGAGTTCAGGTCGTTGGAGTCCGTCGAGGCTTTGGTGAGATAAATAAAAGTCGGAACAAGTTGTCAAGGTTAGGGTTTCACCCCTAGCTTAGCAACATCTTCCTTGTTTTTGTGAAATTGAGGAGATTATTCATCAAAATATGGATTTCACTCCTGATTTGGTATAATTCTCCTCGTTAAACAAGCGTTCGTTATTGAAAAATAGTGAAGAAATCATTGATAAAACAACATTGACCTAGCAACTTAGTCGAGAGTTTGGGGTTTTTCACACCTAATCACGACTGAGTCACTTGTCGTGGTCTGAAAATTCGAGTGCGGTGATGATGAGAATTAGCAGGATATATAGCACATAAGCTTGGTCTGTTGGTTCCTAACTATAGTCTAGGTCTCTAAGACTTCGACCTGGACTAGGTCGAGTCTAGCCTAATTCCCTATAGTTATGGCTCTGATACCAATCTGTCACACCCCAACCGATGGCGGAATCATCGGGGCATGGCACTGAGCGAAACAGATTGTCCAGAAGTTTCCATAACAACTATCATTACCATTCAATTTATATAATACGTCCCATACTGTAACAACTCTCACTAAAATCCATACTTATTATGTTAATTGTCTAATAAGGAAACCCTAATTGAGAAACCCAAGTAATTTTGTGTTAACCCTAAAATTTTCAGAACAATTAGAGTCAGGATCAGGGCCCCTAAAACTCAGGGGGGTTAACCCTAATTGATAATTATCTTCCGAATTCGTTGTCAAATTTGAGATTTGTTCGAATAACAACTCACCAGGCCTATACTAGTGACTAACCTACCCTACCCTACTTTGACTTGCCCCGCGATACGCGACAGGCACGGGTGAACCTGTCGCGACACGCGGGAGGTACCAAATTCGGGTATATAAATAGGGGGCCTAGGACTGGATCAGATTGCTTGTTTCGACGTTAAAACTTGCTTCATGCACTGAGTTATATACTGTTTACTATAAAACACACAACGCACGAAACGCTGCCACGACAAATAAGGTAATAACTCGATCGCTATTACGATACATCGTCCGATCGATTGAAACTATCCAACGGATGTTTAAGTGTTACCCACATTAGGGTTATACTTTGTCATTCATCGTGATTTCGACAGGATGTTTGAGTGTTGCCCGAACTCGGGCTATACTCTGTCATTCGTTGTGAATCCGCTGGATGTTTAAGTATCGCACTTTGTCAATCGTTGTGAGGGTTTAATCTCGTGAATTGACGTAAATGCTGTATTAGTTACTAACCCAGTTTGTCTGCATTGTTATTTAAATTAGGTTAAACAAGGCTAATCAGTAGGCTTATACACTGCTCGTTAAATCTACAATGTGAGTCATTCTCTTTTTATCAACTGTTTTACAATACTCCAAATTACTTTCCAAAGTTATAATTACAGGGATTAAGTCTTTGTAATCACCAAATTACAGCCAGTATGTGGGGTATTGTGCACATTACTATTGTTTTGATTATTTTAGGTGAGCGTGCCTAAATCATGATATACATTATTTGGTAGTCGGACCTAAATAGTGAGATACGTCACTTATGGGTGAACGGACCCAACAGTGATATGACCACAGTCACAGATCCGGTCGAGTGACAAATACTGTGGGTAGTTGGTTGATATGAAAACATTGTAATCGCTCTTAATACTGTAAATTATAACAAATGTGTCATTTTCAGTAAACTGAATGATTCACTCGGTATTTCCCCGCTGACAAAACTTTTTTCAAACATGTTTCAGGTGATCTGTTGTGATCCAAGAAAAGTGCCGTGAAGCACTACAAGCTTAGAGAAGTGGCTCAATATAAATGAATAAAAGAAACATGTTTTGAGAAATAAAGATTTCCCCGTGAAATCACCTTATTGTAAATTACAGGGTTTTATCCCTAAATTATGTAAACGGGCATTTTTAGTATTAAAAGATCCTGTATTAAAGACTTCCGCCGTCGCTTAAATTAAATACCACGGGGTTTCCTGCCCCACGACTCTGGACCGGGTCAAACCGGGGCCGAGGGTCTTGACAGGAAAAGGTGGTATCAGAGCCACTGATTTAAGCCTATTAAAGTATTTAAGGAATACTTAAGATTTCTGATTGCCATTTTGGGAGTATGTGTTTTATTAACTGATTATTTGTTAGTTACAGTATGGGTAAACAAAGACTTTCGGCTATCTATCACAAATTAGATACTGCACCTAAACAAAAAGAACCCTCTTCCTCAAAATACCCTGCAGAAATTGAGGAAGGAATCTTTGTCCGTAAGGCACACTCTGAGAATCCTCTTACCCCAGAGAAGAGAAATTCGATCATTAGGAAAAGTCAAGAGAAAAGAAAGAAATCACAACCAAAGAAAGTGAGGTTTAATCCAGAAATTCAGGAAATAGGCAATAATCCACCTTGGGAAGACAAATTAGATGAAAATGGGCAGACCTTTATATGTTAGCTTCTGTAGCAGAAAATGCAAACCTTTAAATCAGTATTAGTACCTATAGTACCTACAAGCCAGAAGCTCTAAAGAAAAGTTATCCCGTAAATAAATAAGTTAGGAGAAATCTTAGTATGTTTAAAATTCAGTTGTCTTTTGTATAAAACGGTATGTAATAAGACTTAAATGTTTATTTGTGAAATTTTGTTACAAAATTTTAACTTAGCATTTTTATGCATTTTGCATATATGCTAAACAACGTGAATGAGTTATCTAAAGCCCTTCAGAATCTCAATCTCTATCTTGTACCAATTGAAGTTTCCAACGACTTCACTGGTTACATTGCTGATTTGGAGGAACCTATGGAATGTCAAGCTCCACCTCCGGAGAAAACAAAGCCTAAGAAAAGAAGATATGTAGGATGGAGGAAAGTACGCAGGAGAAAACCAGCTACTAGGAAACTTCCCAAAATGGAAAACCCTATGGATAAAGGAAAAGGGATCGAGACCGGAGAAAGTTCTAGGCCAGCAGGGATAGAAATCAGGGAAACTACTAGGCAAATGGGAATAGAAATCGGAGAAAGTTCTAAACAAACTGAAGAAATAACATTTCAAGAAGAAATAGATCGCCTACTGGCAAGTTGTGATGTCACTAGACCTATCAACAACAATCTCTACCCTTATCCTGCCGAAACCCAACTCCCAGTGAATTTGGAACCAGCTATTCCAGACCCTCTAATCCACACTCGACCTTTAGGAGAAATGGAAGAGTGGTGGACTAACGACTGGCAGCTTCAAAACATAATAAATAGTCCTTATACCTTTCTCCCTCAGTTTGATCCAAAACCGATCCCCAACCCGCCGATGAGCAACGAAAACTTAGCCTAACTCCGTCAGTTCGGCGAAGAACTGATAGGTACGGGGAATAGGATCCGGGAAATGGGAGAGCAAATCTCCTGGAAATACGACGAGAGGGAACGTCGCAACTAAACTGCCAGTTGACAAAAGAATAGTGGGGTTGGGAGGTTATGTTTGTATAATAAGAGTAGTAACAAAATATAACTTTGTAAAATAGCTCCGGAATAAAACGTTGTAAGATAAACAGTGTGTACGGATGCCTAATATAATTTATAAAAAAAAATGGACGTCGAGAAATCGACAATTTTGGCTATACGTATTGTAAAAGTTGTGTGGTTATGTGCAATTATTTTATTATGTTTAATTATTGATTATTTGACACTAATAACTTATACCTATAATAACTACCAGATGGAAAACGCTGGTAACGAACAAGTTAATGAAGTGAATCAATCTGAGCAAAATCAGGAAAATCAATTTATGACTAGGCAAGATATCGAGAATATCGTTGCTCAAGGGATAGCCAATGCTATTCCAGCAATCCTGGCCGCTGCTCAGAAACCTGCTGAACCTCAACAAATCATTCCTAGTAAACGTACTCAAGAAGACAACTTCAGTAATAGCGTAAACGGAGGCGGCAATCATGATGATCCACGGCAAACCCCACTCCCTAAGAAAATGAAAGCTGCAACACCTGGTTGCACTTACAAAGAATTTCTTGCTTGTAAACCAGCTGAATTTGCAGGCAATGAAGGGGCGACTGCGACACTGCGTTGGTTGGAGAAAACCGAAGCAGTACTTATGATAAGTAAATGTGCCGAAGAAGATAAGGTCATGCATGCTTCGCATCTTTTCAAGGAAGGAGCACTAGAATGGTGGAATACGGTACTTGTCACACCCCCAAAATCAACATGCGGAGTACCACCGCATGGGGGCGTGACATGACCAGGATCAAGCCACCAATCATATTGAACATTTAAGTAAATAGAAAAAGTCATTCATCAATACGAAAGGTGTTTTCAAAACCAACATAACAAGTGTGTAGCGGAAGCAATAATGTAAAAACCCAGCGTAAGTATTAAGTTGAAATGTCATAAAAATGTTTAACATAACAACCACGATTCATGCCCACAACGACCGCGCCTCCCGTGCAAGCTCCATGAGTACCTATGGTCCTGCAAGGCATGTAACAGAGAGTCAACAACTAGTTGAGCGAGTTCACAGTAAGTAAGTTCGTAATAGTAGGTCCGTTGCATCACCATGCGTTAGTAACTAGGTCAATTGAATGTTCATTTAGTGGGGGCTTCTCTTGTGTGCATGTACTAGACTAGAGGTAACCATAAGTTTTCTTCTTAACCCGAGAATAGTAGTACGTACAAGGTTTACGTAGGTTTTACGTAAGTGTCCTTCTCAACCTGAGAACAGTGGTACGCGGGGGTTTACGTAGGTTTTACGTAAGTGCCTGTCAGAACCCGAGGCAGTGGTGAGTATTAGTTTACGTAGGTTTTACGTAAGTGTCTTCGCAACCTGAGGACAGTGATAAGTATGAGTATACGTAGTTTTACGTATGGGTCCTTCGCATCCGATGACGATGGTAGATAGTCTAGTAACGGTGTAAGTACAAGTATTTGTTCAATCCCATTCCTTATATCCCACTCCCTACCCACCGGGAATCCCATGCCTTGGTATGAGTGTGAACTCACCTTGGTTTGCTCGGCAGATACACGAAAAGGTTACTTGAGCTAAGAGGGGTCAACCACGTCCTAACGTGGTTACCATACGAGTCAGGTTTAGGTTCAGGTAGTGCACATATGATTACACACAAGCTAACAGATTACGAACACGTGTTGATCATGGCAAACATGTATCATTTTAGCGAACATGGTTGATCAATACTAAACACATTAAACAGTATCATGCAAGTTTCCAAGTAAAACCCAATTGGATGATCGGCCCAACCTGTTGTGCGTCTAGCACAACTTGTGCGACTCGTAACAGGTTATGCGATCCAAGACATACCCGGCCCAGTTTACAATTAAGCCCAACAAAGTACACAGCCCAAACAAAATAACATTCACTGGTCTTGTGCGGCCCGGATGAACTTGTACGCCCGACCAGTCCTTGTGCGATTGGGATTGGGCTTTGAGGCCCAATCAACATAATAAAGTCCAACAGTATGTGTGTGTGGCCCAAGCCTTGTGCGATCGGCACTGTCTTGTGCGACCCACAAGGTCTTGTGCGATCATGCATCATTAAACAGTACCTAGTGTATCATCAGTTGTACCTTAGCATATTCTGACTTGTGCGATTCACTTGTGTGCTTGGGCTCTTGTGCGATCCGAGCCCTTGTGCGATCAGATCAGTTCTTGTGTGATCTGATCTTGTGCGATTGGTTTTAAATTCCGAATATTATGGCAATCAGTTACATAACATTTATCTTGCAAATCAATTACAAAGTTTCCATTTATTCGATAAATCAAACACAATCAACAGTTTCAACTTAATCAATATTCGATCAAATAAGGGTTTTTATCACAAAATTCATATGAACCCTAATTAGTCTTTATCATGAACAACTTATCAAACCTTCAATCGTATTATCAAATCAATGATTCCTATTTCTAGCATACACGTAACATGCTATCTTAACAAATCATTCGAACATAAATTTTAACAGCCAATTACTTGCATCCAATCGGTTCTTAGATTAACATCATGACATCCGATTCACATAAACATCATCATACGGTACATCATTTTTCATCATACATACTACCCTAATCGCTTAATCAAAACATGGAATCATAACATCATTTACAAACACATATCATGAAACACTAATCGATTAAGAGAGTGTGATGGGAATGATCCAAACAATAAGAATCTTCAATCCGAAAGGGGATGCTTGCTGTCGGCTTCAAGAGGAGAGGAAAGAGAGCTAGGGTTTGTGTGTGTGTTGTGTGTTTGCAACTAATGAGAGAACAAAACCCCAATGGTGTATGATTGTATGCGTATAAAAGGAGTGGGCCGAACCCTTCCCTTGGGTTGCCCTTGGTTCGAATACGAGAGAGTGTGGGCCGAGAGTGGTAAAGAGCCGAAGCCCAAAGGCTTGTGCGATTGGCCAAATGTTGTGCGGTCGGTTTGTTTAAAATACATACATTCGTCACACATTAATACATAACATCACATATCATTCAGTTAATCAACAAGTTCACATATTCACATAATCAAAGTACAATGAGAGGTTTGAAACATGAGTTGTCATATTATCCCCAAGTTGAAAGAAATTTCGTCCCGAAATTTGGTACGTACTCACTGAGGCAGCTAGTTAAGTTGCATAGTTTTCCTGGGGTGTCACATCCTCCCCCCGTTGATCTGGAATTTCGTCCCGAAATTCTGTGGTAGCTTCAGCCTCAATAATGGTTGTACTGTTCGCGAACAATTGGGGATACTTCTGCTTCATTTGGTCTTCGCGTTCCCAGGTGAACTCTGGGCCACGACGGGAGTTCCAACGAACTCGAACAAGAGGTATTCTGGTGTGCTTGAGGACCTTAACATCCCAGTCCGTGATTTCTACAGGTTCCTCGACGAATCACAACTGTTCGTCAATAGAGAGCTCCTTCAAAGGAACTATGATGGTCTCATCTGACAGACACTTCTTCAGTTCGACACGTGAAAGACGTTGTGAACTGCACCGAGTTCTACTGGTAGGTTTAGTTTGTAGGCCACTTTGCCTATTCTTTCTATGATTTCGAACGGTCCGACATACCGCGGATTGAGTTTACCCCGTTTGCCAAAACGAACCACACCCTTCCAGGGTGAGACTTTGAGTAGCACTCGATCCCCAACTTGGAACTCGAGTGGTTTCCTGCGCTGCCGAAATCGATAACACATGCCCGAAGCATGCCTGAAGGGAGATGTTTTTCCTAGCTTGAATGCTGGTGTGGTAACTGTTATTATACGAAAACTCCACCAAAGGGAGATGTTTTTCCTAGCTGCTGCCGAAATCGATAACACATGCCCGAAGCATGTCTTCTAGGGTTTGAATCGTGCGCTCAGACTGCCCATCCGTCTGAGGGTGATAAGCTGTGCTCATGTCTAATCGAGAGCCAAAAGATTTGTGCATTGCTTGCCATAGTTCTGAAGTAAATCGTGCATCTCGATCAGAGATAATAGAGGTCGGCACTCCGTGCCTTGAGACAACTTCCTTAAGATATACGTTTGCTAGAGTGGAGAACTTATCCTTTTCCTTAATAGCCAGGAAATGTGCAGACTTTGTGAGTCGATCCACGATCACCCAAATGGTATCGTTCCCACGTTGAGATCTAAGTAGGCCAGTAACAAAGTCCATGGAAATTTCCTCCATTTCCATTGTGGTATCTTGGGTTGCTGAAGTAGGCCTGATGGTCTTTGGTATTCCGACTTGACTCTCGCACAAGTCAAGCACTTGCTAACGTATGTTGCTATGTGAGCTTTCATGCTAGGCCACCAATACGTAGTTCTGAGATCGTGGTACATTTTATCCGAACCTGGATGTACCGAGTAGCGAGACTTATGTGCTTCATCCATTACTAGCTCGCGTAAGTTGCCATATAGTGGGACCCAAATGCGTCATGTTACGTAGTAGACGCCGTCTTCCTTCTGTACTAACCGTTGCCTTGAGCCACGTAAGGCTTCAGCCCTGACGTTTTCTGGTTTCAATGCTTCTACCTGAGCATCTCGTATCAGAGCAGGAAGACCAGACTGAATAGTAAGTTGTAGTGCTCGTACGCGCCTAGGCGTAGTATCCTTTCAACTGAGGGCGTTAGCCACAACATTGGCTTTGCCCGGATGGTACTTGATGGCACATTCGTAATCATTAAGTAGCTCAACCCATCGACGTTGACGCATGTTCAATTCCTTCTGCTTGAAGATTTGCTCGAGACTCCTGTGATCGGTGTAGATAACTTGGTACCATACAGGTAGTGTCGCCATATCTTAAGTGCAAAAACAACAGCTCCCAGCTCTAAATCGTGCGTAGTATAGTTCCGTTCATGGACCTTAAGTTGGCGCGAGGCGTAAGCAATGACCGTGTCGCGCTGCATTAATACACATCCAAGACCCTGAATGGATGCATCACAATAAGCCACAAAATCGTCCGTGCCCTCTGGCAATGAAAGAATAGGTGCGCTGCAGAGCCTGTCCTTTAAGTGCTGAAAAGCAGTTTCCTGTGTACTACCCCAACGGTAGGTGACACCCTTCTGTGTCAGTAGTGTAAGTGGCTGTGCAATCTTTGAGAAGTCCTTGATGAATCTTCTGTAGTAGCCTGCCAAACCCAAGAATTGGCGTGGTGCAGGCCAGTTCCTGATCGAGTCTACCATGGATGGATCAACATGAATCCCATCCTTGTTTACCACGTGGCCTAGAAAGTGGACTTCACGAAGCCAGAAGTCGCATTTTGAAAACTTGGCGTACAACTGTTCTGCTCGAAGGAGTTCCAAAATAAGTCGTAAATGCTGCTCGTGTTCCTCCTGACTCTTGGAGTAGATCAGGATGTCGTCAATGTAGACAATCACAAACTTGTCCAAGTAAGGTTTGCACACCCTGTTCATAAGATCCATAAAGACTGCCGGGGCATTCGTTAGCCCGAATGGCATGACAAGAAACTCGTAGTGGCCGTAGCGAGTTCTAAATGCTGTTTTGGAGACGTCCTCATCCCGGACTCTCAGCTGATGGTAGCCTGACCTCAGATCTATCTTTGAGTAGTAGCTCGATCCTTGCAACTGATCGAACAAATCATCAATACGTGGAAGAGGATAGCGGTTCTTCACTGTCACCTTGTTCAGTTCGCGGTAATCTATGCACATCCTGAAGGTATCGTCTTTCTTCTTCACGAATAGTACTGGAGCTCCCCAAGGCGAAGAGCTAGGACGAATAAAACCCTTATCCAAAAGCTCTTGTAGTTGCTTAGACAGTTCTTCCAGTTCGGTTGGAGCTAAGAGATATGGTGCACGAGCTATAGGTGCTGCTCCTGGAGCTAGTTCAATCTGGAATTCGACCTGGCGATGAGGCGGTAGACCAGGTAAGTCTTCAGGGAACACCTGAGGAAAGTCGCGTACTACTGGAATGTCCTCCAATCTATTCTCTTTCGTTGTTGCGTCTGTAACAAGTGCCAAAATGGCAGTGTGACCCTTTCGTAAACACTTCTGGACCTTCAGGAAGGAGATGATGCCAACCACTGCACCACTCTTGTCGCCTTGAACTTCAAGAGGTTCTTGACCAGAACGAGGAAAACGAACTATCTTCTCCTTGCATAAGATCTCTGCTTGTTTTTGGGATAACCAATCCATACCAATAACAATGTCGAAACTACCCAAAGCTATGGGAATTAGATCGATAGAGAAAGCCTGACCAGCGAGGATAAGATTACAACCCTGAACTATGTGTGCGGCCTCTAGACTTTTACCATTAGCTAATTCTACGACATGCTTAGTGTTCTGAAGTGTGGGTGTGCGCTTGAGCATTTGACTAACTTTCAAAGACATATAACTGGTATCCGCACCCGAATCAAACAATACAGTAACATAAAAGTCGTCGAGAAGAAACTTACCCATAACCACGTTAGGATCGTTCCTTGCGTCACCCTGCCCCAGCACAAATGCACGTCCCCTGGCGCCGTTGTTCCCATCGTTGTTATTTCCCCCGTTGTCGTTCCCATTGCCTTGATTGTTGTTGTTGTTGTTCTGGTTTTGGTTTAACTGGGGGCTGTGTCTTTTGAAGTGGCCTTCAGCGCCACAATGAAAACATCCCTTGTTGCCCTATTGCTGATTCTGTGGTGCATGCTGCTGCTGCTGCTGGTGATCCTGAGTTACAGGCCGTGGGCTCCTACAGTCCTTGGCCTCATGACCCATCTTGAGACACCTCTGACAACGACCCTTGTTGCACTGGCCACTGTGGTGTCTGTTACAATTGTTGCACCGTGGGTGATTTCCTCGGTATACACCCTGTCTTTGATTGCCCGAAGATTGCTGACCAGGGCTCTGATAGTTGTCAGTCTTTCGCTGCTGAACCTGAGACTGAACTGTGGCTGAACCCTTGCTGGAATCCCCATCCCATTTCCTCTTGTTGTCACTAGGAGTAGCAGGAGTAGCAGAAGTGGTAGCGGTAGTAATTGCACTGATACGTTTGGCAGCCTGTTCTGTTCCACTGCCTGATCTGTGAGGCGATCACGTCCTAATATAATTTACCAGTTAGTCATTTAGTGGCTTTCAAATAGAACACAAAGTTCCTACACGTATTTATCACACAACATGCATTGTTTTAACGGTTTATGCCCATCTAAGTTTCCCATCCATTCCCCACTCAAAATCAAACATACGATAATGCACATAACATATATAACATGTTAGATCATTCACGGATAGCATACTCGACATTTAGACACGCAAGTCACAACTTATCTCAATTCAGCATTTATATTCAAAACCGGCTGTTTTCGGACGTTTTAATAAAATAGTTAAATTATTCCAAAAATTCCCAAATTTTTACAGGATGTCTTAAACGTTCCATATTTTATTGTGTAAAAATATCGGGGTCCGATTCACTACCAATATTTTATAAATAATCATATTCCGGACTGAACTCAGATTTATGCATTTCTGACCACAGTCCACGGAACTATTTACTAAAAATTCATCGAGTCTCCGATTTACGAAATTCCAGTGGGGTAATTACAATGCATCGTTTATCATCTACTGTACAAATTTCATGGTCCGATTCTACACAGAATACAAGTTACAACAGAAAATACAACGCTCATTTATTGCTGTAAAAACTCAGCCTAAGCTGCTGTTACGAATCGGTTCTTTAAAAATAGTAAACGGAGTCCAAAAATTATGATTCCGGTGCCATTAGAACCATATTTTATAACACATAAATCTAGGATTCAGAAAATACATTTTTCGTTAAATTATGGTCATGTTACAGCCAACTGAAGTTGGCTGTAAAGCTTGGACAGATTCTGTTTTTAGTCTCTAGCTTACTAGTTTGTGTTCGGTTGATCCCGGTAATCCTATTTAGTGATCATAACAACATCCCACATCAATATCAACAAGTAAATCAGCAAATACTCAGTACATATCAAAACAACTTCATACTAACACAAGTACATCATGTTTCATCTTCTTGGTTAAATCCTTTTTAGTGTTCTTGTGAAAAAAACATCATTCTACAAATATTAGCCATAAAAGTAAGATAATCAAGGGTTAAACGAGAGCTTACTACTAGCTTATAGCTAGGGTAGAATCTATTGAGAATATGATGGTGAAAAAGACTAGAACAAGCTCCTTAGAAAGTCCTTCAAGTTACACCTTCCATGGATGAACTTCAAACTTAGAATGAACTTGTTAATGGAAGAGATAGATGATTGGAAGTGGTGGTGATGGGTTTCGGTTATGGAGGAACCGAATTGAGAGAGAGAGAGAGTGGGAGTTTGAGTGTGTAATCTAGAGAATGATGGTTGTGATCTCAAGACTTACTTATAATCATCATTCACATATCTTGGACACTTACACAAGCAAGCAATCCAATAAAAAAATAAGATAAAATCTTCTCAAAGATGTGGAGTATGGTGGATGGACGGTTCATGAGGGAGGAGAGAGAGATGTTTGAGTGTGAGAGTGAATCTTGGTGAAGTGACATTGTGATCTATACATCATGCTTATAAGGATGTTCATAATATTATGTTCACTTCAAGAAGCAAGAAATCAACCAAAATATCAAATAAAATCTTGGAGATATGGGGGTGGGTCCCTTGACCGATTTCATACATGGGGGGGGGGTCTTGTTTGCAAAAGTTGTAACTAGATGGTTACTTACTAGCTAGAAACCAAGTGTATGTTTACTAGAGTTAGTTACTAGATGTTTAGTGGGTGTTATGGTATACGGGGATCATGACTAGCCAAAAAAAAATAATAAATAAATAATAGCACAATGTATTAAGCAAATATTTGGTGTCCCGGGTAATGTCCGGTTCTTCGGTCGGATATTGTTCCGTTAAATTGTTTAATTGTTCCGTAAAGCGTCTTATATATATTTTTTTTGTAACACAATTTATTCCTAACACATAGGAAAACATACCAGACTATTTAGTAGTTTTTCTGTATACTACTAGTATGCTAACACGCACATGTAAGTATAACACAGTAATCGTAGAGTAGTTAAATGATTCAGCACAGTCATCAAGCACTTTAATTATCATTAAATAAATTGTACAGATACATGGAATTTCGAGGGTTGTCACATTCTCCCCCTGTTAAGAAAATTTCGTCCCGAAATTTAGCACGTGGTTACTGAGGAAGCTAGTTAAGTTGTGTTGGTTTCCTGGTTTCCTGGGGTGTCACATCATCCCCTCGTTGATTTGGAATTTCATCCCGAAATTCTGCGGTAGCTTCAGCCTCAGTAGTGGTTGCATTTTTCTTAAACAGCTGGGGATACTTGAGTTTCATTTGGTCTTCTCGTTCCCAGGTATACTCTGGGCCACGACGGGAATTCCAACGAACTCGGACAAGAGGTATTCTGGTGTGCTTGAGAATCTTAACGTCTTGATCCGTAATCTCTACTGGTTCCTCAACGAATCGCAACTTGTCGTCAATTGTGAGCTCCTTGAGGGGAACTATGAGGGTCTCATCTGACAGACACTTCTTCAGATTCGACACATGGAATACGTTGTGAACTCAACTGAGTTCTTCAGGTAGGTTCAGCCTGTAAGCGACTTTGCCAATTTTCTCAATGATCTCGAATGGCCCGACGTAACGCGGGTTGAGCTTGCCCCGTTTGCCAAATCGGACTACACCTTTCCAAGGTGAGACTTTGAGTAGCACTCGATCCCTAACCTGGAACTCGAGTGGTTTTCTTCGCTTATCGGCATAGCTTTTCTGACGGTCACGAGCTGCCGCCATTCATTGTCGTATCTGAGCAATCTTCTCGGTTGTATCTACTACAAGTTCTGGACCAGTGATTTGACTGTCACCAACTTCTGCCCAACAAAGAGGTGATCGGCACTTTCGTCCATACAATGCCTCAAATGGAGCGGCCTGGATACTGGTGTGGTAACTGTTGTTGTATGAAAACTCCACTAATGGGAGATGCTTTTCCCAGCCATTACCAAAATCGATTACAAATGCTCTAAGCATGTCTTCAAGGGTTTGAATGGTGCGTTCAGATTGCCCATCCGTTTGTGGATGATAAGCGGTGCTCATGTCTAATCGTGAGCCAAAAGACTTATGCATAGCTTGCCATAGTTCAGAGGTAAAACGCACGTCACGATCAGAAATGATGGAGGTTGGCACTCCGTGCCTTGATACCACTTCTTTTAGGTAGATGTCCGCTAGAGTAGAAAACTTATCCGTTTCTTTGATAGGTAGAAAATGTGCAGACTTGGTCAGTCGATCCACGATCACCCAAATGGTATCATTTCCGCGTTGAGATCTGGGCAGGCCGGTAACGAAATCCATGGAAATTTGCTCCCATTTCCATTTCGGGATCTCTGGTTGTTGAAGTGGGCCTGATGGTTTCTGGTATTCGACCTTGACTCTAGCACAAGTCAAGCATTTACTGACGTAGGTCGCTATGCTGGCTTTCATACCAGGCCACCAGTATGTAGTCTTTAGATCGTGGTACATCTTATCCGAACCAGGATGTACTGAATAACGAGACTTATGTGCTTCATCCATCACAAGCTCGCGTAAGTCTCCATACAGCGGAACCCAGATGCGTCCGTTAACATAGTAGGCACCGTTTTCCTTCTGTTCTAGCCGTTGCCTCGATCCTCGTAGGGACTCAGCCCTGATGTTCTCTGCTTTCAATGCTTCAACCTGAGCATCACGAATCTGAGCTGGAAGGTTGGATTGGATGGTAAGCTGTAACGCACGTACACGCCTAGGTATAGTATCCTTCCGGCTGAGGGCGTCGGCCACAACATTGGCCTTGCCCGGATGATACTTGATCGCGCATTCGTAGTCATTCAAGAGTTCAACCCATCGGCGTTGACGCATGTTCAACTCCTTTTGCTTGAAGATATGCTCGAGACTCCTGTGATCGGTGTAAATGGTGCACTTGGTACCGTACAGGTAATGTCTCCATATCTTAAGCGCGAAAACAACTGCTCCCAGTTCCAGATCGTGAGTAGTGTAGTTCCTTTCGTGAACTTTAAGTTGGCGTGATGCATAGGCACCTTGTCACGTTGCATCAACACACAACCAAGGCCTTGGATGGAAGCGTCGCAATAAACCACAAAATCATCTGTGCCTTCAGGCAATGAGAGGATAGGCGCGCTACAAAGTCTATCCTTCAAGTGCTGAAATGCGGACTCCTGTGCATCACCCCAACGATAGGTGACACCCTTCTGAGTCAGTGAGGTGGGAGGTTGCGCAATCTTGGAGAAATCCTTGATAAACCTTCTGTAATATCCTGCCAAACCTAAGAATTGGCGGATCTCTGTTGGTGTGCGGGGTGCAGGCCAATTCTTGATCGATTCAACCTTGGATGGATCAACATGAATCCCATCTAAGGTAGTCTATCGTCCAGTTGCCAAATCTAAACCGGATTCGGCGGTGAAAAATTCGAATCAGGTTTCAACATCGAACCCCTTTGATTGTCTTAAAGATGACGATGGTAATGGTACAACGGTGGGTCGAGTGGCTGGTAATCAGAGAGGGTCCACCGCGGGCCGAGTTGAGAAGGATCCGTCGAGTGACAGGCAGGAATCGGATGAGGAGGAGGTTGAAGAAATCTACAACGAGACTAGTGCATTCATGACATCGGGTACTCATCCTTTTTCTTCGAAAGCAGGGGCAAGCACCTCTTCTTCAAAGTTCTCGAATGGATAGGTTGTCAGCTTTTCGTCTGAAGGGGCTGCGGTTTTGTGGCCACTTTATTTTTGATGATGGTGGCTGAGATTATGTTTTGTGGTTTGCATTGTTTTGTCTACTAGATGTCGTGTCATGATGTATAGTAGACTAGGTTATGGGGTTTCATAGGTCTTTGGTTTATTGTTTTTGTTTTACATATATGGGGCATGTCCTATATATGAACTAGTGTGGAACACATCCTCACTACTTGTTCTTATTTGCGGTTTGCATTTTAATAGAATCACCGGGGTAACCCTTTACCCATAAAAACATGAATCCCATCCTTGTTTACCACATGGCCCAGAAAATGGACTTCGCGAAGCCAGAAGTCACATTTCGAAAACTTGGCATACAGCTGCTCTTTACGAAGTAGTTCCAGAATAAGCCTCAGGTGTTGCTCGTGTTCCTCCTGACTCTTAGAATAGATCAGGATGTCGTCGATGAAGACTATGACAAATTTATCCAAGTAAGGCTTGCACACTCGATTAATGAGGTCCATGAAGACCGCTGGTGCATTCGGCAACCCGAATGGCATAACCAGAAACTCGTAATGGCCGTAACGAGTTCTGAATGCTGTTTTGGAGACGTCCTCCTCTCGGACTCTCAGCTGATGGTATCCCGATCTCAAATCAATTTAAGAGTAATAACTCGACCCTTGCAACTGGTCGAATAAGTCATCAATGCGCGGAAGAGGATAACGATTCTTCACAGTCACCTTGTTAAGTTCGCGATAGTCAATACACATTCTGAAAGTACCATCTTTCTTCTTTACGAACAAGACTGGAGCTCCCCATGGTGACGAGCTAGGACGTATAAAACCTTTTTCTAGAAGTTCTTGTAGTTGCGTAGACAGTTTTTTGAGTTCTGATGGAGCAAGTCGATAAGGCGCACGAGCTATTGGTGCTGCTCCAGGGGCTAGCTCGATTTGAAACTCGACTTGTCGATGAGGCGGAAGGCCAGGTAATTCCTCAGGAAATACCTCGGGAAAGTCGCGTACAATAGGAATGTCTTCTATCTTCCTTTCTTCCGCGGATGCATCAGTAACGAGGGATAGGATAGCGGTGTGGCCCTTTCGTAAACACTTCTGGGCTTTATGGAAAGAGATGATGCCTTCGACAGCACCACTCTTGTCGCCACGAATCATGAGAGGTTCTTCACCAGAACGAGGAATGCGGACGATTTTCTCCTTACAAACAATCTCCGCTTGTTGAAGAGATAACCAATCCATCCTAATAATGACGTCGAAACTACCCAGAACGATAGGAATAAGATCGATGGAGAAGGTCTGGCCGGCTAGGACGAGGTTACAGCCCTTAACTATGTGTGTGGCTTCATGACTTTTACCGTTTGCTAGTTCTACCGTGTGTTTGGTGTTCGAAAGCGTTGGAATGCACTTAAGCATTTGGCTAACTTTTAAGGACACATAACTAGTATCGGCACCCGAATCAAATGAAACAGTGACAAAGAAGTCGTCCAGAAGAAACTTACCCATTACAACATTGGGATCGTTCCTAGTATCATCCACATGCGATGGAGGAATAATTCACCTAGATCCACGAGCTTAGATGAGTTTTCAATTTCTCAAGTCGGTAAGCAATCAAGTTTGGAGGAGTTTTCTTAGGTCGTGTGAATGAATTTAAAAATACGTTCGTGTAATCGTGAGGTTCCAAGGAAAGGACGCGAAAACGCGTTCAAGAGAGTATAAACACATCATCACACTCAAGGTTTCAATAAGTGATCACCAATGATAGAAATTCGAGCCTTCCAAACCCTCTAATCTAGAGTGAGTTCGCATTAGTGTCTAGCGTCACTGTGGTAAAGGAATGGTGGTTCTGTGTATGTCAATAGTAGAAATTAGGCATTGCATTAAGCATAGGTCGGTACAAAGGCTAGCGAAAAGATTTCACATAATTATGATAAACCATCGTAGGATCAAAGTGCGACTCTTGTAGTGTAAGAGGGAAAAGGGGTGGGGTAAATGTGTAGCTCGTCGTGTCCGTATGTAAGTTGAGTAATCCGTATCGCCGTCCTCGAATGTCCCGAAGACTATCCCATCATTAGGAGGCATCCGCTTGCTAAGTTGGGTATACGAGGGTGTAGATCAAAATAAGATAATTAACTACCCAACAAGGTAATGAGGGGGTAATCTTGTGATTGGTGGAAATCGCGGTGTGGTTGTTAGCGTTTCGTTATATCGGTTGCGGATCGAAGGAACGGGAGGTTGGGAATGTTGCCCTGTGGTGCGATAATAAAGGACAAGGTTAAGCACAAGAGTTGGTTCACGAAGGTGGGATCTAAACGTCCTAAGATGGGTTGATATGGCAGGTTATACCTCCTGCAGGAACAACTGCGAGTGCCTCAGCAACTCGTTCGTTGATCAAAGCCGTCAGCTGGGCTTGAGTTAGGTTGATACGTCCTCCGCGTCCGTTCATGATCTTCATAACGAAGCAACGTAAGTGAGGAAAGTGTCGCGAAAGTGCGTAAGTGTGGGATGACAATAGAGAGTAAGCACACAAGGTTCAAATAGCAACTACCACATTATCTAATGCACAGTGAGAACTATCTAACCGACAATATAACATAAATTATACCACTTATGGCGTCGAGTCTTGCACGTGGAGCGTAGCGTCGTTGTGGATCGTTGAGCACTGTACAGGTTATAGTCTGGTTTTATCAAAAAGCTTTTCCCCTTTTTTTTTTCTTAAAACCAAGTTCACTATAACCAATGGCTCTGATACCAATCTGTCACACCCCAAAATCCACCATGCAGAGTACCACCGCTTGGAGGCGTGACGTGACCAGGATCGAGCCACCAATCATACTGAACAACGTATTTAAGTAAATCAAGCCAACCACAATACGATTGGTGACCAAAAGCTAGTTAACCAAGCTTTAATTTAGACAGCGGAAGCATAAACATAAAGTTCAAAACATAAGTTCGCAGTTCATAAGTTTAAAGTCCGACACATAGGTTTAATAAGTTCATAATGGTTTAAATATTAAACGCCGGACATAACTGTCCGTACACCACAACGACTCCATCCCCGTGCAAGCTCCAAGCAATTAGCGACCTGTAAGGCATGTAACAACGAGTCAACAACAAAGTTGAGTGAATTCACAGTTGGTTGTTTAGTTATAGCATTCGTTTCGTAAATCATCTGTTCGTTTTGAAAACCATGTATCGTATAAGTTTGCATCGCGGTCATTCTGACATGTTTGCGAAGATTAGTGGGGGTTTCCCATGTGTTACTAGACCACGCGTATCGACTGCTACGAAAATATAAGAGGTGCCCTAAGTCAATGTCTATCAGCATTGACCCTTTTGCCCATAGTCCATTAGTACACGCCCGTCCGACTGGCACGGTGTGAGGTTTGTTAAACCTAATAGCGCTATTAACTAATGACCCGCTCGCCATAGGCCTCGGCGATTAAGTCGATAAATGAGGGACTTAAAGTGATAGAGTTGATGGTCTTATGATCGTGTACGTAGGTTTTACGTACGTGCCCTTCAATCCGAGGACAGTAAAAAGTAGTTTAATAGTAATGATAGTACAAATAGTTAATCAATCCCATTCCCAAACCTCTGGGAACCCCATGCCTTAGAAAGAGTGTGAACTCACCTCGGTTTGCTCGGTTAGATTCTCAAATATAGCTAACAGTCAAGGTCGGTCAATCACGTCCTAATATAATTTACCAGTTAGTCATTTAGTGGCTTTCAAATAGAACACAAAGTTCCTACACGTATTTATCACACAACATGCATTGTTTTAACGATTTATGCCCATCTAAGTTTCCCATCCATTCCCCACTCAAAATCAAACATACGATAATGCACATAACATATATAACATGTTAGATCATTCACGGATAGCATACTCGACATTTAGACACGCAAGTCACAACTTATCTCAATTCAGCATTTATATTCAAAACCGGCTGTTTTCGGATGTTTTAATAAAATAGTTAAATTATTCCACAAATTCCCAAATTTTTACAGGATGTCTTAAACGTTCCATATTTTATTGTGTAAAAATATCGGGGTCCGGTTCACTACCAATATTTTATAAAAAATCATATTCCGGACTGAACTCAGATTTATGCATTTCTGACCACAGTCCATGGAACAATTTACTAAAAATTCATCGAGTGTCCGATTTACGAAATTCCAGTGGGGTAATTACACATGCATCGGTTATCATCTACTGTACAAATTTCATGGTCCGATTCTACACAGAATACAAGTTACAACAGAAAATACAACGCTCATTTATTGCTGTAAAAACTCAACCTAAGCTGCTGTTACGAATCTGTTCTTTAAAAATAGTAAACGGAGTCCAAAAATTATGATTCCGGTGCCATTAGAACCGTATTTTATAACACATAAATCTAGGATTCAGAAAATACATTTTTCGTTAAATTATGGTCCTGTTACAGCCAATTGAAGTTGGTTGTAAAGCTTGGACAGATTCTGTTTTTAGTCTCTAGCTTACTAGTTTGTGTTTGGTTGATCCCGGTAATCCTATTTAGTGATCATAACAACATCCCACATCAATATCAACAAGTAAATCAGCAAATACTCAGTACATATCAAAACAACTTCATACTAACACAAGTACATCATGTTTCATCTTCTTGGTTAAATCCTTTTTAGTGTTCTTGTGAAATAAACATCATTCTACAAATATTAGCCATAAAAGTAAGATAATCAAGGGTTAAACGAGAGCTTACTACTAGCTTATAGCTAGGGTAGAATCTATTGAGAATATGATGGTGAAAAAGACTAGAACAAGCTCCTTAGAAAGTCCTTCAAGTTGCACCTTCCATGGATGAACTTCAAGCTTAGAATGAACTTGTTAATGGAAGAGATAGATGATTGGAAGTGGTGGTGATGGGTTTCGGTTATGGAGGAACCGAATTGAGAGAGAGAGAGTGGGAGTTTGAGTGTGTAATCTAGAGAATGATGGTTGTGATCTCAAGACTTACTTATAATCATCATTCACATATCTTGGACACTTACACAAGCAAGCAATCCAATAAAAAAATAAGATAAAATCTTCTCAAAGATGTGGAGTATGGTGGATGGACGGTTCATGAGGGAGGAGAGAGAGATGTTTGAGTGTGAGAGTGAATCTTGGTGAAGTGACATTGTGATCTATACATCATGCTTATAAGGATGTTCATAATATTATGTTCACTTCAAGAAGCAAGAAATCAACCAAAATATCAAATAAAATCTTGGAGATATGGGGGTGGGTCCCTTGACCGATTTCATACATGGGGGGGGGGGGGGTCTTGTTTGCAAAAGTTGTAACTAGATGGTTACTTACTAGCTAGAAACCAAGTGTATGTTTACTAGAGTTAGTTACTAGATGTTTAGTAGGTGTTATGGTATACGGGGATCATGACTAGCCAAAAAAAATAATAAATAAATAATAACACAATGTATTTGGCAAATATTTGGTGTCCCGGGTAATGTCCGGTTCTTCGGTCGGATATTGTTCCATTAAATTGTTTAATTGTTCCGTAAAGCGTCTTATATATATTTTTTTTGTAACACAATTTATTCCTAACACATAGGAAAACATACCGGACTATTTAGTAGTTTTTCTGTATACTACTAGTATGCTAACACGCACATGTAAGTATAACACAGTAATCAGAGAGTAGTTAAATGATTCAGCACAGTCATGAAGCACTTTAATTATCATTAAATAAATTGTACAGATACATGGAATTTCGAGGGTTGTCACAGCATGGGGGCGTGACATGACCAGGATCATGCCACCAATCATATTGAACATGTAAGTAAATTGAAAAAGTCATTCATCAATACGAAAGGTGTTTTCAAAACCAACATAACAAGTGTGTAGCGGAAGCAATAATGTAAAAACCCAGCGTAAGTATTAAGTTGAAATGTCATAAAAGTGTTTAACATAACAACCACGATTCATGCCTACAACGACCGCGCCTCCCGTGCAAGCTCCATGAGTACCTATGGTCCTACAAGGCATGTAACAGAGAGTCAACAACTAGTTGAGCGAGTTCACAGTAAGTAAGTTCGTAATAGTAGGTCCGTTGCATCACCATGCGTTAGTAACTAGGTCAATTGTATGTTCATTTAGTGGGGGCTTCTCTTGTGTGCATGTACTAGACTAGAGGTAACCATAAGTGTTCTTCTTAACCCGAGAATAGTAGTACGTACAAGGTTTACGTAGGTTTTACGTAAGTGTCCTTCTCAACCTGAGGACAGTGGTACACGGGGGTTTACATAGGTTTTACGTAAGTGCCTGTCAGAACCCGAGGCAGTGGTGAGTATTAGTTTACGTAGGTTTTACGTAAGTGTCCTTCGCAACCTGAGGACAGTGATAAGTACGAGTATACGTAGGTTTTACGTATGGGTCCTTCGCATCCGAGGACGATGGTAGATAGTCTAGTAACGGTGTAAGTACAAGTATTTGTTCAATCCCATTCCTTATATCCCACTCCCTACCCACCGGGAATCCCATGCCTTGGTATGAGTGTGAACTCACCTTGGTTTGCTCGGCAGATACACGAAAAGGTTACTTGAGCTAAGAGGGGTCAACCACGTCCTAACATGGTTACGATACGAGTCAGGTTTAGGTTCAGGTAGTGCACATATGATTACACACAAGCTAACAGATTACGAACACGTGTTGATCATGGCAAACATGTATCATTTTAGCGAACATGGTTGATCAATACTAAACACATTAAACAGTATCATGCAAGTTTCCAAGTAAAACCCAATTGGATGATCGGCCCAACCTGTTGTGCGTCTAGCACAACTTGTGCGACTCGTAACAGGTTATGCGATCCAAGACATACACGGCCCAGTTTACAATTAAGCCCAACAAAGTACACAGCCCAAACAAAATAACATTCACTGGTCTTGTGCGGCCCGGATGAACTTGTGCGACCGACCAGTCCTTGTGCGATTGGGATTGGGCTTTGAGGCCCAATCAACATAATAAAGTCCAACAGTATGTGTGTGTGGCCAAAGCCTTGTGCGATCGGCACTGTCTTGTGTGACCCACAAGGTCTTGTGCGATCATGCATCATTAAACAGTACCTAGTGTATCATCAGTTGTACCTTAGCATATTCTGACTTGTGCAATTCACTTGTGTGCTTGGGCTCTTGTGCGATCTGAGCCCTTGTGCGATCAGATCAGATCTTGTGATATCTGATCTTGTGCGATTGGTTTTAAATTCCGAATATTATGGCAATCAGTTACATAACATTTATCTTGCAAATCAATTACAAAGTTTCCATTTATTCGATAAATCAAACACAATCAACAGTTTCAACTTAATCAATATTCGATCAAATAAGGGTTTTTATCACAAAATTCATATGAACCCTAATTAGTCTTTATCATGAATAACTTATCAAACCTTCAGTCGTATTGTCACACCCCCAAAATCCACACGCGGAGTACCACCGCTTGGGGCGTGACGCGACCAGGATCAAGCCATCAATCATATTGAACATAGCATAATATAATTAATATAGTTTGTAAAACCCAAATCAATACGACTGATGTTCCAAACCAAACATAGTATCAATAGCGGAAGCGTAATAATAAAAATCCAAAGCAAAGTTATAAGTTCAATTGTTTAACATAAAGTCTACGATCCAGATCCCACAACGACCTGCTCCTCCTGGTGCAAGCTCCATATGTACCTAAGGTCCTGCAAGGCATGCAGCAGAGAGTCAACAACTAGTTGAGCGAGTTCACAGTTAACAGTTCAGTAATAGTATAGTGTGAGTAATAGTATGTTCGTTCGATTATATCATGTATCATATAGTTTCCATCGCGGCCTCCCAGGCAGGTGTGCGAAGATATTAGGGGATATTCATCCCGAGTATTCTAGACTAGGTTTGTTTGTATCGCGGCCTACCAGGCAGGTGTGCGAAGACGTTAGTAAGTTTAGTTCGCGGCCTTCCAAAGGCAGGTGTGCGAAGTCAGTCATAATATCGCGGCCAACCCTTGGCAGGTGTGCGAAGATCAGTTCAATAAGCGTTACTAGTCTAGTCGTAGTTCTATCAGCTGAGTACGTATAACAAATCAACAATCCCATTCCCACCCGGGAACCCATGCCTTGGCTGTGTGAACTCACCTTGGTTTGCTCGGTATGCTAAAGTTAAGTGCTCACAAGAAATCAATCAAAGCCTAGAGTATGCATTTACACATAGTTAGTTCATGTTGGACAAATTTCACACATAATCTACGTCACAAAGTGCTTGGCAATTAATCTTATGTATCACGTAAACCGTTAATCAAGTTCACATAATAGATTTTTACTGTCTATTCAACAAGACTACCCCTTAACAGTCATGATAAGCTTAACGGTGTTACCACCGTTAATCAGTATCAACAGATTAAACACACGCAACAAGGTTACACACTTAACGTAGTTAATATACTTAACAAGGTTAACTCACTTAACACCGTAGACACTTAACATGAATAATCATTAACAGAGTCAACCTTAACAGCGTTAACTAAGTAACAGTTTAACAGAACAAGATACAAAACTACAAGTCACAAGGCGAAATCACTTAGTGGGCGAAAACAACATTTGGGCCGAAAACATAACTTGGGCCGAAAACCATTTTGGGCCGAAAACTGTTTAGGCCGAAAACACTTATGTGGGCCGAAATCCCTTTGTTGGCGAAAACACAATTGGGCCGAAATTCAGTTTTGGGCGAAAACACTAATGGGCCGAATATACTTGGTTTTCGTTGAACATCAGGTGTGACGAAAACACTTGTGTTTTCGTCTGATCTTTCTGATTTCGATGGTTCCTGTTTTCGTTAGTTTCAAACATCAGTTACGTATCACATCAACCCTAATCATCACCTAACAGGTTAGACGCCCTTAATGTATAATCGATCAACCCGAAACTTGATACAATGCAACTTTACTGAAACTCCATACAATCATACTTGGGATTTAGATATCATTCAACATCAATAATGTTTGCTATGATCATCAAGTTCAACATGCAGTAGTATCAATTCATCACAACAACAAACTATCTCATGTTGCCATATATCATCCATTCAGTTGAAATAAAAACAAGATTATTTATTACGGTCTTTGCAACAATGGTATCCTAACTCAACATCACGGTTCGCATAGAATCACAAAGTCGACTTCTCAGATAAATCGCAGTCAAGGGCACGTTTACAATATACGCATATATTCAGAATTGAAATCATACATCAGCAATAAATCACTAACCAAAACACGGAATGATGTCTCGCGGGGGGGTTGTCCGCCGACGTGTTCCAGGAACGAGAGGAGAAAGGTGTTTAGGGTTTTGTTGAATAATGTTCTCGCATAAACGTTTGGAATAATATTTAACTAAACCACTACTGGGCCTAAAGCCCATTCGGTTTTTCGGTAGTTAGCAATGGACGAAAACACTAAAGTGTTTTCGGTCATTGGGTGTTTTCGGGTGGGGCAGTTGGGTTGGGGTGATTTCGCCCAAAGGTTCCTTCTTTTTATTAAGTGAACTATCATTATCATCATGCTAAGCATATATCAGTTAACACGCTTATATAAATTATATATTGCACATTACATATATATATATATATATAAGAGCACACTTTTAAGACCCACCATATCTAACATATCAATCACAATACGTTTCCTCATATCACAACATGTATAGTTACAAGTCAAACAATTAAACAGTTAACGTCAACGTGTAATAAATGCAAAAGTGAAAGTCAAAAACTCGAGTTGTCACATTATCCCCAACTTAAAAGAAATTTCGTCCCGAAATTTGGTTCGCACTCACTGAGGAAGCTAGGTAAGTTGTATCGTTCACTGGTTTTCCTGGGGTGTCACATCATCCCCCCGTTGATTTGGAATTTCGTCCCGAAATTCTGTAGTAGTAGCTTCAGCCTCAGTAGTGGTTGCACGGTTCTCGAATAACTGGGGATACTTTTCTGTCATCTGGTCTTCGCGTTCCCAGGTGTACTCTGGGCCACGACGGGAGTTCCAACGAACTCGAACAAGAGGGATTCTCTTGTTTTTGAGGACCTTAACATCCCGGTCCGTGATTTCAACTGGCTCCTCGACGAACTGCAACCGCTCGTCGATAGTGAGTTCCTTAAAAGGAACTATGAGGGTCTCATCTGACAGACATTTCTTCAGATTCGACACGTGGAATACGTTGTGAACTGCACCGAGTTCAGCTGGTAGGTTTAGCTTGTAGGCCACTTTGCCTATTTTCTCAATGATCTCGAACGGTCCGACGTACCGCGGATTTAGTTTGCCCCGTTTGCCAAAACGAACCACACCCTTCCAGGGTGAGACTTTAAGTAAAACCCGGTCCCCGACCTGAAATTCCAACGGTTTCCTACGCTTATCCGCGTATGCTTTCTGACAGTCGCGTGCTGCCGCCATGCGTTGTCGTATTTGTGCAATCTTTTCCGTGGCGTCCACTACAATCTCTGGACCCGTAATCTGACTATCCCCCACCTCTGCCCAACAGAGAGGTGATCGGCATTTACGCCCGTACAATGCCTCGAATGGAGCGGCTTGTATGCTGGTGTGATAGCTGTTATTGTATGAGAACTCCACCAAAGGGAGGTGCTTTTCCCAGCCGTTGCCGAAATCGATGACACATGCTCGAAGCATGTCTTCAAGAGTCTGGATCGTTCGCTCAGACTGCCCATCCGTCTGAGGATGATATGCTGTGCTCATATCTAACCGTGAGCCGAAAGATTTGTGCATCGCTTGCCATAACTCTGACGTGAATCGTGCATCGCGATCCGAAATGATGGAGGTGGGCACCCCGTGCCTCGAAACTACTTCTTTGAGATAAACGTCTGCGAGAGTGGAGAACTTATCTGTTTCCTTTATAGCCAGAAAGTGTGCAGACTTGGTGAGTCGATCCACGATCACCCATATGGTATCATTCCCGCGCTGGGATCTAGGTAAGCCTGTAACGAAATCCATGGAAATTTCTTCCCATTTCCATTGCGGTATCTTGGGTTGCTGAAGTAGACCCGCTGGTTTCTGATATTCCACCTTGACCTTTGCACATGTCAAACACTTGCCGACGTAAGTAGCGATGTGGGCCTTCATACTAGGCCACCAATATGTCGTTTTGATGTCGTGGTACATTTTATCCGACCCTGGATGTACCGAGTAGCGTGACTTGTGAGCTTCGTCCATTACCAGCTCGCGTAAACCGCCATAAAGTGGGACCCATATACGCCCCGTTACATAGTGGGCGTCGTCTTCCTTTTGTTCCATTCGTTGCCTTGAGCCGCGTAAGGCTTCAGCCTTGACGTTTTCGGGTTTCAATGCTTCTATCTGAGCAGTTCGTATCTGTGCAGGAAGACTGGATTGAATAGTGAGCTGCAAAGCTCGTACGCGTCTAGGTAGAGTGTCTTTCCGACTGAGGGCGTCAGCCACAACATTGGCTTTGCCTGGATGGTACTTGATAGCGCATTCGTAATCGTTCAGTAGTTCAACCCATCTCCGCTGACGCATGTTCAAATCCTTTTGCTTAAGGATATGCTCGAGACTCCTGTGATCGGTGTAAATGGTGCACCTGGTACCGTACAGGTAGTGTCGCCATATCTTAAGCGCGAAAACAACAGCTCCCAGCTCTAAATCGTGCGTCGTGTAGTTCCGTTCGTGAACCTTGAGTTGACGAGAAGCGTAAGCAATAACCTTATCCCGCTGCATCAATACACACCCAAGACCCTGTATCGACGCGTCACAATAAACCACAAAATCTTCTGTGCCCTCTGGCAATGAGAGAATAGGCGCGCTGCAAAGCCTATCCTTTAGGTACTGAAAAGCCGTTTCCTGAGAATCTCCCCAACGGTAGGTGACACCCTTCTGTGTCAGCATAGTGAGCGGCTGAGCGATCTTGGAGAAGTCTTTAATAAATCGCCTGTAATAACCCGCCAAACCCAAGAATTGGCGTATTTCTGTCGGTGTACGCGGTGCAGGCCAGTTCCTGATCGAATCTACCTTGGATGGATCGACATGAATCCCATCCCTGTTCACCACATGGCCTAAGAAGTGGACTTCACGAAGCCAGAAGTCGCATTTGGAAAACTTGGCGTACAATTGCTCTTTTCTAAGAAGTTCCAAGATCAATCGTAGGTGTTGCTCGTGCTCCTCTTGACTCTTGGAGTAAATCAGGATGTCGTCGATGAAGACAATGACGAACTTGTCAAGATAGGGTTTACACACCCTGTTCATAAGATCCATAAATACGGCAGGCGCGTTCGTTAACCCGAATGGCATGACAAGAAACTCGTAGTGGCCGTAACGAGTTCTGAATGCGGTTTTGGAGACGTCCTCATCCCGGACTCTCAGCTGATGATACCCTGACCTCAAGTCTATCTTGGAGTAGTAACTCGACCCCTGCAACTGGTCGAATAAGTCGTCTATACGCGGAAGAGGATAACGGTTCTTCACCGTCACCTTGTTTAGTTCACGGTAGTCGATGCACATTCTGAACGTACCGTCTTTCTTCTTCACAAAAAGTACTGGAGCTCCCCATGGCGAAGAGCTTGGACGAATGAAGCCCTTATCCAAGAGCTCTTGTAGTTGCTTTGAAAGTTCTTCCAGTTCAGTTGGAGCTAAACGATACGGTGCGCGGGCTATTGGTGCTGCTCCAGGAGCTAACTCAATCTGAAACTCGACTTGGCGGTGAGGCGGTAAACTGGGTAAATCTTCAGGAAACACCTGAGGGAAGTCACGTACAACTGGAATATCCTCCAGTTTCTTTTCCTTTGCTGATGCGTCAGTGACAAGTGCCAGAATGGCAGTGTGCCCCTTCCGTAAACATTTCTGAGCTTTCAAGAAAGAAATGATGCCAACCACAGCACCACTCTTGTCGCCGTGGACTTCGAGAGGTTCCTGACTAGAGCGAGGAATACGGATGATCTTTTCCTTGCATAAAATTTCTGCGTGATGCTGGGACAACCAATCCATACCGATGACAACGTCGAAACTACCCAAAACTATGGGTATAAGATCAATCGAGAAAGTCTGACCAGCTAGAACGATACTACAACCCTTGATTACATGTGCGGCTTCTACGCTTTTACCATTGGCTAGTTCTACGATGTGTTTAGTGTTCAGGGGTGTTGGTGTACGTTTTAGCAATTTACTCATTTTCAAAGACATATAGCTTGTATCAGCACCCGAATCAAATAAGACAGTAACATAAATATCGTCGAGAAGAAACTTACCCATAACCACGTTGGGATCATTCACTGCGTCACCCCGACCTAGCACAAAAGCACGACCCCGAGCTTCGTTGCCATTGTTGTTGTTGTTTCCCCCGTTGTTGTTGTTATTGTTCCCGTTGCCCTGATTGTTGTTGTTACGATTCTGATTCTGGTTTAGTTGAGGGCAATCACGTTTGTAGTGGCCCTCAGCCCCACACTGGAAACATCCCCGGTTTCCACGCTGTGGCTGTTGCTGTTGGTTCTGAGGAGCTGGCGGTGGGAGTTGCTGGTTCTGATTTGCTGGTCGCGAGCTTCTACAATCCTTTGCCTCATGACCCGGCTTGAGGCATCTTTGACAACGTTCTCTTTGACATCTTCCACTGTGGTGTTTGTTGCACCTGTTACACCACGGGTGAGTTCCCCGATAACCACCCTGTCTCTGACTGCCTGATGATTGCTGATTCGGACTCTGGTGGTCGTTGGTGCGACGCTGCTGTGTCTGGGACTGAACCGATACTGATCCCCTGCTGGAATCCCCATCCCACTTTCTTTTGTTCTCGCTGGGTGTGGCAGAAGTAGTAGCTGGAGTAGTAGTAGCAGTAGTGGTAGCACTGATGCGTTTTGGCAGTCTGTTCTGATCCACTGCCTGATCTGTGATGCGGTGAGCGAGGCGCTGAATAGCCTGAATGTCGTCAAGATTAGCCGATGTTACGTGGCTCTGGATCTCTGGCGCCAAACCCTTGAGATACAACTCAATACGCTTGTATGGAGGGTCCACCATAGTTGGACACAGCACGGCCAGCTCGTTTGACCGTTTAGTATATGCTTCAATCTCTGACCCAGTCATTTTCAAATGATAAAACTCATCCTCCAGCTTGTGGATGTCTTCCCGAGTGCAGTACTCCCTTTTGATCAATTCCTTGAAGTCATTCCAAGGGGTGGCGTTAGCAGCTGCCAACCCTAGGATCTGTACTTGCGCGTTCCACCAGGTGAGCGCAATTCCTTCCAACGTGCCAGTGGCATACTTGACCCTGCGTGCCTCAGGGCATTCGCACATTTCAAACACTGACTCTAGCTTCTCAAACCAATGGAGGAGTCCCACTGCCCCCTCGGTGCCACTGAAAGTACTTGGACGACAGTCCATGAAGTTCTTGAAAGTGCAGACAGGCTGCTGCGCGTGTTGACCTATTGTGTACGAATGGGACAAGGTTAAATACGATAGTTAATGTAGGATCTAAAGATCCTAGTGTGAGTTTATACTGCAGGGTATACTACCTGCTTGAGCAGCTGCAAGTGCCGCAGCAACTTGAGCTTGAACGAGAGCCTCTAGCTGGGCTTGAGTCATGTTAATTCGTCCGGCCATTGATCTTCACATCAAAGGCAATATAAGTGAGAAAGGTTCGCGAATAGAGCGATGACAGAAGAGTGTAAGCACATAGAGGTTTTTAGGCAGTAACAAGTAGTGAGCAAAAGTAAGGTAAGCATACTACGAGCAAAGTTCTATGCAATTCTAGCAAGCAGGTAATAATCATAAACCTTATTACCTAGGATGTCGAGTCTTGCACGTGGAGCGAAGCGTCGTTGTGGATCGTTGAGAGCACTGTTCTGGTTATAGTCTGGTTTTAATAAAAACGTTTTCCCATATTAAAACCAAGTTCTCTATAACCAATGGCTCTGATACCAATCTGTCACACCCCCAAAATCCACACGCGGAGTACCACCGCTTGGGGCGTGACGCGACCAGGATCAAGCCATCAATCATATTGAACATAGCATAATATAATTAATATAGTTTGTAAAACCCAAATCAATACGACTGATGTTCCAAACCAAACATAGTATCAATAGCGGAAGCGTAATAATAAAAATCCAAAGCAAAGTTATAAGTTCAATTGTTTATCATAAAGTCTACGATCCAGATCCCACAACGACCTGCTCCTCCTGGTGCAAGCTCCATATGTACCTAAGGTCCTGCAAGGCATGCAGCAGAGAGTCAACAACTAGTTGAGCGAGTTCACAGTTAACAGTTCAGTAATAGTATAGTGTGAGTAATAGTATGTTCGTTCGATTATATCATGTATCATATAGTTTCCATCGCGGCCTCCCAGGCAGGTGTGCGAAGATATTAGGGGATATTCATCCCGAATATTCTAGACTAGGTTTGTTTGTATCGCGGCCTACCAGGCAGGTGTGCGAAGACGTTAGTAAGTTTAGTTCGCGGCCTTCCAAAGGCAGGTGTGCGAAGTCAGTCATAATATCGCGGCCAACCCTTGGCAGGTGTGCGAAGATCAGTTCAATAAGCGTTACTAGTCTAGTCGTAGTTCTATCAGCTGAGTACGTATAACAAATCAACAATCCCATTCCCACCCGGGAACCCATGCCTTGGCTGTGTGAACTCACCTTGGTTTGCTCGGTATGCTAAAGTTAAGTGCTCACAAGAAATCAATCAAAGCCTAGAGTATGCATTTACACATAGTTAGTTCATGTTGGACAAATTTCACACATAATCTACGTCACAAAGTGCTTGGCAATTAATCTTATGTATCACGTAAACCGTTAATCAAGTTCACATAATAGATTTTTACTGTCTATTCAACAAGACTACCCCTTAACAGTCATGATAAGCTTAACGGTGTTACCACCGTTAATCAGTATCAACAGATTAAACACACGCAACAAGGTTACACACTTAACGTAGTTAATATACTTAACAAGGTTAACTCACTTAACACCGTAGACACTTAACATGAATAATCATTAACAGAGTCAACCTTAACAGCGTTAACTAAGTAACAGTTTAACAGAACAAGATACAAAACTACAAGTCACAAGGCGAAATCACTTAGTGGGCGAAAACAACATTTGGGCCGAAAACATAACTTGGGCCGAAAACCATTTTGGGCCGAAAACTGTTTAGGCCGAAAACACTTATGTGGGCCGAAATCCCTTTGTTGGCGAAAACACAATTGGGCCGAAATTCAGTTTTGGGCGAAAACACTAATGGGCCGAATATACTTGGTTTTCGTTGAACATCAGGTGTGACGAAAACACTTGTGTTTTCGTCTGATCTTTCTGATTTCGATGGTTCCTGTTTTCGTTAGTTTCAAACATCAGTTACGTATCACATCAACCCTAATCATCACCTAACAGGTTAGACGCCCTTAATGTATAATCGATCAACCCGAAACTTGATACAATGCAACTTTACTGAAACTCCATACAATCATACTTGGGATTTAGATATCATTCAACATCAATAATGTTTGCTATGATCATCAAGTTCAACATGCAGTAGTATCAATTCATCACAACAACAAACTATCTCATGTTGCCATATATCATCCATTCAGTTGAAATAAAAACAAGATTATTTATTACGGTCTTTGCAACAATGGTATCCTAACTCAACATCACGGTTCGCATAGAATCACAAAGTCGACTTCTCAGATAAATCGCAGTCAAGGGCACGTTTACAATATACGCATATATTCAGAATTGAAATCATACATCAGCAATAAATCACTAACCAAAACACGGAATGATGTCTCGCAGGGGGGGTTGTCCGCCGACGTGTTCCAGGAACGAGAGGAGAAAGGTGTTTAGGGTTTTGTTGAATAATGTTCTCGCATAAACGTTTGGAATAATATTTAACTAAACCACTACTGGGCCTAAAGCCCATTCGGTTTTTCGGTAGTTAGCAATGGACGAAAACACTAAAGTGTTTTCAGTCATTGGGTGTTTTCGGGTGGGGCAGTTGGGTTGGGGTGATTTCGCCCAAAGGTTCCTTCTTTTTATTAAGTGAACTATCATTATCATCATGCTAAGCATATATCAGTTAACACGCTTATATAAATTATATATAGCACATTACATATATATATATATAAGAGCACACTTTTAAGACCCACCATATCTAACATATCAATCACAATACGTTTCCTCATATCACAACATGTATAGTTACAAGTCAAACAATTAAACAGTTAACGTCAACGTGTAATAAATGCAAAAGTGTAAGTCAAAAACTCGAGTTGTCACACGTATTATCAAATCAATGATTCCTATTTCTAGCATACACGTAACATGCTATCTTAACAAATCATTCGAACATAAATTTTAACAGCCGATTACTTGCATCCAATCGGTTCTTAGATTAACATCATGACATCCGATTCACATAAACATCATCATACGGTACATCATTGTTCATCATACATACTACCCTAATCGCTTAATCAAAACATGGAATCATAATATCATTTACAAACACATATCATGAAACACTAACTGATTAAGAGAGTGTAATGGGAATGATCCGAACAATAAGAATCTTCAATCCGAAAGGGGATGCTTGCCGTCGGCTTCAAGAGGAGAGGAAAGAGAGCTAGGGTTTGTGTGTGTGTTGTGTGTTTGCAACTAATGAGAGAACAAAACCCCAATGGTGTATGATTGTATGCGTATAAAAGGAGTGGGCCGAACCCTTCCCTTGGGTTGCCCTTGGTTCGAATACGAGAGAGTGTGGGCCGAGAGTGGTAAAGAGCCGAAGCCCAAAGGCTTGTGCGATTGGCCAAATGTTGTGCGATCAGTTTGTTTAAAATATATACATTCGTCACACATTAATACATAACATCACATATCATTCAGTTAATCAACAAGTTCACATATTCACATAATCAAAGTACAATGAGAGGTTTGAAACACGAGTTGTCACAATACTTCAAGCCAAAGGAAGAAATGTGGCCTATGCCATGAATTGGGAAGAATTTAAGCAATTAATGGAAAGAAAATTCTGTCCCGGGTATGAAAAAGAACAAATGGCAAATAAGTTTCTGAGCCATCGCATGGTGGGTGTAGACTGTTGGGGATATACTTCGACATTCTTCGAATATGCGAGAGTGGTACCAACCTTGTCTTCGCCAGAACCGGTGCTTATTTCCCGTTATATTTGGATATTAATTGGAGAGATCCGTAACATCGTTAAAGCTGCGAGACCACACACCATTGAAGACGCTGTGGAATTAGCTAATACTCTAACTGATGAACTGGTGCGCACAAGAGAAGAAGATCGAAAGAAGGAGTTGGCTCAAAAGATTACCCAAGGATTTCGTATGGGTAATACTAAAAAAAGAGGAACGGGGCAATCCTCAAATCCTCCTTTTTGCAAAAATTGTAGGAAGAAACACTTTGGAAGGTGCAATGTGACCTGCAATTTTTGCAAAGCTATAGGACATCGGGAAGAAGAATGTAGAAGAAAAACAATAATCTGCTACAACTGTGGAGAACCTGGACATTTTCAAACAAAATGCCCTAAGCTAGCCAAACCGGCAGACAATAAAGCCAAACCGACCGACGGAACTACCAAGAAGAATGCACGAGCATTCCAGTTGACTACTCAAGAAGCAGAACTCATTCCCAATGTGATCGCTGGTACGTTCTTAGTTCACAACATATATGCGAAAGTATTATTTGACTCTGGTGCAAACCAAAGTTTTATAAATACTTCATTCTGCCAAGCTCTTAAATTACCATTAACCACCCTTAGGCAGATTTTTACAGTCGAAACAGCAGATAGAAATTTTGTTAACATAGATAAGGTTTTGCAAGAAGGAAAAATAGAACTCTTAGGCCATAAGTTTTCTGCAAACCTGTTACCCATGAAGTTAGCTGGGTTCGATGTGGTATTAGGAATGGATTGGTTAGTAGCCAACCATGCAAGAATTTTATGTGATAAAAATTCCGTAGAAATTCGTACCCCTACAGGAGAGGTAATTTTAGTTACAGGAGATAAGCCACGAAAACCATTGAAATTTATTTCAGTAATGAAGTTGGCTAGAAAACAAGAAGTAGTGTATATGATTTCCGTAATCATTAACACTAAAAGTAAGGAACTTCAGGACATCCCTGTAGTCTCGGAATACCCAGATGTTTTTCCAGAAGAACTACCTGGATTACCACCTGACAGGGAAGTAGAATTTAGAATTCATCTAATTCCTGGAATTACACCGATAGCCAAAGAACCTTACCGGCTAGCACCCACTGAAATGCTAGAATTGAAAAAGCAATTGGATGAATTATTAAGCAAAGGATTTATACAACCTAGTTCATCCCCTTGGGGAGCACCAGTGTTGTTTGTGAAAAAGAAAGATGGATCGATGCGAATGTGTATCGATTATAGGGAGCTGAATAAGGTTACAATTAAGAATCGATACCCATTACCTAGGATTGACGATCTTTTCGATCTACTCCAAGGAGCTAGGTATTTCTCTAAAATAGATTTACCAATTGAAAGTACAAGAGGAAGACATACCTAAAACTGCTTTCAGAACTAGGTATGGTCATTACGAGTTTACAGTCATGCCCTTCGAATTAACGAATGCACCCACAGCATTCATGGACATGATGAATCGGATCTGTAAACCATATCTGGATAAATTTGTAATTGTCTTCAACGACGATATACTTATTTATTCCAAAAGTCAGGAAGAACATTGTGAGCATCTACATGCACTCTTAACTTTGTTAAGAAAGGAGAAGTTGTACGCCAAATTCTCGAAATGTGAATTTTGGTTGCAAGAAGTATAACTTTTAGGTCATGTGGTGAATCACGAAGGCATTCACGTAGATCCTGCTAAAATAGAAGCAATCACCAAATGGAAAGTCCCGCAATTAGCTTTGGAAGTTAGAAGTTTTCTAGACTTAGCTGGATACTATAGACGATTTATTAAGGATTTTTCCAAGATAGTTGTACCTTTGACTAAGCTGACCTGTAAAGCAGTTAAGTTTGAATGGGGACCTAGACAAGAAGAAGCCTTCAAGACTTTAAAGCAAAGGTTGACAAATGCTCCAATTTTAGCTTTACCAGAAGGAACTGAAGATTTTGAAGTATATTGTGATGCTTCAAAATTAGGATTTGGATGTGTGTTGATGCAACGCAAGAGGGTAATTGCGTATGCCTCCAGGCAATTGAAGAAGCACGAGGAAAATTATATGACTCATGATTTAGAATAAGGAGCTATAATTTTTGCCCTTAAGATTTGGAGACATTATCTGTATGGAAGTAAGTTTACTGTTTATACAGATCATAAAAGTTTAAGGTACATATTTGGGCAAAAAGAATTGAACATGAGGCAAAGAAGATGGATGGAGATCCTAAGCGATTATGACTATGATATTCAATATCACGAAGGAAAGGCGAACGTAGTTGCAGATGCCTTAAGTCGTAAGTATCATGAGAAGCAACGACGAGTTCGTATGCTTAGATTAAATATACAATTAGATTTAGTGGAACAATTGAAGAAAGTTCAGGAAACAGCAATCGAGGACGATGTTGAAGGAATGAAAGGATATATAAAGGAACTAGAGCAAGGAAATGATGGAATTTGGAGATTCCACAAGAAAAGAATTTGGGTACCTAAGCAGGGAGAATTAAGAAATAAGATTCTAGAGGAAGCTCATAAATCTAGGTATACCATGCATCCAGGAAACAATAAGATGTACCAAGATTTAAGAAACATTTTTTGGTGGATAGGAATGAAAAAGGATATAGCTGAATATGTATCTAAGTGTCTTACTTGTTCACAAGTTAAAGTAGAACACCAGAAACCTTCAGGACTGCTACAACAACTAGAAATGCCAGTATGGAAATGGGAACTTATAACAATGGATTTTGTTACTAAGTTACCCAAAACCAGGAAAGGTAATGATGCGATTTGGGTAATTATGGATCGATTAACCAAATCAGCCCATTTTCTACCGATGAAGGAGACCTTTTGTGACAACCGGTATTAAAGGCTTCTAATTACGCGATTAACAAACATTTAAGGCGATAATTAATAGTGTTTAAGGCACGAGTTAACCCAATTAGGCTTTTGTAATGCCTAGGAACGCCTTCTCGACTTTACAGTACGCGAATGATAATCTGTGGAGAAATTGTTGAATATTAAACGATAATGAACTGACACCGTACAAAATACTGACAACGCTGAAAAATACAAATTTTGTACCTATATTTTATATATAAGGATTTCATTTTACGAAATTTTCATGCTTTCAAACGACACAAAACGCAAATGTGACCGAAAAACGCAGGAACAGTAACGCACCGACAATCAACGACAAAACGAAGCACTGGACTCGAATTCCGTCTCGATAATAATATATTATGATATATTTAGCATCGTTTTTAGATTTTATTACCCGTAGTTGAAAACGGATCGAAAAACGGGTTAGAAACGACATACGGAACATTTTACGCGTTTTAACGCGACGACGATCATACGTGTCTAAATACGATATACTATACAATTTTTAGCGCTGCGGTTCCAAAAACACTATTTTACGACACTCGGGTGTGGAAACGGGCTTCGGAAATTATATTGGGCCTCTCAAAACACGTTGACGGGTCTTTGGCCCAACCCACTTAAGATAACCTTATGTATAAATAAGAAGTGCAAACCCTAACATTACCCCCCCCCCCCTATCTTTCTTACATCTGCGCACACAACCACAGTGTATATCCATCTCTGTATTTGCAATCTTGAAAACCCTAATCCACAACACATAACATCAGACACCCCTCTTCTTTCTTTTGTCCGATCACCGGCGACCGGAGCCAGTTACCGGCCAGCCACCGGCGCCCTGTTCTCCGCTAAACACACACACCTGAAATCGCCGAGCCAGTTTACGCGATCGAGCTCGACCCGTTTCAATTTAGTATCAGTTTATATTTATTATACTCGACAAGAATTTATACAGATTGATTATATTATTAAATTGCGGTTGAAAATTTGTTGAATTTTGATAGTCGGGATTGTCCAAAAACAGAGGAAACTCTGTCCTTTTTTCCTAATAATCCGAAACTAGAAACGTATTTTTATTCCAAAAACGACACTTATCAAAGATTCGAGTTTTCTTATAAGATCAAATATGATGTGTATTACTTATTTTGGCGACGTTTACGAGTTAACGAAAACTCATATGAAATAAATATTACCTACGTTTATTTTAAACCCCTAACACTCGAACCTTATTTTATTTATTTCAAACGCCTAAATTTGGAAATATTTTATAAAATAAATATAACGCTTTATATTTATTCCTAACGTCAACTATTAGGAAATCGTATTTCAAAAGTCTAGTGTTCGGAAAATATATATAACATAAATATAACTATTTATATTTATTTTGAGTGTCGCGACTTCGAATATTCTTATAAAAATTATTCGTTACAAACGTCTAAACTAACACGACACCGTAAGTATATTTATATTTAAATATATAAATATATAAATTCTAAACCATTTGAAAACTAAGTCGTTTCCACGACTTAGTATTATCCCGATTATGAATGGGATCAAATAACCATAGTTGATTATTTCGAACCATAATAAGAACACCTTTGTAGGGTCGTTTTATTAACGACACGGTAGAGCTCGGACACGTAGTTAGCTACGTCAATTTAGATAGAAACTTATAATTATTCCTTGATTAGGAATGCGTTAGTTGCACGCTAGCGAGTTCACATTCATGGAATGACATCACGGAATCACTTTAAGTTAGCTTTGCATAGGAATATCAAGGTGAGTTCATAACCCCCACTTTTTACTGTTTTACATTTTTTTTTATAAATGTTTTCGGGGGTGGAAAGACATGCAAGTTTTTGCAAAAGTAAACAACTTTTCGATGAACGAAAACTCATATTTCTAAACCGTGTTGCGAATGAATTTCAAGGAACTTAAATGGTTTACGAATGATTTCGATCAAACATACCGGTTTTACAAAACACGCGCATATTTACGAAACGTGCATGATTTTCTAATGGGTACGGGCGACACAGTCGAGGTGATTCGACACAGTCGAGGTTATTCGACACAGTCGTGGTTATTCGACACAGTAGAAGTGATTCACACAGTCGAGGTGATTCACACAGTCGAGGTTATTCGACACAGTCGAGGTGATTCACACAGTCGAGGTGATTCGACACAGTCGAGGTGATTCGACACTAAAAACCGTCTACACAGGTTGAGTACTTCCTATGTCGCCGCATACGTTAATGTCCTCGCGAAACATTAACGATCAACCTGTTCATAGACGCTTTACATACCCATTTACAACATTAAAACTTTCATATATTCATAAGATTCATTTGATGGAAACTCACAAACACATGAATTACAAACTTTGGTAACGCTTTTCAAGTTATACCTAAGTAAGAGGAAGCACTGATCCTGCTTACAAAGGTTCGTTTGGGCTTGGCCCATTCTCTCTCGTGCAATGCACAAAGACTCTCATGGGCTAGACTCACAGTTCTCATATATCATGCCAAGAAAATGATTTTACTTTATTTTCTCAACAACTTTAAAACCGGTTTAAAAAGATTTATTTTAAATCTTTTCAAGACAAACTATGAACTCGCTCAACTTTATGTTGACTTTTTCGCATGTTCTTTCTTAGGTTGCATTTTCAAAACTATGGAACGGTTGGAATAGGAGAACCCATGGGAATTCGAGTACTTAGCGGCGTTCACTCTCTAGAAGTCTTAGCTTATTTGCTTCCGTTGTGCAATGAAGATACTGGTCCAGTCACGCCAGCTCTGATATTTCGGGGTGTGACAGATTGGTATCAGAGCTATAGGTTTCAGCGAATTAGGTTTCTGTAGAGATACCTAGGCTCTAACCTCACTTTCCTGTGGGGACTTAGATTTCTAAGACTATGAATACATATAGAACGCCTAGCACTCGAATATGGGTTCCAACCGTTGCCGAAACAATAATTCAACAATTTTGGTTTTAAACATACACAAGTGTTGCGTTGATACATGGTGCACGAAACGATTACACATAGAAAGCAAAACCTTGAGTGTTTTGATAGTACACATATAGGACCTTTGAAAAACTCTTGATGAGAAACTTATGTCGAAATTCATTAAGGGTCCTCACGTATAAACGGTGATTAACAACTCGGGAAAAATGCCATTATATTATGTCGTCTATGCTATTTCACTTACCAGAGCAGGTAACCTACACGGAACGAAATGCTAGTGCACACGAATGCATGAAACTCAAATTATACGTCAACGAATGTCAGAGCGCATCACATTCTACGCGGAACGAAACGCTAGTGCACGTGTGTACATGAAACTTAAATTATACGTCAGCGGACGTCGAAGTACATCACACACAACTTTCAAGGCAAGGCCTTTGGAAAACATGATTGAGCACGATAACAACGATGCTAATCCTAGCAGCGGGAGAACTACCGACCGAAATGCGGTACTTTGCCACGTGATCCGGCAAATGACACGATTCACGCTGAGGTACGTTAAAACAAGATTTCACAATAGTCGATACTTAGTCTGAAGAGACTTACAATGGTTGGACCTGCGAAAGAAGTCACATGTCTTCGCGTGCCCCTATTTCATTTATGCCGAATACGCTATGCTCGACATTCCATGGTAATGTCACATAACAACCAATCATCACGTGAACTTCCAGGTAAAGTCCTTAAATTTCTTTTGTTGAAATTTCGACTTCTTGCATATAGTGAGTAGATTTTTGCATTTCTACTCCCCCTAATGGCCATTGCATCACGAAGATTTTATTTCATGATAACGAACACTTAATTGCTTCATGCTTGACAAATTCATATGTTACACATACGTTGTTCATTACGCATGTGGCTTCACTCGAAATTGTTGCTATATCAACGTTCAATATTGTTTCGCTATGTCGATTCTTGCATTGTGATTTGGATGACCATAGTATTGCAAATCGTTGACTCTTTGATATCGGGTCAACGAACTTGTTGAAACTCATTTCCTTTCAAGCTACATACATGGTTTTTCATTGTAACCATGTCAAAATTTTCTTGTTGAAACTTTACCAGCCGATGATGGCTTTTCTCTGGCTTCAAGGCGATTTCGGCGATTCTCTGTGAAACCCTAGTTCTTGTTCTTCAATCCTAATTTTGATCAATCTGGGTTAGGTATTGGGGTGTTGTCGATCCTTCTGAGTAAGGTTCTAGACTTCAATCCTGGTTTCTAATCTTTTGCAGTCAGAGTTAGGGTTTTTTTTCGTTTCGTGTTTCTAGCTAGGGTTTTCTTGCCGTTTTGCCGTGTGTCTACGTTGCATGTTTCTGCTGTAGGGTTTTTTTTTTCTGCTTCCTGTTACGTTGCATGGTTATTGTGTTAGGGTGTTATGGAGTATAGACAATCTAATACATCTGGTTTGGATCCAAAACATTCAAAGCCGCCGGACATAGGGAATATTTCTTTAAACCCTAATATGGGTTCTGCTGGGATTAATGAAAATGCTGATGCAACTCCTGTTTCAACCCCAGGTACTGCTCCGATCCGTGGTATAGGGTTACGGGTAACAAACATCGAAGGTAACACTTTGATGCCAAGGAGGGGGCTTTATTCCACGAATAATTCATCGATCCTTGACGGGTTGGAGGCCATCTCTATACCTGTGGATAATTTGTTTGCTGCTGGAGGTTCGTCGTCAATGGATACTACGGGTAAACCTGATGTTGTGCATGATGAGCCTTTCTGGGATACGTATAAGGCGGAAAAACCAGTTTCGTATGCTGAAAAAGTGCAGTCTAATCGGAGGAAAACAGAGGTAAATTTCAGACTTATGGAACCAGTTGAGACGAGAGAGGGTGCGGACGTTGTCATTCCTAAAGAAGTTGTCAAGCAGGTTCAAGATAAGTTTGAGAATGTGTTATATGGTTACTTTCTTGGAAATAGGTTACCGTTTCCTGTTGTTGAATACTATGCAAAGAATGTCTGGGCAAAGTACGGTTTTGTTAAACTTATGATGAACTCAGATGGATTCTTTTTCTTCAAATTTGATTCGAAAGATGGTATGATGAAAGTTTTGGAAGGAGGGCCATGGCTTATACGTAAAATCCCTTTATTTTTGAATGTGTGGTCGCCTAAGGTTAGTCTTAAGAAAGATGGGATTAAATCTGTTCCTGTGTGGGTAAAATTGCACAATGTTCCAATTATAGTGTACACGGGAGATGGTTTGAGTCTGCTAGCATCTAAACTAGGGGTTCCAAAAAGATTGGATTCTTACACGGCTGATATGTGTGCTGAGAATTGGGGTAGGAGTAGTTATGCTCGAGCTATGATTGAAGTCAGTGCGGACAAAGAACTTAAAGACCATGTTGTGCTTGCTATTCCAAAGATGGATGAGGAGGGGTATATAACTGAACGTGTAAAGGTTGAATATGAATGGAAACCCCTTCGGTGTGCGACATGTTGTCTGTTTGGGCATGATGAGAATACGTGCAGTAAGGTGGATAGGGGTAAATCCAAGCAGGTAGTCGTTGATGATGAAGGTTTTGTCACGGATAGGAGGAGGGTAGCGAAGCATTCTTTTCCGCAAAAGAAACAAAAACCTAAAGTGATTTATCGACCGAAGTTGAATAAGAATGGGGCAAGTACTTCCGGAACCAAAAAAGATGACGGTAATGAGCCTAATGAGCCGCAAACGGTTAAGCTGGTGAATTCGTTTGAGGCGTTAGCAGATGAAGGTGATGGTAACGGGGTAAAGAGTGACAGCACTCAACTTCCAGAAAATATTTATGATCATGTGGATGAGGTTTTAGAAGCTAACCCAACTGAGATGGCTAATTTCATGGGTAGAAATGTCACTAATGGTCGGTCTGAGGGGGCAAGCACTCCCGGTGATGCGGTTTTCAATGGATAGTGTAGCATCATGGAATATTAGGGGTTTGAATCGTCCCCTGAAACAAAATGAGGTCCGTGTTCTTATGTCTGAAAATCAGTTGAAGATTTGTGCTATCTTAGAGACGCATGTGAATATTAATAATTTGGATAAAGTGTGTAAAAGTGTCTTCCGTAGCTGGAGTTGGACGTCGAATGGGAACCTATGCCAGCGGGGTACTAGAATCATCTTGGGTTGGGACGGGGATGCGGTTAATCTTATGGTGTTAGCCCAATCGGATCAGGTAATCCATACGCAGATCCAATTAAAGGATAATTCTAAGATTTTTTTCTGCTCTTTTGTTTATGCTGAGAATAAATATCAAGACCGTAGAAGTCTGTGGGATGATCTTTGCAAGCATAAAGCATTTGTTCATGATAAGCCGTGGGTAGTGTTGGGGGATTTTAATTCTGCGTTGAACATGGAGGATTGTTGTTATGGCCCTTCAAGTCATACCATTAGCATGAGAGAATTTTTTGATTGTGTTCAAGTTACGGAGCTATTGGATTTAAAAAGTCATGGGCTTCATTATACTTGGAGCCAGAAACCGCGAGAAGGTATTGGAGTAGTGAAGAAGATCGATCGGGTGATGGGTAATGTAAGGTTCTTGGACCTATTTCCGGATGCTTATGTGGAGGTCAAGCCAGCTAGAGTGTCAGACCACACTCCTTGTATTCTTAAGTTATCCATGGCTGCTCGATCCAAGCAGAAGCCGTTTAAGTTCGCGAATTTTTTGACGTCTAAAGAAGAGTTCAGGCAGGTTGTTGCGTTGGAATGGGCCAAAAAGATTCAAGGTTTTACTATGTTCTCGGTTATTCAGAAGATGAAAAATCTGAAACCGAGTTTTCGAAAGTTATTGCATCAACAAGGGAATCTCCATGAAAAAGTGTCTCGGTTACGTAAGGAACTAGATGAGGTTCAAAAACTTGCTGATTCTGAACCGTTAAATGTGGATATCCGAGAAAAAGCCGCTAAGTGCCTTCAGGAATTTCAGGTTGCAGCTTACGATGAGGAATGCTTTTTAAAGCAAAAATCCAAAGTTGAGTGGCTTTGTGCGGGTGATTCTAACACGTCCTATTTTCATAAATGTGTGAAAAGTAGGAATGCGAGGAGCAAAATTAGATGCATTCTTGATGTGCATGGTAACCGGTTTGAAGGTGATAAAGTTCCTCAGGCACTTGTTGATCATTATACGTCTTTCTTGGGTTCGGATCATACGAGGCCTGCTAGTGTTGATGGTGATTTGTTTCTAAATACACTTACTCAGCAGTCGGCGGATCATATGGTTAGAAGGGTCACTCGTGAAGAGGTCAAGCAAGCTATGTTTAGTATTGGTGATAATAAGGCTCCAGGTCCAGATGGATTCTCATCGGCGTTCTTTAAAAAGGCTTGGGATATAGTGGGGGATGAGGTTACTAATGCTGTGCTAGATTTCTTTGAGAATGGTAAACTCTTAAAGCAGCTCAATCATACTATTCTTGCTTTAATTCCTAAGGTGGATACACCTAACTCTGTGCTTGATTACCGGCCTATTTCTTGTTGTAATGTGCTGTATAAGTGCATTAGCAAGATTATCACGGATAGAATAAAAGGAAGCCTTGATAAGTTGGTTAGCATTAATCAGTCGGCGTTTGTTCCAGGCAGGAAAATAACTGATAATATTCTGCTTACACAGGAGTTAATGCACAATTATCATCTAAATAGAGGTCAGCCAAGATGTGCCTTTAAGATTGATATTCAAAAGGCGTATGATACGGTTAGTTGGACCTTCCTGGAGTCAGTCTTGCATCAGTTTGGGTTTCATGTTAAAATGGTCAATTGGATTATGACATGTGTTTCTACGGTGTCATATTCGTTGAGCATCAATGGTGAGTTGCATGGTTTTTTCCAAGGAAAACGGGGGCTTAGACAAGGGGATCCGATGTCTCCCTATCTTTTTACGTTAGTGATGGAGGTCTTAACCCTTATTCTTCAGCAAACTGCGTCCAGCTCTTCGTTTAAGTTTCATGTCAATTGTGCTAAACAGAAGATAATTAATATTTCGTTTGCGGATGACTTGTTCTTATTTTCTCATGGGGATTGTGTCTCGGTTAGAAAAATGAAAGAGGCTCTGGAGAAATTTACGGATTTATCGGGTCTTGTTCCAAGTGTCCCAAAAAGTACAGTTTTCTTCAGCAATGTTTCGGGTTCTTTGAAGGATCAGATTTTGCACATTATGCCCTTTCAAGAGGGTTCATTGCCGGTCCGTTACCTTGGAGTTCCGTTAATCTCAACGAGGTTGGCGGCTAGAGACTGTAAAATCTTGATGGAAAACATGGAGAGAAGGATAAATAATTGGATGACAAAATCCCTTTCGTTTGCAGGGAGACTTCAGTTAATTAATTCGGTCCTAGCTGCCATGTATGCTTACTGGGCCTCGGTGTTTATGCTTCCCACGAGTGTCATAAAGGATTTGGAGAAAAAGCTTCGTAGATTTTTATGGAATGGTGGTAGCCAGGGGCCTGTTCGTGCTAAGGTCGCCTGGAAGGAGGTGTGTATGCCCAAGGAGGAGGGGGGTTTGGGCATTCGAAGAATTGTGGATGTCAATAAAACACGTTTGACATCGCATATCTGGAGTATTATTACTAAACGTCCGTCTCTTTGGGTTCAGTGGGTTCATGCTTACAAGTTGAAGGGTAAAAGCTTCTGGGAGGTTCAATGCCGGAACAGTATTACTTGGGGTTGGCGTAAACTTCTCACCATACGGCCTATAGTTCGTCCGTACGTATGGAAGTTTATCCAGAGTGGCCACCAGACAAACGCTTGGAGTGATAACTGGTGTACATGCAGCCCCTTACGATCATTTATCACCCCGCGGTCTATAGCTAGAGCAGGTTTCTCAGTGAATGACTCGGTAGCGGATCTCCTTGATGACGATGGCCAATGGCGTTGGCCTCAGGAGTGGTATGACTTGTTCCCGGTTCTTATTACTATTGATTCTGTCCATATAGTGCCTGAGGTGGAGGATCGGTTTCGTTGGAAAGACTTAGAGGGTAACTTACGGGGCTTTGGCTCCTGGGAGGTTTGGGACACCCTGAGACTTAGAGATAGTAAAGTTGAGTGGGCTAAGTCGGTTTGGTTCAGCCAGTGCATACCGAGGCATGCTTTCCATCTTTGGTTGGTCATAAAAAATAAATTGAAAACACAAGATCGGATGGCAGTTTGGGAGGCGGGTAGTGCTACCAATCTTCGGCTCATGTGCTGCCCATTATGCAGCTATGACCGTGACTCCAGGGATCATTTATTTTTTAGGTGCACTTATTCAGCGGAGGTATGGGGTTTGGTTAGGGATATGGCTGATATGGGTAATGTTGACAACTCTTGGTCCTCGATTATTCAATGGATAGAAGGTCATGCTCAATCTAGTTCTCTAGAAAGCATAGTTTCCAACCTTCTGGTAGCGGCTTCAACGTATTTTTTATGGCAAGAAAGAAACTCGCGTCTGTTTTCTCGTGATCGGCGGAATGCTAGTGTGCTCTCGAAGATCATTATTGAGACAGTTCGTCTCAAGCTTATGGGATTCCGTGTTGGTGGTGACGTGAAGCAAAAGAGGCTGTTGGATAAATGGCGTGACTGGAAGCAGAACGTGGATATAGACCCAGGCTAGAGAGAATGTAGTCTTCTAGTTTTCTGTTTCGTTTTGGGTCGTGATGTTTTTGTGTTCTCGGGTTGTTTTTTGTTGTCTTGGTTGTGTTTTGTTTGGTTTGTGTCTGGTTGTTTGGATTCTTAGCCTTGTTTTGCCAAGGCTTGTAGTGTGTATCAATGTCTTGATACGCCCTGTTTTTATTTGGTGATATATAAAATTTACCGGGGTAACCCTTTACCCAAAAAAAAAAAAAAAAAAAAAAAAAATTTCTTGTTGATACATGCATCCATTGTTGGATTGTGCTTAAACCAAGTTCAATTGTTTGGACTTGC